>NC_140989.1:249364699-249881249 GCF_052327205.1 Somniosus microcephalus
TGGAGATTTAACCCTTTCCCCCGAGTATATGGAGATTTAACACTTTCCCTGAGTACATGGAGATCTTAACCCTTTCCCTGAGTACATGGAGATTTAACCCATTCCCCTGAGTACATGGAGATTTAACCTTTCCCGAGTACATGGAGATTTAACCCTTTCCCTGAGTACATGGAGATATTTAACCCTTTCCTCTGAGTACTTGGAGATTTAACCCTTTCCCTGAGTACATGGAGATTTAACCCTTTCCCTGAGCACTTGGAGATTTAACCCTTTCCCTGAGTACATGGAGATTTAACCCTTTCCCTGAGTACATGGAGATTTAACCCTTTCCTCTGAGTACATGGAGATTTAACCCTTTCCCTGAAAAACATGGAGATTTAACTCTTTCCCCTCAGTACATGGAGATTTAACGCTTTCCCTGAGTACATGGAGATTTAACCCTTTCCCCGAGCACATGGAGAGATTTAACCCTTCCCTGAGTACATGGAGATTTAACCCTTTCCCCTGAGTACATGGAGATTTAACCCTTTCCCTGAGTACATGGAGATTTAACCCTTTCCCTGAGTACATGCAGATTTAAATCTTTCCCCTGAGTACATGGAGATTTAAACCCTTTCCCTGAGTACATGGAGATTTAACCCTTTCCCTGAGCACATGGAGATTTAACCCTTTCCCCTCAGTACATGGAGATTTAACCCTTTCCCTGAGTACATGGAGATTTAACCCTTTCCCTGGAAACATGGAGATTTAACCCTTTCCCTCAGTACATGGAGATTTAACGCTTTCCTGAGTACATGGAGATTTAACCCTTTCCCTCAGTACATGGAGATTTAACCCTTTCCCTGAGTACATGGAGATTTAACCCTTTCCCCCGAGTACATGGAGATTTAACGCTTTCCTCTGAGTACATGGAGATTTAACCATTTCCCCTCAGTACATGGAGATTTCACCCTTTTCCCCTCAGTATATGGAGATTAACTCTTTCCCCCGAGTACATGGAGATTTAACCCTTTCCCTTAGTACATGGAGATTTAACCCTTTCCTCTGAGTACATGCATATTTAACCCTTTCCCTCAGTGCATGGAGATTAACCCTTTCCCTGAGAATATGGAGATTTAACCCTTTCCCCCCGAGAACATGGGAGATTTAACTCTTTCCCCTGAGTACATGGAGATTTAACCCTTTCCCCTGATTTCATGGAGATTCATCCTTTTCCCTGAGTACATGGAGATTTTACCCCTTTCCATGAGTACATAGAGATTTAACCCTTTCCCATGAGTACATGGAGATTTAACCCTTTCCCTGTGTACATGGAGATTTAATCCTTTCCCTGAGTACATGGAGATTTAACACATTCCCTGAGTACATGGAGATTTAACCCTTTCCCTCCGAGTACATGGAGATTTAACCCTTTCCCCCGAGTACATGGAGAATTAAACCTTTCCCTGAGTACATGGAGATTTAACCCTTTCCCCTCAGTACATGGAGTTTTAACCCTTTCCTCTGAGTACATGGAGATTTAACCCTTTCCTCTGAGTACATGGAGATTTAACCCTTTCCCCGAGCACATGGAGATTTAACCCCTTCCCTGAGTACATGGAGATTTAACCCTTTCCCCTGAGTACATGGAGATTTAACCCTTTCCCTGAGTACATGGAGATTTAACCCTTTCCTGAGAACATGGAGATTTAAATCTTTCCCCTGAGTACATGGAGATTTAACCCTTTCCCTGAGTACATGGAGATTTAACCCTTTCCCTGAGCACATGGAGATTTAACCCTTTCCCCTCAGTACATGGAGATTTAACCCTTTCCCTGAATACATGGAGATTTAACCCTTTCCCTGAAAACATGGAGATTTAACCCTTTCCCCTCAGTACATGGAGATTTAACGCATTCCCTGAGTACATGGAGATTTAACCCTTTCCCTCAGTACATGGAGATTTAACCCTTTCCCTGAGTACATGGAGATTTAACCCTTTCCCCCGAGTACATGGAGATTTAACGCTTTCCTCTGAGTACATGGAGATTTAACCATTTCCCCTCAGTACATGGAGATTTCACCCTTTCCCCTCAGTATATGGAGATTTAACTCTTTCCCCCGAGTACATGGAGATTTAACCCTTTCCCTTAGTACATGGAGATTTAACCCTTTCCTCTGAGTACATGCATATTTATCCCTTTCCCTCAGTACATGGAGATTTAACCCTTTCCCTGAGAATATTTAGATTTAACCCTTTCCCCAGAGAACATGGAGATTTAACTCTTTCCCCTGAGTACATGGAGATTTAACCCTTTCCCCTGATTTCATGGAGATTCATCCTTTTCCCTGAGTACATGGAGATTTACCCCTTTCCATGAGTACATAGAGATTTAACCCTTTCCCTGAGTACATGGAGATTTAACCCTTTCCCTGTGTACATGGAGATTTAATCCTTTCCCTGAGTACATGGAGATTTAACACATTCCCTGAGTACATGGAGATTTAACCCTTTCCCTCCGAGTACATGGAGATTTAACCCTTTCCCCCGAGTACATGGAGATTTAAACCTTTCCCTGAGTACATGGAGATTTAACCCTTTCCCTGAGTACATGGAGATTTAACCCTTTCCCTGAGTACATGGAGATTTAACCATTTACCTCCGAGTACAAGGAGATTTAACCCTTTCCCCTGAGTACATGGAGATTTAACCCTTTCCCTCCGAGTACATGGAGATTTAACCCTTTCCCCCGAGTATATGGAGATTTAACACTTTCCCCTGAGTACATGGAGATTTAACCCTTTCCCTGAGTACATGGAGATTTAACCCATTCCCTGAGTACATGGAGATTTAACCCTTTCCCCGAGTACATGGAGATTTAACCCTTTCCCTGAGTACATGGAGATTTAACCCTTTCCTCTGAGTACTTGGAGATTTAACCCTTTCCCCTGAGTACATGGAGATTTAACCCTTTCCCTGAGCACTTGGAGATTTAACCCTTTCCCTGAGTACATGGAGATTTAACCCTTTCCCTGAGTACATGGAGATTTAACCCTTTCCTCTGAGTACATGGAGATTTAACCCTTTCCCTGAAAACATGGAGATTTAACTCTTTCCCCTCAGTACATGGAGATTTAACGCTTTCCCTGAGTACATGGAGATTTAACCCTTTCCCCGAGCACATGGAGATTTAACCCCTTCCCTGAGTACATGGAGATTTAACCCTTTCCCCTGAGTACATGGAGATTTAACCCTTTCCCTGAGTACATGGAGATTTAACCCTTTCCCTGAGTACATGGAGATTTAAATCTTTCCCCTGAGTACATGGAGATTTAACCCTTTCCCTGAGTACATGGAGATTTAACCCTTTCCCTGAGCACATGGAGATTTAACCCTTTCCCCTCAGTACATGGAGATTTAATCCTTTCCCTGAGTACATGGAGATTTAACACATTCCCTGAGTACATGGAGATTTAACCCTTTCCCTCCGAGTACATGGAGATTTAACCCTTTCCCCCGAGTACATGGAGATTTAAACCTTTCCCTGAGTACATGGAGATTTAACCCTTTCCCTGAGTACATGGAGATTTAACCCTTTCCCTGAGTACATGGAGATTTAACCCTTTCCCTGAGTACATGGAGATTTAACCATTTACCTCCGAGTACAAGGAGATTTAACCCTTTCCCCTGAGTACATGGAGATTTAACCCTTTCCCTCCGAGTACATGGAGATTTAACCCTTTCCCCCGAGTATATGGAGATTTAACACTTTCCCCTGAGTACATGGAGATTTAACCCTTTCCCTGAGTACATGGAGATTTAACCCATTCCCTGAGTACATGGAGATTTAACCCTTTCCCCGAGTACATGGAGATTTAACCCTTTCCCTGAGTACATGGAGATTTAACCCTTTCCTCTGAGTACTTGGAGATTTAACCCTTTCCCCTGAGTACATGGAGATTTAACCCTTTCCCTGAGCACTTGGAGATTTAACCCTTTCCCTGAGTACATGGAGATTTAACCCTTTCCCTGAGTACATGGAGATTTAACCCTTTCCTCTGAGTACATGGAGATTTAACCCTTTCCCTGAAAACATGGAGATTTAACTCTTTCCCCTCAGTACATGGAGATTTAACGCTTTCCCTGAGTACATGGAGATTTAACCCTTTCCCCGAGCACATGGAGATTTAACCCCTTCCCTGAGTACATGGAGATTTAACCCTTTCCCCTGAGTACATGGAGATTTAACCCTTTCCCTGAGTACATGGAGATTTAACCCTTTCCCTGAGTACATGGAGATTTAAATCTTTCCCCTGAGTACATGGAGATTTAACCCTTTCCCTGAGTACATGGAGATTTAACCCTTTCCCTGAGCACATGGAGATTTAACCCTTTCCCCTCAGTACATGGAGATTTAACCCTTTCCCTGAGTACATGGAGATTTAACCCTTTCCCTGAAAACATGGAGATTTAACCCTTTCCCTCAGTACATGGAGATTTAACGCTTTCCCTGAGTACATGGAGATTTAACCCTTTCCCTCAGTACATGGAGATTTAACCCTTTCCCTGAGTACATGGAGATTTAACCCTTTCCCCCGAGTACATGGAGATTTAACGCTTTCCTCTGAGTACATGGAGATTTAACCATTTCCCCTCAGTACATGGAGATTTCACCCTTTCCCCTCAGTATATGGAGATTTAACTCTTTCCCCCGAGTACATGGAGATTTAACCCTTTCCCTTAGTACATGGAGATTTAACCCTTTCCTCTGAGTACATGCATATTTAACCCTTTCCCTCAGTACATGGAGATTTAACCCTTTCCCTGAGAATATTTAGATTTAACCCTTTCCCCCGAGAACATGGAGATTTAACTCTTTCCCCTGAGTACATGGAGATTTAACCCTTTCCCCTGATTTCATGGAGATTCATCCTTTTCCCTGAGTACATGGAGATTTACCCCTTTCCATGAGTACATAGAGATTTAACCCTTTCCCTGAGTACATGGAGATTTAACCCTTTCCCTGTGTACATGGAGATTTAATCCTTTCCCTGAGTACATGGAGATTTAACACATTCCCTGAGTACATGGAGATTTAACCCTTTCCCTCCGAGTACATGGAGATTTAACCCTTTCCCCCGAGTACATGGAGAATTAAACCTTTCCCTGAGTACATGGAGATTTAACCCTTTCCCTGAGTACATGGTGATTTAACCCTTTCCCTGAGTACATGGAGATTTAACCCTTTCCCTGAGTACATGGAGATTTAACCATTTACCTCCGAGTACAAGGAGATTTAACCCTTTCCCCTGAGTACATGGAGATTTAACCCTTTCCCTCCGAGTACATGGAGATTTAACTCTTTCCCCCGAGTATATGGAGATTTAACACTTTCCCCTGAGTACATGGAGATTTAACCCTTTCCCTGAGTACATGGAGATTTAACCCATTCCCTGAGTACATGGAGATTTAAACCTTTCCCCGAGTACATGGAGATTTAACCCTTTCCCTGAGTACATGGAGATTTAACCCTTTCCTCTGAGTACATGGAGATTTAACCCTTTCCCCTGAGTACATGGAGATTTAACCCTTTCCCTGAGCACTTGGAGATTTAACCCTTTCCCTGAGTACATGGAGATTTAACCCTTTCCCTGAGTACATGGAGATTTAACCCTTTCCTCTAAGTACATGGAGATTTAACCCTTTCCCCTGATTACATGGAGATTTAACCCTTTCCCTGAGTACATGGAGAATTAACCTTTTCCCCTGAGTACATGGAGATTTAATCCTTTCCCTGAGTACATGGAGATTTAACCCTTTCCCTGAGTACATGGAGATTTAACCCTTTCCCCTGAGTACTTGGAGATTTAACCCTTTCCTTGAGTACATCGAGATTTAACCCTTTCCCTGAGTACATGGAGATTTAACCCTTTCCTCTGAGTACATGCAGATTTAACCCTTTCCTCTGAGTACGTGGAGATTTAACCCTTTCCTCTGAGTACATGCAGATTTAACCCTTTCCTCTGAGTACATGGAGATTTAACCCTTTCCTCTGAGTACATGGAGATTTAACCCTTTCCCCCTGAGTACATGGAGATTTAACCCTTTCCCCGAGTACATGGAGATTTAACCCTTTCCCTGAGTACATGGAGATTTAACCCTTTCCTCTGAGTACATGGAGATTTAACCCTTTCCCTGAGTACATGGAGATTTAACCCTTTCCCCGAGTACATGGAGATTTCACCCTTTCCTCTGAGTACATGGAGATTTAACCCTTTCCCTGAGTACATGGAGATTTAACCCTTTCCCTGAGTACATGGAGATTTAACCCTTTCCTCTGAGTACATGGAGATTTAACCCTTTCCCTGAACACATGAAGATTTAACCCTTTCCCTGAGTACATAGCGATTTAACCTTTCCCTGAGTACATGGAGATTTAACCCTTTCCCTGAGTACATGGAGATTTAACCCTTTCCCCGAGTACATGGAGATTTAACACTTTCCTCTGAGTACATGGAGATTTAACCCTTTCCCTGAGTACAAGGAGATTTAACCGTTTCCCTGAGTACATGGAGATTTAACCCTTTCCCTGAGTACATGGAGATTTAACCCTTTCCCTGAGTACATGGAGATTTAGCCCTTTCCCTGAGTACATGGAGATTTAACCCTTTCCCTGAATACATGGAGATTTAACTCTTTCCCCGAGTACATGGAGATTTAACCCTTTCCCTGAGTACATGGAGATTTAACCATTTCCCTGAGTACATGGAGATTTAACCCTTTCCCTGAGTACATGGAGATTTAACCCTTTCCTCTGAGTACATGGAGATTTAACCCTTTCCCCTGAGTACATGGAGATTTAACCCTTTCCCTGAGTACATGGAGATTTAACCTATTCCCCTGAATACATGGAGATTTAACCCTTTCCCTGAGTACATGGAGATTTAACCCTTTCCCTGAGTACATGGAGATTTAACCCTTTCCCCCGAGTGCATGGAGATTTAACCCTTTCTCTGAGTACAGGAGATTTAACCCTTTCCCCGAGTACATGGAGATTTAACCCTTTCCCTGAGTACGTGGAGATATAACCCTTTCCTCTGAGTACATGGAGATTTCTCCCTTTCCTCTGAGTACATGGAGATTTAACCCTTTCCCTGAGTACATGGAGATTTAACCCTTTCCCTGAGTACATGGAGATTTAACCCTTTCCCTGAGTACATGGAGATATAACCCTTTCCCCCGAGTACATGGAGATTTAACCCTTTCCCTGAGTACATGGAGATTTGACTCCTTCCCCGAGTACATGGAGATTTAACCCTTTCCCTGAGTACATGGAGATTTAACCCTTTCCCCTGAGTACATGGAGATTTAACCCTTTCCCTGAGTACATGGAGATTTAACCCTTTCCCTGAGTACATGGACATTTAACCCTTTCCCCTGTGTACATGGAGATTTAACCCTTTACCTGAGTACATGGAGATTTAACCCTTTCCCTCAGTAGATGGAGATTTAACCCTTTCCCTGAGTACATGGAGATTTAACCCTTTCCCTGAGTTCATGGAGATTTAACCATTTCCCTGAGTACATGGAGATTTAACGCTTTCCCTGAGTACATGGAGATTTAACCCTTTCCTCTGAGTACATGGAGATTTAACCCTTTCCCGTGAGTACATGGAGATTTAACCCTTTCCCTGAGTACATGGAGATTTAACCTTTTCCCCTGAGTACATGGAGATTTAACCCTTTCCCTGAGTACATGGAGATTTAACCCTTTCCCTGAGTACATGGAGATTTAACCCTTTCCCCTGAGTGCATGGAGATTTAACCCTTTCCCTGAGTACATGGAGATTTAACCTTTCCCCGAGTACATGGAGATTTCACCCTTTCCCTGAGTACATGGAGATTTAACCCTTTCCCCTGAGTACTTGGAGATTTAAGCCTTTCCCTGAGTACATGGAGATTTAACCCTTTCCCTGAGTACACGGAGATTTAACCCTTTCCTCTGAGTACGTGGAGATATAACCCTTTCCTCTGAGTACATGGAGATTTCACCCTTTCCTCTGAGTACATGGAGATTTAACCCTTTCCCTGAGTACATGGAGATTTAACCCTTTCCCTGAGTACATGGAGATTTAACCCTTTCCCTGAGTACATGGAGATATAACCCTTTCCCCCGAGTACATGGAGATTTAAACCTTTCCCTGGGTACATGGAGATTTGACTCCTTCCCGAGTACATGGAGATTTAACCCTTTCCCTGAGTACTTGGAGATTTAACCCTTTCCCTGAGTACATGGAGATTTAACCATTTCCCTGAGTACATGGAGATTTAATCTTTTCCCTGAGTACATGGAGATTTAACCCTTTCCCTGAGTACATGGAGATTTAACCCTTTCCCTGAGTACATGGAGATTTAACCCTTTCCCTGAGTACACGGAGATTTAACCCTTTCCCTGAGTACATGGCGATTTAACTCTTTTCCCCGAGTACATGGAGATTTAACCCTTTCCCTGAATACATGGAGATTTAACCCTTTCCTCTGAGTACATGGAGATTTAACCCTTTCCCCTGAGTACATGGATTTAACCCTTTCCCCCCGAGTACATGGAGATTTAACCCTTTCCCTGAGTACATGGAGATTTAACCCTTTCCCTCTGAGTACATGGAGATTCAACCCTTTCCCTGAGTACATGGAGATTTAACCCTTTCCCTGAGTACATGGAGATTTAACCCTTTCCCTGAGTACATGGAGATTTAACCCTTTCCCTGAGTACATGGAGATTTAACCCTTTCCCTGAGTACATGGAGATTTAAATCTTCCCCCGAGTACATGGAGATTTAACCCTTTCCCTGAGTACATGGAGATTTAACCCTTTCCTCTGAGTACATGGAGATTTAACACTTTCCCCTGAGTACATGGAGATTTAACCCTTTCCCTGAGTACATGGAGATTTAACCCTTTCCCTGAGTACATGTAGATTTAACCCTTTCATGGAGTACACGGAGATTTAACTCTTTCCCCTGTGTACATGGAGATTTAACCCTTTCATGGAGTACATGGAGATTTAACCCTTTCCCTGAGTACATGGAGATTTAACCCTTTCCCTGAGTACATGGAGATTTAACCCTTTCCCCGAGTACATGGAGATTTAACCCTTTCCCCCGAGTGCATGGAGATTTAACCCTTTCCCTGAGTACATGGAGATTTAACCTTTCCCCGAGTACATGGAGATTTCACCCTTTCCCTGAGTACATGGAGATTTAACCCTTTCCCCTGAGTACTTGGAGATTTAAGCCTTTCCCTGAGTACATGGAGATTTAACCCTTTCCCTGAGTACACGGAGATTTAACCCTTTCCTCTGAGTACGTGGAGATATAACCCTTTCCTCTGAGTACATGGAGATTTAACCCTTTCCCTGAGTACATGGAGATTTAACCATTTCCCTGAGTACATGGAGATTTAATCTTTTCCCTGAGTACATGCAGATTTAACCCTTTCCCTGAGTACATGGAGATTTCACCCTTTCCCTGAGTACATGGAGATTTAACCCTGTCCCCTGAGTACTTGGAGATTTAAGCCTTTCCCTGAGTACATGGAGATTTAACCCTTTCCCTGAGTACACGGAGATTTAACCCTTTCCTCTGAGTACGTGGAGATATAACCCTTTCCTCTGAGTACATGGAGATTTCACCCTTTCCTCTGAGTACATGGAGATTTAACCCTTTCCCTGAGTACATGGAGATTTAACCCTTTCCCTGAGTACATGGAGATTTAACCCTTTCCCTGAGTACATGGAGATATAACCCTTTCCCCCGAGTACATGGAGATTTAAACCTTTCCCTGAGTACATGGAGATTTGACTCCTTCCCGAGTACATGGAGATTTAACCCTTTCCCTGAGTACATGGAGATTTAACCCTTTCCCCTGAGTACATGGAGATTTAACCCTTTCCCAGAGTACATGGAGATTTAACCCTTTCCCTGAGTACATGGAGAATTAACCCTTTCCTCTGAGTACGTGGAGATATAACCCTTTCCTCTGAGTACATGGAGATTTCACCCTTTCCTCTGAGTACATGGAGATTTCACCCTTTCCTCTGAGTACATGGAGATTTAACCCTTTCCCTGAGTACATGGAGATTTAACCCTTTCCCTGAGTACATGGAGATTTAACCCTTTCCCTGAGTACATGGAGATATAACCCTTTCCCCCGAGTACATGGAGATTTAAACCTTTCCCTGAGTACATGGAGATTTGACTCCTTCCCGAGTACATGGAGATTTAACCCTTTCCCTGAGTACATGGAGATTTAACCCTTTCCCCTGAGTACATGGAGATTTAACCCTTTCCCAGAGTACATGGAGATTTAACCCTTTCCCTGAGTACATGGAGAATTAACCCTTTCCTCTGAGTACGTGGAGATATAAACCTTTCCTCTGAGTACATGGAGATTTCACCCTTTCCTCTGAGTACATGGAGATTTCACCCTTTCCTCTGAGTACATGAAGATTTAACCCTTTCCCTGAGTTCATGGAGATTTAACCCTTTCCCTGAGTACATGGAGATTTAACCCTTTCCCTGAGTACATGGAGATATAACCCTTTCCCCCGAGTACATGGAGATTTAAACCTTTCCCTGGGTACATGGAGATTTGACTCCTTCCCGAGTACATGGAGATTTAACCCTTTCCCTGAGTCCATGGAGATTTAACCCTTTCCTCTGAGTACATGGAGATTTAACCCTTTCCCAGAGTACATGGAGATTTAACCCTTTCCCTGAGTACATGGAGATTTAACCCTTTCCCCTGAGTACATGGAGATTTAACCCTTTCCCTGAGTGCATGGAGATTTAACCCTTTCCCTCAGTAGATGTAGATTTAACCCTTTCCCTGAGTACTTGGAGATTTAACCCTTTCCCTGAGTACATGGAGATTTAACCATTTCCCTGAGTACATGGAGATTTAATCTTTTCCCTGAGTACATGGAGATTTAACCCTTTCCCTGAGTACATGGAGATTTAACCCTTTCCCTGAGTACATGGAGATTTAACCCTTTCCCTGAGTACACGGAGATTTAACCCTTTCCCTGAGTACATGGCGATTTAACTCTTTTCCCCGAGTACATGGAGATTTAACCCTTTCCCTGAATACATGGAGATTTAACCCTTTCCTCTGAGTACATGGAGATTTAACCCTTTCCCCTGAGTACATGGATTTAACCCTTTCCCCCCGAGTACATGGAGATTTAACCCTTTCCCTGAGTACATGGAGATTTAACCCTTTCCCTCTGAGTACATGGAGATTCAACCCTTTCCCTGAGTACATGGAGATTTAACCCTTTCCCTGAGTACATGGAGATTTAACCCTTTCCCTGAGTACATGGAGATTTAACCCTTTCCCTGAGTACATGGAGATTTAACCCTTTCCCTGAGTACATGGAGATTTAAATCTTCCCCCGAGTACATGGAGATTTAACCCTTTCCCTGAGTACATGTAGATTTAACCCTTTCATGGAGTACACGGAGATTTAACTCTTTCCCCTGTGTACATGGAGATTTAACCCTTTCATGGAGTACATGGAGATTTAACCCTTTCCCTGAGTACATGGAGATTTAACCCTTTCCCTGAGTACATGGAGATTTAACCCTTTCCCCGAGTACATGGAGATTTAACCCTTTCCCCCGAGTGCATGGAGATTTAACCCTTTCCCTGAGTACATGGATATTTAACCTTTCCCCGAGTACATGGAGATTTCACCCTTTCCCTGAGTACATGGAGATTTAACCCTTTCCCCTGAGTACTTGGAGATTTAAGCCTTTCCCTGAGTACATGGAGATTTAACCCTTTCCCTGAGTACACGGAGATTTAACCCTTTCCTCTGAGTACGTGGAGATATAACCCTTTCCTCTGAGTACATGGAGATTTCACCCTTTCCTCTGAGTACATGGAGATTTAACCCTTTCCCTGAGTACATGGAGATTTAACCCTTTCCCTGAGTACATGGAGATTTAACCCTTTCCCTGAGTACATGGAGATATAACCCTTTCCCCCGAGTACATGGAGATTTAAACCTTTCCCTGAGTACATGGAGATTTGACTCCTTCCCGAGTACATGGAGATTTAACCCTTTCCCTGAGTACATGGAGATTTAACCCTTTCCCCTGAGTACATGGAGATTTAACCCTTTCCCAGAGTACATGGAGATTTAACCCTTTCCCTGAGTACATGGAGATTTAACCCTTTCCCCTGAGTACATGGAGATTTAACCCTTTCCCTGAGTGCATGGAGATTTAACCCTTTCCCTCAGTAGATGTAGATTTAACCCTTTCCCTGAGTACTTGGAGATTTAACCCTTTCCCTGAGTACATGGAGATTTAACCATTTCCCTGAGTACATGGAGATTTAATCTTTTCCCTGAGTACATGGAGATTTAACCCTTTCCCTGAGTACATGGAGATTTAACCCTTTCCCTGAGTACATGGAGATTTAACCCTTTCCCTGAGTACACGGAGATTTAACCCTTTCCCTGAGTACATGGCGATTTAACTCTTTTCCCCGAGTACATGGAGATTTAACCCTTTCCCTGAATACATGGAGATTTAACCCTTTCCTCTGAGTACATGGAGATTTAACCCTTTCCCCTGAGTACATGGATTTAACCCTTTCCCCCCGAGTACATGGAGATTTAACCCTTTCCCTGAGTACATGGAGATTTAACCCTTTCCCTCTGAGTACATGGAGATTCAACCCTTTCCCTGAGTACATGGAGATTTAACCCTTTCCCTGAGTACATGGAGATTTAACCCTTTCCCTGAGTACATGGAGATTTAACCCTTTCCCTGAGTACATGGAGATTTAACCCTTTCCCTGAGTACATGGAGATTTAAATCTTCCCCCGAGTACATGGAGATTTAACCCTTTCCCTGAGTACATGGAGATTTAACCCTTTCCTCTGAGTACATGGAGATTTAACACTTTCCCCTGAGTACATGGAGATTTAACCCTTTCCCTGAGTACATGGAGATTTAACCCTTTCCCTGAGTACATGAAGATTTAACCCTTTCATGGAGTACACGGAGATTTAACTCTTATCCTGTGTACATGGAGATTTAACCCTTTCATGGAGTACATGGAGATTTAACCCTTTCCCTGAGTACATGGAGATTTAACCCTTTCCCTGAGTACATGGAGATTTAACCCTTTCCCCGAGTACATGGAGATTTAACCCTTTCCCTGAGTACATGGAGATTTAACTCTTTCCCCTGATTACATGGAGATTTAACCCTTTCATGGAGTACATGGAGATTTAACCCATTCCCTGAGTACATGGAGATTTTACCCTTTCCCTGAGTACATGAAGATTTAACCCTTTCCCTGAGTACATGGAGATTTAACACTTTCCCCGAGTACATGGAGATTTAACCCTTTCCTCTGAGTACATGGAGATTTAACCCTTTCCCTGAGTACATGGAGATTTAACCCTTTCCTCTGAGTACATGGAGTTTTAACCCTTTCCTCTGTGTACATGGAGATTTAATCGTTTCCCTGAGTACATGGAGTTTTAACCCTTTCCCTGAGCACATGGAGATTTAACCCTTTCCCTGAGTACATGGAGATTTAACCCTTTCCCTGAGTACATGGAGATTTAACCCTTTCCCTGAGTACATGGAGATTTAACCCTTTCCTCTGAGTACATGGAGATTTAACCCCTTCCCTGAGTACATGGAGATTTAACTCTTTCCCTGAGTACATGGAGATTTAACCCTTTCCTCTGAGTACATGGAGATTTAACCCTTTCCCTGAGTACATGGAGATTTAACCCTTTCCTCTGAGTACATGGAGATTTAACCCTTTCCCTGAGTACATGGAGATTTAACCCTTTCCTCTGAGTACATGGAGATTTAACCCTTTCCTCTGTGTACATGGTGATTTAAACGTTTCCCTGAGTACATGGAGTTTTAACCCTTTCCCTGAGCACATGGAGATTTAACACTTTCCCTGAGTACATGGAGATTTAACCCTTTCCCTGAGTACATGGAGATTTAACCCTTTCCCTGAGTACATGGAGATTTAACCCTTTCCTCTGAGTACATGGAGATTTAACCCCTTCCCTGAGTACATGGAGATTTAACTCTTTCCCTGAGTACATGGAGATTTAACCCTTTCCCTGAGTACATGGAGATTTAACCCATTCCCTGAGTACATGCAGATTTAACCCTTTCCCTGAGTAGATGGAGATTTAACCCTTTCCCCTCAGTACATGGAGATTTAACCCTTTCCCTGAGTACATGGAGATTTAAACTTTCCTCTGAGTACATGGAGATTTAACCCTTTCCCTGAGTACATGGAGATTTAACCCTTTCCCTGAGTACATGGAGATTTAACCCTTTCCCCTCAGTACATGGAGATTTAACCCTTTCCTCTGAGTACATGGAGATTTAACCCTTTCCTCTGAGTACATGGAGATTCAACCCTTTCCTCTGAGTGCATGGAGATTTAACCCTTTCCCTGAGTACATGGAGATTCAACCCTTTCCTCTGAGTACATGGAGATTGAACCCTTTCCCTGAGTACATGGAGATTTAACCCTTTCCCTGAGTACATGGAGATTTAACCCTTCCCTGAGTACATGGAGATTTAACCCTTTCCCTGAGTACATGGAGATTTAACCCATTCCCTGAGTACATGGAGATTTAACTCCTTCCCCGAGTACATGGAGATTTAACCCTTTCCCTGAGTACATGGAGATTTAACCCTTTCCCCTGAGTACATGGAGATTTAACCCTTTCCCTGAGTACATGGAGATTTAACCCTTTCCCTGAGTACATGGAGATTTAACCCTTTCCCCTGAGTACATGGAGATTTAACCCTTTCCCTGAGTATATGGAGATTTAACCCTTTCCCTCAGTACATGGAGATTTAACCCTTTCCCTGAGTACATGGAGATATAAACCTTTCCCTGAGTACATGGAGATTTAACCCTTTCCCTGAGTACATGGCGATTCAACTCTTTTCCCCGAGTACATGGAGATTTAACCCTTTCCCTGAGTACATGGAGATTTAACCCTTTCCTCTGAGTACATGGAGATTTAACCCTTTCCCCGAGTACATGGAGATTTAACCCTTTCCCTCAGTACATGGAGATTTAACTCTTTCCCCGAGTACATGGAGATTTAACCCTTTCCTCTGAGTACATGGAGATTTAACCCTTTCCCTGAGTACATGGAGATTTAACCCTTTCCTCTGAGTACATGGAGATTTAACCCTTTCCTCTGTGTACATGGAGATTTAACCGTTTCCCTGAGTACATGGAGTTTTAACCCTTTCCCTGAGCACATGTAGATTTAACCCTTTCCCTGAGTACATGGAGATTTAACCCTTTCCCTGAGTACATGGAGATTTAACCATTTCCCTGAGTACATGGAGATTTAACCCTTTCCTCTGAGTACATGCAGATTTAACCCTTTCCCCGAGTACATGGAGATTTAACCCCTTCCCTGAGTACATGGAGATTGAACTCATTCCCTGAGTACATGGAGATTTAACCCTTTCCCTGAGTACATGGAGATTTAACCCTTTCCCTGAGTACATGCAGATTTAACCCTTTCCCTGAGTAGATGGAGATTTAACCCTTTCCCCTCAGTATATGGAGATTTAACTCTTTCCCTTAGTACATGGAGATTTAACCCTTTCCTCTGAGTACATGGAGATTTAACCCTTTCCCTGAGTACATGGAGATTTAACCTTTTCCCTGAGTACATGGAGATTTAACCCTTTCCCCTCAGTACATGGAGATTTAACCCTTTCCTCTGAGTACATGGAGATTCAACCCTTTCCTCTGAGTACATGGAGATTTAAACCTTTCCCTGAGTACATGGAGATTTAACCCTTTCCCTGAGTACATGGAGATTTAACCCTTCCCTGAGTACATGGAGATTTAACCCTTTCCCTGAGTACATGGAGATTTAACCCTTTCCCTGAGTACATGGAGATTTAACTCCTTCCCTGAGTACATGGAGATTTAACCCTTTCCCTGAGTACATTGAGATTTAACCCTTTCCCCTGAGTACATGGAGATTTAACCCATTCCCTGAGTACATGGAGATTTAACCCTTTCCCTGAGTACATGGTGATTTAACCCTTTCCCCTGAGTACATGGAGATTTAACCCTTTCCCTGAGTACATGGAGATTTAACCCTTTCCCTGAGTACATGGAGATTTAACCCTTTCCCTGAGTACATGGAGATTTAACCCTTTCCCTGAGTACATGGAGATTTAACCTTTTCCCTGAGTACATGGAGATTTAACCCTTTGCCTGAGTACATGGAGATATAACCCTTTCCCTGAGTCCATGGAGATTTAACCCTTTCCCTGAGTACATGGAGATTTAACCCTTTCCCTGAGTACATGGCGATTTAACTCTTTTCCCCGAGTACATGGAGATTTAACCCTTTCCCTGAGTACATGGAGATTTAACCCTTACTTTGAGTACATGGAGATTTAACCCTTTCCCCTGAGTACATGGAGATTTAACCCTTTCCCCCTGAGTACATGGAGATTTAACCCTTTCCCTGATTACATGGAGATTTAACCCTTTCCCTCTGAGTACATGGAGATTTAACCCTTTCCCTGAGTACATGGAGATTTAACCCTTTCCCTGAGTACATGGAGATTTAACCCTTTCCCTGAGTACATGGAGATTTAACCCTTTCCCTGAGTACATGGAGGTTTAAACCTTTCCCTGAGTACATGGAGATTTAAATCTATCCCCGAGTACATGGAGATTTAACCCTTTCCCTGAGTACATGGAGATTTAACCCTTTCCTCTGAGTACATGGAGATTTAACTCTTTCTCCTGAGTACATGGAGATTTAACCCTTTCCCTGAGTACATGGAGATTTAACCCTTTCCCTGAGTACATGGAGATTTAACCCTTTCATGGAGTACACGGAGATTTAACTCTTTCCCCTGAGTACATGGAGATTTAACCTTTTCATGGAGTACATGGAGATTTAACCCATTCCCTGAGTACATGGAGATTTTACCCTTTCCCTGAGTACATGAAGATTTAACCCTTTCCCCGAGTACGTGGAGGTTTAACTCTTTCCCCGAGTACATGGAGATTTAACCCTTTCCTCTGAGTACATGGAGATTTAGCCCTTTCCCTGAGTACATGGAGATTTAACCCTTTCCTCTGAGTACATGGAGATTTAACCCGTTCCTCTGAGTACATGGAGATTTAACCTTTTCATGGAGTACATGGAGATTTAACCCATTCCCTGAGTACATGGAGATTTTACCCTTTCCCTGAGTACATGAAGATTTAACCCTTTCCCCGAGTACATGGAGATTTAACTCTTTCCCCGAGTACATGGAGATTTAACCCTTTCCTCTGAGTACATGGAGATTTAGCCCTTTCCCTGAGTACATGGAGATTTAACCCTTTCCCTGAGTACATGGAGATTTAACTCTTTCCCCTGAGTACATGGAGATTTAACCTTTTCATGGAGTACATGGAGATTTAACCCATTCCCTGAGTACATGGAGATTTTACCCTTTCCCTGAGTACATGAAGATTTAACCCTTTCCCTGAGTACATGGAGATTTAACTCTTTCCCCGAGTACATGGAGATTTAACCCTTTCCTCTGAGTACATGGAGATTTAGCCCTTTCCCTGAGTACATGGAGATTTAACCCTTTACTCTGAGTACATGGAGATTTAACCCTTTCCTCTGAGTACATGGAGATTTAACCGTTTCCCTGAGTACATGGAGTTTTAACCCTTTCCCTGAGCACATGGAGATTTAACCCTCTCCCTGAGTAGATGGAGATTTAACCCTTTCCCTGAGTACATGGAGATTTAACCCTTTCCCCGAGTACATGGAGATTTAACCCTTTACCTGAGTACATGGAGATTTAACTCTTTCCCCTGAGTACATGGAGATTTCACCTTTTCATGGAGTACATGGAGATTTAACCCATTCCCTGAGTACATGGAGATTTTACCCTTTCCCTGAGTACATGAAGATTTAACCCTTTCCCCTCGTACATGGAGGTTTAAATCTTTCCCCGAGTACATGGAGATTTAACCCTTTCCTCTGAGTACATGGAGATTTAGCCCTTTCCCTGAGTATATGGAGATTTAACCCTTTCCCTGAGTACATGGCGATTTAACTCTTTTCCCCGAGTACATGGAGATTTAACCCTTTCCCTGAGTACATGGAGATTTAACCCTTTCCTCTGAGTACATGGAGATTTAACCCTTTCCCCTGAGTACATGGAGGTTTAACCCTTTCCCCCTGAGTACATGGAGATTTAACTGTTTCCCTGAGTACATGGAGATTTAACCCTTTCCCTCTGAGTACATGGAGATTTAACCCTTTCCCTGAGTACATGGAGATTTAACCCTTTCCCTGAGTACATGGAGATTTAACCCTTTCCCTGAGTACATGGAGATTTAACCCTTTCCCTGAGTACATGGAGATTTAACCCTTTCCCTGATTACATGGAAATTTAAATCTTTCCCCGAGTACATGGAGCTTTAACCCTTTCCCTGAGTACATGGAGATTAAACCCTTTCCTCTGAGTACAAGGAGACTTAACTCTTTCTCCTGAGTACATGCAGATTTAACCCTTTCCCTGAGTACATGGAGATTTAACCCTTTCCCTGAATATATGGAGATTTAACCCTTTCATGGAGTACATGGAGATTTAACCCTTTCATGGAGTACATGGAGATTTAACCCTTTCCCTGAGTACATGGAGATTTAACCCTTTCCCTGAGTACATGGAGATTTAACCCTTTCCCCGAGTACATGGAGATTTAACCCTTTCCCTGAGTACATGGAGATTTAACTCATTCCCCTGAGTACATGGAGATTTAACCCTTTCATGGAGTACATGGAGATTTAACCCATTCCCTGAGTACATGGAGATTTTACCCTTTCCCTGAGTACATGAAGATTTAACCCTTTCCCCGAGTACATGGAGATTTAACCCTTTCCCTGAGTACATGGAGATTTAACTCTTTCCCCGAGTACATGGAGATTTAACCCTTTCCTCTGAGTACATGTAGATTTAACCCTTTCCCTGAGTACATGGAGATTTAACCCTTTCCTCTGAGTACATGGAGATTTAACCCTTTCCCCTGAGTACATGGAGATTTAACCGTTTCCCTGAGTACATGGAGTTTTAACCCTTTCCCTGAGCACATGGAGATTTATCCCTTTCCCTGAGTACATGGAGATTTAACCCTTTCCCTGAGTACATGGAGATTTAACCCTTTCCCTGAGTACATGGAGATTTAACCCTTTCCTCTGAGTACATGGAGATTTAACCCTTTCCCCGAGTACATGGAGATTTAACCCTGTCCCTGAGTACATGGAGATTTAACCCTTTCCCTGAGTACATGGAGATTTAACCCTTTCCCTGAGTACATGGAGATTTAACCCTTTCCCTGAGTACATGCAGATTTAACCCTTTCCCTGAGTAGATGGAGATTTAACCCTTTCCCCTCAGTACATGGAGATTTAACCCTTTCCTCAGAGTACATGGAGATTTAGCCCTTTCCCTGAGTACATGGAGATTTAACCCTTTCCTCTGAGTACATGGAGATTTAACCCTTTCCTCTGAGTACATGGAGATTTAACCTTTTCATGGAGTACATGGCGATTTAACCCCATCCCTGAGTACATGGAGATTTAACCCTTTCCCTGAGTACATGGAGATTTAACCCTTTCCCTGAGTACATGGAGATTTAACCCTTTCCCTGAGTACATGCAGATTTAACCCTTTCCCTGAGTAGATGGAGATTTAACCCTTTCCCCTCAGTACATGGAGATTTAAACCTTTCCCTGAGTACATGGAGATTTAACCCTTTCCTCTGAGTACATGGAGATTTAACCCTTTCCCTGAGTACATGGAGATTTTACCATTTCCCTGAGTACATGGAGATTTAATCCTTTCCCCTCAGTACATGGAGATTTAACCCTTTCCTCTGAGTACATGGAGATTTAACCCTTTCCCTGAGTACATGGAGATTTAACCCTTTCCCCGAGTACATGGAGATTTAACTCTTTCCCCGAGTACATGGAGATTTAAACCTTTCCTCAGAGTACATGGAGATTTAGCCCTTTCCCTGAGTACATGGAGATTTAACCCTTTCCTCTGAGTACATGGAGATTTAACCCTTTCCTCTGAGTACATGGAGATTTAACCTTTTCATGGAGTACATGGAGATTTAACCCATTCCCTGAGTACATGGAGATTTTACCCTTTCCCTGAGTACATGAAGATTTAACCCTTTCCCCGAGTACATGGAGATTTAACTCTTTCCCCGAGTACATGGAGATTTAACCCTTTCCTCTGAGTACATGGAGATTTAGCCCTTTCCCTGAGTACATGGAGATTTAACCCTTTCCCTGAGTACATGGAGATTTAACTCTTTCCCCTGAGTACATGGAGATTTAACCTTTTCATGGAGTACATGGAGATTTAACCCATTCCCTGAGTACATGGAGATTTTACCCTTTCCCTGAGTACATGAAGATTTAACCCTTTCCCTGAGTACATGGAGATTTAACTCTTTCCCCGAGTACATGGAGATTTAACCCTTTCCTCTGAGTACATGGAGATTTAGCCCTTTCCCTGAGTACATGGAGATTTAACCCTTTCCTCTGAGTACATGGAGATTTAACCCTTTCCTCTGAGTACATGGAGATTTAACCGTTTTCCTGAGTACATGGAGTTTTAACCCTTTCCCTGAGCACATGGAGATTTAACCCTTTCCCTGAGTACATGGAGATTTAACCCTTTCCCTGAGTACATGGAGATTTAACCCTTTCCATGAGTATATGGAGATTTAACCCTTTCCCTGAGTACATGGCGATTTAACTCTTTTCCCCGAGTACATGGAGATTTAACCCTTTCCCTGAGTACATGGAGATTTAACCCTTTCCTCTGAGTAGATGGAGATTTAACCCTTTCCCCGAATACATGGAGATTTAACCCTTTCCCTGAGTATATGGAGATTTAACTCTTTCCCCGAGTACATGGAGATTTAACCCTTTCCTCTGAGTACATGGAGATTTAACCCTTTCCCTGAGTACATGGAGATTTAACCCTTTCCTCTGAGTACATGGAGATTTAACCCTTTCCTCTGAGTACATGGAGATTTAACCGTTTCCCTGAGCACATGCAGATTTAACCCTTTCCCTGAGTAGATGGAGATTTAACCCTTTCCCTGAGTACATGGAGGTTTAACCCTTTCATGGAGTACATGGAGATTTAACCCTTGCCCTGAGTGCTAGGAGATTTAACCCTTTCCTCTGAGTACATGGAGATTTAACCCTTTCCCCGAGTACATGGAGATTTAACCCCTTCCCTGAGTACATGGAGATTTAACCCTTTCCCTGAGTACATGGAGATTTAACCCTTTCCCTGAGTACATGGAAATTTAACCCTTTCCCTCTGAGTACATGGAGATTTAACCCTTTCCCTGAGTACATGGAGATTTAACCCCTTCCCTGAGTACATGGAGATTTAACCCTTTCCCTGAGTACATGGAGATTTAACCCTTTCCCTGAGTACATGGAAATTTAACCCTTTCCCTCTGAGTACATGGAGATTTAACCGTTTCCCTGAGCACATGCAGATTTAACCCTTTCCCTGAGTAGATGGAGATTTAACCCTTTCCCTGAGTACATGGAGGTTTAACCCTTTCATGGAGTACATGGAGATTTAACCCTTTCCCTGAGTACATGGAGATTTAACCCTTTCCTCTGAGTACATGGAGATTTAACCCTTTCCCCGAGTACATGGAGATTTAACCCCGTCCCTGAGTACATGGAGATTTAACCCTTTCCCTGAGTACATGGAGATTTAAACCTTTCCCTGAGTACATGGAGATTTAACCCTTTCCCTGAGTACATGCAGATTTAACCCTTTCCCTGAGTAGATGGAGATTTAACCCTTTCCCCTCAGTACATGGAGATTTAACCCTTTCCCTGAGTACATGGAGATTTAACACTTTCCTCTGAGTACATGGAGATTTAACCCTTTCCCTGAGTACATGGAGATTTAACCATTTCCCTGAGTACATGGAGATTTAACCCTTTCCCCTCAGTACATGGAGATTTAACCCTTTCCTCTGAGTACATGGAGATTTAACCCTTTCCTCTGAGTACATGGAGATTCAACCCTTTCCTCTGAGTGCATGGAGATTTAACCCTTTCCCTGAGTACATGGAGATTCAACCCTTTCCTCTGAGTACATGGAGATTTAACCCTTTCCCTGAGTACATGGAGATTGAACTCTTTCCCACTGAGTACATGGAGATTTAACCCTTTCCCTCAGTACATGGAGATTTAACCCTTTCCCTGAGTACATGGAGATTTAACCCTTTCCCTGAGTACATGGAGATTTAACCCTTTCCCTGAGTACATGGAGATTTAACTCTTTCCTCCTGAGTACTTGGAGATTTAACCCTCTCCCCTCAGTACACGGAGATTCAACCCTTTCCCTGAGTACATGGAGATTTAACCCTTTCCCTGAGTACATGGAGACTTAACCCTTTCCCCTCATTACATGGAGTTTCAACCCTTTCCTCTGAGTACATGGAGATTTAACCCTTTCCTCTGAGTACATGGAGATTTAACCCTTTCCCTGAGTACATGGAGATTTAACCCTTTCCCCGAGTACATGGAGATTTAATACTTTCCCTGAGTACATGGAGATTTAACTCTTTCCTCTGAGTACATGGAGATTTAACCCATTCCCTGAGTACATGGAGATTTAACTCTTTCCTCTGAGTACATGGAGATTTAACTCCTTCCCTGAGTACATGGAGATTTTACCCTTTCCCTGAGTACATGAAGATTTAACCCTTTCCCCGAGTACATGGAGATTTAACCCTTTCCCTGAGTATATGGAGATTTAACTCTTTCCCCGAGTACATGGAGATTTAACCCTTTCCTCTGAGTACATGGAGATTTAACCCTTTCCCTGAATACATGGAGATTTAACCCTTTCCTCTGAATACATGGAGATTTAACTCTTTCCTCTGAGTACATGGAGATTTAACTCATTCCCTGAGTACATGGAGATTTTACCCTTACCCTGAGTACATGAAGATTTAACCCTTTCCCCGAGTACATGGAGATTTAACCCTTTCCCTGAGTATATGGAGATTTAACTCTTTCCTCTGAGTACATGGAGATTTAACCCTTTCCTCTGAGTACATGGAGATTTAACCGTTTCCCTGAGCACATGCAGATTTAACCCTTTCCCTGAGTAGATGGAGATTTAACCCTTTCCCTGAGTACATGGAGGTTTAACCCTTTCATGGAGTACATGGAGATTTAACCCATTCCCTGAGTGCTAGGAGATTTAACCCTTTCCTCTGAGTACATGGAGATTTAACCCTTTCCCCGAGTACATGGAGATTTAACCCCTTCCCTGAGTACATGGAGATTTAACCCTTTCCCTGAGTACATGGAGATTTAACCCTTTCCCTGAGTACATGCAGATTTAACCCTTTCCCTGAGTAGATGGAGATTTAACCCTTTCCCCTCAGTACATGGAGATTTAACCCTTTCCCTGAGTACATGGAGATTTAACCCTTTCCTCTGAGTACATGGAGATTTAACCCTTTCCCTGAGTACATGGAGATTTTACCATTTCCCTGAGTACATGGAGATTTAATCCTTTCCCCTCAGTACATGGAGATTTAACCCTTTCCTCTGAGTACATGGAGATTTAACCCTTTCCCTGAGTACATGGAGATTTAACCCTTTCCCGGAGTACATGGAGATTTAACTCTTTCCTCAGAGTACATGGAGATTTAGCCCTTTCCCTGAGTACATGGAGATTTAACCCTTTCCTCTGAGTACATGGAGATTTAACCCTTTCCTCTGAGTACATGGAGATTTAACCTTTTCATGGAGTACATGGAGATTTAACCCCATCCCTGAGTACATGGAGATTTAACCCTTTCCCTGAGTACATGGAGATTTAACCCTTTCCCTGAGTACATGGAGATTTAACCCTTTCCCTGAGTACATGCAGATTTAACCCTTTCCCTGAGTAGATGGAGATTTAACCCTTTCCCCTCAGTACATGGAGATTTAACCCTTTCCCTGAGTACATGGAGATTTAACCCTTTCCTCTGAGTACATGGAGATTTAACCCTTTCCCTGAGTACATGGAGATTTTACCATTTCCCTGAGTACATGGAGATTTAATCCTTTCCCCTCAGTACATGGAGATTTAACCCTTTCCTCTGAGTACATGGAGATTTAACCCTTTCCCTGAGTACATGGAGATTTAACCCTTTCCCCGAGTACATGGAGATTTAACTCTTTCCCCGAGTACATGGAGATTTAAACCTTTCCTCAGAGTACATGGAGATTTAGCCCTTTCCCTGAGTACATGGAGATTTAACCCTTTCCTCTGAGTACATGGAGATTTAACCTTTTCATGGAGTACATGGAGATTTAACCCATTCCCTGAGTACATGGAGATTTTACCCTTTCCCTGAGTACATGAAGATTTAACCCTTTCCCCGAGTACATGGAGATTTAACTCTTTCCCCGAGTACATGGAGATTTAACCCTTTCCTCTGAGTACATGGAGATTAACCCTTTCCCTGAGTACATGGAGATTTAACCCTTTCCCTGAGTACATGGAGATTTAACACTTTCCCCTGAGTACATGGAGATTTAACCTTTTCATGGAGTACATGGAGATTTAACCCATTCCCTGAGTACATGGAGATTTTACCCTTTCCCTGAGTACATGAAGATTTAACCCTTTCCCTGAGTACATGGAGATTTAACTCTTTCCCCGAGTACATGGAGATTTAACCCTTTCCTCTGAGTACATGGAGATTTAGCCCTTTCCCTGAGTACATGGAGATTTAACCCTTTCCTCTGAGTACATGGAGATTTAACCCTTTCCTCTGAGTACATGGAGATTTAACCGTTTTCCTGAGTACATGGAGTTTTAACCCTTTCCCTGAGCACATGGAGATTTAACCCTTTCCCTGAGTACATGGAGATTTAACCCTTTCCCTGAGTACATGGAGATTTAACCCTTTCCCTGAGTATATGGAGATTTAACCCTTTCCCTGAGTACATGGCGATTTAACTCTTTTCCCCGAGTACATGGAGATTTAACCCTTTCCCTGAGTACATGGAGATTTAACCCTTTCCTCTGAGTACATGGAGATTTAACCCTTTCCCCGAGTACATGGAGATTTAACCCTATCCCTGAGTATATGGAGATTTAACTCTTTCCCCGAGTACATGGAGATTTAACCCTTTCCTCTGAGTACATGGAGATTTAACCCTTTCCCTGAGTACATGGAGATTTAACCCTTTCCTCTGAGTACATGGAGATTTAACCCTTTCCTCTGAGTACATGGAGATTTAACCGTTTCCCTGAGCACATGCAGATTTAACCCTTTCCCTGAGTAGATGGAGATTTAACCCTTTCCCTGAGTACATGGAGGTTTAACCCTTTCATGGAGTACATGGAGATTTAACCCTTGCCCTGAGTGCTAGGAGATTTAACCCTTTCCTCTGAGTACATGGAGATTTAACCCTTTCCCCGAGTACATGGAGATTTAACCCCTTCCCTGAGTACATGGAGATTTAACCCTTTCCCTGAGTACATGGAGATTTAACCCTTTCCCTGAGTACATGGAAATTTAACCCTTTCCCTCTGAGTACATGGAGATTTAACCCTTTCCCTGAGTACATGGAGATTTAACCCCTTCCCTGAGTACATGGAGATTTAACCCTTTCCCTGAGTACATGGAGATTTAACCCTTTCCCTGAGTACATGGAAATTTAACCCTTTCCCTCTGAGTACATGGAGATTTAACCGTTTCCCTGAGCACATGCAGATTTAACCCTTTCCCTGAGTAGATGGAGATTTAACCCTTTCCCTGAGTACATGGAGGTTTAACCCATTCATGGAATACATGGAGATTTAACCCTTTCCCTGAGTACATGGAGATTTAACCCTTTCCTCTGAGTACATGGAGATTTAACCCTTTCCCCGAGTACATGGAGATTTAACCCCGTCCCTGAGTACATGGAGATTTAACCCTTTCCCTGAGTACATGGAGATTTAAACCTTTCCCTGAGTACATGGAGATTTAACCCTTTCCCTGAGTACATGCAGATTTAACCCTTTCCCTGAGTAGATGGAGATTTAACCCTTTCCCCTCAGTACATGGAGATTTAACCCTTTCCCTGAGTACATGGAGATTTAAGACTTTCCTCTGAGTACATGGAGATTTAACCCTTTCCCTGAGTACATGGAGATTTAACCATTTCCCTGAGTACATGGAGATTTAACCCTTTCCCCTCAGTACATGGAGATTTAACCCTTTCCTCTGAGTACATGGAGATTTAACCCTTTCCTCTGAGTACATGGAGATTCAACCCTTTCCTCTGAGTGCATGGAGATTTAACCCTTTCCCTGAGTACATGGAGATTCAACCCTTTCCTCTGAGTACATGGAGATTTAACCCTTTCCCTGAGTACATGGAGATTTAACCCTTTCCCCTGAGTACATGGAGATTTAACCGTTTCCCTGAGTACATGGAGTTTTAACCCTTTCCCTGAGCACATGGAGATTTATCCCTTTCCCTGAGTACATGGAGATTTAACCCTTTCCCTGAGTACATGGAGATTTAACCCTTTCCCTGAGTACATGGAGATTTAACCCTTTCCTCTGAGTACATGGAGATTTAACCCTTTCCCCGAGTACATGGAGATTTAACCCCGTCCCTGAGTACATGGAGATTTAACCCTTTCCCTGAGTACATGGAGATTTAACCCTTTCCCTGAGTACATGGAGATTTAACCCTTTCCCTGAGTACATGCAGATTTAACCCTTTCCCTGAGTAGATGGAGATTTAACCCTTTCCCCTCAGTACATGGAGATTTAACCCTTTCCCTGAGTACATGGAGATTTAACCCTTTCCTCTGAGTACATGGAGATTTAACCCTTTCCCTGAGTACATGGAGATTTTACCATTTCCCTGAGTACATGGAGATTTAATCCTTTCCCCTCAGTACATGGAGATTTAACCCTTTCCTCTGAGTACATGGAGATTTAACCCTTTCCCTGAGTACATGGAGATTTAACCCTTTCCCGGAGTACATGGAGATTTAACTCTTTCCCCGAGTACATGGAGATTTAACCCTTTCCTCAGAGTACATGGAGATTTAGCCCTTTCCCTGAGTACATGCAGATTTAACCCTTTCCTCTGAGTACATGGAGATTTAACCCTTTCCTCTGAGTACATGGAGATTTAACCTTTTCATGGAGTACATGGAGATTTAACCCCATCCCTGAGTACATGGAGATTTAACCCTTTCCCTGAGTACATGGAGATTTAACCCTTTCCCTGAGTACATGGAGATTTAACCCTTTCCCTGAGTACATGCAGATTTAACCCTTTCCCTGAGTAGATGGAGATTTAACCCTTTCCCCTCAGTACATGGAGATTTAAACCTTTCCCTGAGTACATGGAGATTTAACCCTTTCCTCTGAGTACATGGAGATTTAACCCTTTCCCTGAGTACATGGAGATTTTACCATTTCCCTGTGTACATGGAGATTTAATCCTTTCCCCTCAGTACATGGAGATTTAACCCTTTCCTCTGAGTACATGGAGATTTAACCCTTTCCCTGAGTACATGGAGATTTAACCCTTTCCCCGAGTACATGGAGATTTAACTCTTTCCCCGAGTACATGGAGATTTAACCTTTCCTCAGAGTACATGGAGATTTAGCCCCTTCCCTGAGTACATGGAGATTTAACCCTTTCCTCTGAGTACATGGAGATTTAACCCTTTCCTCTGAGTACATGGAGATTTAACCTTTTCATGGAGTACATGGAGATTTAACCCATTCCCTGAGTTACATGGAGATTTTACCCTTTCCCTGAGTACATGAAGATTTAACCCTTTCCCCGAGTACATGGAGATTTAACTCTTTCCCCGAGTACATGGAGATTTAACCCTTTCCTCTGAGTACATGGAGATTTAGCCTTTCCCTGAGTACATGGAGATTTAACCCTTTCCCTGAGTACATGGAGATTTAACACTTTCCCTGAGTACATGGAGATTTAACCTTTTCATGGAGTACATGGAGATTTAACCCATTCCCTGAGTACATGGAGATTTTACCCTTTCCCTGAGTACATGAAGATTTAACCCTTTCCCTGAGTACATGGAGATTTAACTCTTTCCCCGAGTACATGGAGATTTAACCCTTTCCTCTGAGTACATGGAGATTTAGCCCTTTCCCTGAGTACATGGAGATTTAACCCTTTCCTCTGAGTACATGGAGATTTAACCCTTTCCTCTGAGTACATGGAGATTTAACCGTTTTCCTGAGTACATGGAGTTTTAACCCTTTCCTGAGCACATGGAGATTTAACCCTTTCCTGAGTACATGGAGATTTAACCCTTTCCCTGAGTACATGGAGATTTAACCCTTCCCTGAGTATATGGAGATTTAACCCTTTCCCTGAGTACATGGCGATTTAACTCTTTTCCCCGAGTACATGGAGATTTAACCTTTCCCTGAGTACATGGAGATTTAACCCTTTCCTCTGAGTACATGGAGATTTAACCCTTTCCCCGAATACATGGAGATTTAACCCTTTCCCTGAGTATATGGAGATTTAACTCTTTCCCCGAGTACATGGAGATTTAACCCTTTCCTCTGAGTACATGGAGATTTAACCTTTCCCTGAGTACATGGAGATTTAACCCTTTCCTCTGAGTACATGGAGATTTAACCCTTTCCTCTGAGTACATGGAGATTTAACCGTTTCCCTGAGCACATGCAGATTTAACCCTTTCCCTGAGTAGATGGAGATTTAACCCTTTCCCTGAGTACATGGAGGTTTAACCCTTTCATGGAGTACATGGAGATTTAACCCTTGCCCTGAGTGCTAGGAGATTTAACCCTTCTCCCTTTCCTCTGAGTACATGGAGATTTAACCCTTTCCCCGAGTACATGGAGATTTAACCCCTTCCCTGAGTACATGGAGATTTAACCCTTTCCCTGAGTACATGGAGATTTAACCCTTTCCCTGAGTACATGGAAATTTAACCCTTTCCCTCTGAGTACATGGAGATTTTACCCTTTCCCTGAGTACATGGAGATTTAACCCCTTCCCTGAGTACATGGAGATTTAACCCGTTCCCTGAGTACATGGAGATTTAACCCTTTCCCTGAGTACATGGAAATTTAACCCTTTCCCTCTGAGTACATGGAGATTTAACCGTTTCCCTGAGCACATGCAGATTTAACCCTTTCCCTGAGTAGATGGAGATTTAACCCTTTCCCTGAGTACATGGAGGTTTAACCCTTTCATGGAGTACATGGAGATTTAACCCTTTCCCTGAGTACATGGAGATTTAACCCTTTCCTCTGAGTACATGGAGATTTAACCCTTTCCCCGAGTACATGGAGATTTAACCCCGTCCCTGAGTACATGGAGATTTAACCATTTCCCTGAGTACATGGAGATTTAAACCTTTCCCTGAGTACATGGAGATTTAACCCTTTCCCTGAGTACATGCAGATTTAACCCTTTCCCTGAGTAGATGGAGATTTAACCCTTTCCCCTCAGTACATGGAGATTTAACCCTTTCCCTGAGTACATGGAGATTTAACACTTTCCTCTGAGTACATGGAGATTTAACCCTTTCCCTGAGTACATGGAGATTTAACCATTTCCCTGAGTACATGGAGATTTAACCCTTTCCCCTCAGTACATGGAGATTTAACCCTTTCCTCTGAGTACATGGAGATTTAACCCTTTCCTCTGAGTACATGGAGATTCAACCCTTTCCTCTGAGTGCATGGAGATTTAACCCTTTCCCTGAGTACATGGAGATTCAACCCTTTCCTCTGAGTACATGGAGATTTAACCCTTTCCCTGAGTACATGGAGATTGAACTCTTTCCCACTGAGTACATGGAGATTTAACCCTTTCCCTCAGTACATGGAGATTTAACCCTTTCCCTGAGTACATGGAGATTTAACCCTTTCCCTGAGTACATGGAGATTTAACCCTTTCCCTGAGTACATGGAGATTTAACTCTTTCCTCCTGAGTACTTGGAGATTTAACCCTCTCCCCTCAGTACACGGAGATTCAACCCTTTCCCTGAGTACATGGAGATTTAACCCTTTCCCTGAGTACATGGAGACTTAACCCTTTCCCCTCATTACATGGAGTTTTAACCCTTTCCTCTGAGTACATGGAGATTTAACCCTTTCCTCTGAGTACATGGAGATTTAACCCTTTCCCTGAGTACATGAAGATTTAACCCTTTCCCCGAGTACATGGAGATTTAATACTTTCCCTGAGTACATGGAGATTTAACTCTTTCCTCTGAGTACATGGAGATTTAACCCATTCCCTGAGTACATGGAGATTTAACTCTTTCCTCTGAGTACATGGAGATTTAACTCCTTCCCTGAGTACATGGAGATTTTACCCTTTCCCTGAGTACATGAAGATTTAACCCTTTCCCCGAGTACATGGAGATTTAACCCTTTCCCTGAGTATATGGAGATTTAACTCTTTCCCCGAGTACATGGAGATTTAACCCTTTCCTCTGAGTACATGGAGATTTAACCCTTTCCCTGAATACATGGAGATTTAACCCTTTCCTCTGAGTACATGGAGATTTAACTCTTTCCTCTGAGTACATGGAGATTTAACTCATTCCCTGAGTACATGGAGATTTTACCCTTACCCTGAGTACATGAAGATTTAACCCTTTCCCCGAGTACATGGAGATTTAACCCTTTCCCTGAGTATATGGAGATTTAACTCTTTCCTCTGAGTACATGGAGATTTAACCCTTTCCTCTGAGTACATGGAGATTTAACCGTTTCCCTGAGCACATGCAGATTTAACCCTTTCCCTGAGTAGATGGAGATTTAACCCTTTCCCTGAGTACATGGAGGTTTAACACTTTCATGGAGTACATGGAGATTTAACCCATTCCCTGAGTGCTAGGAGATTTAACCCTTTCCTCTGAGTACATGGAGATTTAACCCTTTCCCCGAGTACATGGAGATTTAACCCCTTCCCTGAGTACATGGAGATTTAACCCTTTCCCTGAGTACATGGAGATTTAACCCTTTCCCTGAGTACATGCAGATTTAACCCTTTCCCTGAGTAGATGGAGATTTAACCCTTTCCCCTCAGTACATGGAGATTTAACCCTTTCCCTGAGTACATGGAGATTTAACCCTTTCCTCTGAGTACATGGAGATTTAACCCTTTCCCTGAGTACATGGAGATTTTACCATTTCCCTGAGTACATGGAGATTTAATCCTTTCCCCTCAGTACATGGAGATTTAACCCTTTCCTCTGAGTACATGGAGATTTAACCCTTTCCCTGAGTACATGGAGATTTAACCCTTTCCCGGAGTACATGGAGATTTAACTCTTTCCCCGAGTACATGGAGATTTAACCCTTTCCTCAGAGTACATGGAGATTTAGCCCTTTCCCTGAGTACATGGAGATTTAACCCTTTCCTCTGAGTACATGGAGATTTAACCCTTTCCTCTGAGTACATGGAGATTTAACCTTTTCATGGAGTACATGGAGATTTAACCCCATCCCTGAGTACATGGAGATTTAACCCTTTCCCTGAGTACATGGAGATTTAACCCTTTCCCTGAGTACATGGAGATTTAACCCTTTCCCTGAGTACATGCAGATTTAACCCTTTCCCTGAGTAGATGGAGATTTAACCCTTTCCCCTCAGTACATGGAGATTTAACCCTTTCCCTGAGTACATGGAGATTTAACCCTTTCCTCTGAGTACATGGAGATTTAACCCTTTCCCTGAGTACATGGAGATTTTACCATTTCCCTGAGTACATGGAGATTTAATCCTTTCCCCTCAGTACATGGAGATTTAACCCTTTCCTCTGAGTACATGGAGATTTAACCCTTTCCCTGAGTACATGGAGATTTAACCCTTTCCCCGAGTACATGGAGATTTAACTCTTTCCCCGAGTACATGGAGATTTAAACCTTTCCTCAGAGTACATGGAGATTTAGCCCTTTCCCTGAGTACATGGAGATTTAACCCTTTCCTCTGAGTACATGGAGATTTAACCCCTTCCTCTGAGTACATGGAGATTTAACCTTTTCATGGAGTACATGGAGATTTAACCCATTCCCTGAGTACATGGAGATTTTACCCTTTCCCTGAGTACATGAAGATTTAACCCTTTCCCCGAGTACATGGAGATTTAACTCTTTCCCCGAGTACATGGAGATTTAACCCTTTCCTCTGAGTACATGGAGATTAACCCTTTCCCTGAGTACATGGAGATTTAACCCTTTCCCTGAGTACATGGAGATTTAACTCTTTCCCTGAGTACATGGAGATTTAACCTTTTCATGGAGTACATGGAGATTTAACCCATTCCCTGAGTACATGGAGATTTTACCCTTTCCCTGAGTACATGAAGATTTAACCCTTTCCCTGAGTACATGGAGATTTAACTCTTTCCCCGAGTACATGGAGATTTAACCCTTTCCTCTGAGTACATGGAGATTTAGCCCTTTCCCTGAGTACATGGAGATTTAACCCTTTCCTCTGAGTACATGGAGATTTAACCCTTTCCTCTGAGTACATGGAGATTTAACCGTTTTCCTGAGTACATGGAGTTTTAACCCTTTCCCTGAGCACATGGAGATTTAACCCTTTCCCTGAGTACATGGAGATTTAACCCTTTCCCTGAGTACATGGAGATTTAACCCTTTCCCTGAGTATATGGAGATTTAACCCTTTCCCTGAGTACATGGCGATTTAACTCTTTTCCCCGAGTACATGGAGATTTAACCCTTTCCCTGAGTACATGGAGATTTAACCCTTTCCTCTGAGTACATGGAGATTTAACCCTTTCCCCGAGTACATGGAGATTTAACCCTATCCCTGAGTATATGGAGATTTAACTCTTTCCCCGAGTACATGGAGATTTAACCCTTTCCTCTGAGTACATGGAAATTTAACCCTTTCCCTGAGTACATGGAGATTTAACCCTTTCCTCTGAGTACATGGAGATTTAACCCTTTCCTCTGAGTACATGGAGATTTAACCGTTTCCCTGAGCACATGCAGATTTAACCCTTTCCCTGAGTAGATGGAGATTTAACCCTTTCCCTGAGTACATGGAGGTTTAACCCTTTCATGGAGTACATGGAGATTTAACCCTTGCCCTGAGTGCTAGGAGATTTAACCCTTTCCTCTGAGTACATGGAGATTTAACCCTTTCCCCGAGTACATGGAGATTTAACCCCTTCCCTGAGTACATGGAGATTTAACCCTTTCCCTGAGTACATGGAGATTTAACCCTTTCCCTGAGAACATGGAAATTTAACCCTTTCCCTCTGAGTACATGGAGATTTAACCCTTTCCCTGAGTACATGGAGATTTAACCCCTTCCCTGAGTACATGGAGATTTAACCCTTTCCCTGAGTACATGGAGATTTAACCCTTTCCCTGAGTACATGGAAATTTAACCCTTTCCCTCTGAGTACATGGAGATTTAACCGTTTCCCTGAGCACATGCAGATTTAACCCTTTCCCTGAGTAGATGGAGATTTAACCCTTTCCCTGAGTACATGGAGGATTAACCCATTCATGGAATACATGGAGATTTAACCCTTTCCCTGAGTACATGGAGATTTAACCCTTTCCTCTGAGTACATGGAGATTTAACCCTTTCCCCGAGTACATGGAGATTTAACCCCGTCCCTGAGTACATGGAGATTTAACCCTTTCCCTGAGTACATGGAGATTTAAACCTTTCCCTGAGTACATGGAGATTTAACCCTTTCCCTGAGTACATGCAGATTTAACCCTTTCCCTGAGTAGATGGAGATTTAACCCTTTCCCCTCAGTACATGGAGATTTAACCCTTTCCCTGAGTACATGGAGATTTAACACTTTCCTCTGAGTACATGGAGATTTAACCCTTTCCCTGAGTACATGGAGATTTAACCATTTCCCTGAGTACATGGAGATTTAACCCTTTCCCCTCAGTACATGGAGATTTAACCCTTTCCTCTGAGTACATGGAGATTTAACCCTTTCCTCTGAGTACATGGAGATTCAACCCTTTCCTCTGAGTGCATGGAGATTTAACCCTTTCCCTGAGTACATGGAGATTCAACCCTTTCCTCTGAGTACATGGAGATTTAACCCTTTCCCTGAGTACATGGAGATTGAACTCTTTCCCACTGAGTACATGGAGATTTAACCCTTTCCCTCAGTACATGGAGATTTAACCCTTTCCCTGAGTACATGGAGATTTAACCCTTTCCCTGAGTACATGGAGATTTAACCCTTTCCCTGAGTACATGGAGATTTAACTCTTTCCTCCTGAGTACTTGGAGATTTAACCCTCTCCCCTCAGTACACGGAGATTCAACCCTTTCCCTGAGTACATGGAGATTTAACCCTTTCCCTGAGTACATGGAGACTTAACCCTTTCCCCTCAGTACATGGAGTTTTAACCCTTTCCTCTGAGTACATGGAGATTTAACCCTTTCCTCTGAGTACATGGAGATTTAACCCTTTCCCTGAGTACATGGAGATTTAACCCTTTCCCCGAGTACATGGAGATTTAATACTTTCCCTGAGTACATGGAGATTTAACTCTTTCCTCTGAGTACATGGAGATTTAACCCATTCCCTGAGTACATGGAGATTTAACTCTTTCCTCTGAGTACATGGAGATTTAACTCATTCCCTGAGTACATGGAGATTTTACCCTTTCCCTGAGTACATGAAGATTTAACCCTTTCCCCGAGTACATGGAGATTTAACCCTTTCCCTGAGTATATGGAGATTTAACTCTTTCCCCGAGTACATGGAGATTTAACCCTTTCCTCTGAGTACATGGAGATTTAACCCTTTCCCTGAATACATGGAGATTTAACCCTTTCCTCTGAGTACATGGAGATTTAACTCTTTCCTCTGAGTACATGGAGATTTAACTCATTCCCTGAGTACATGGAGATTTTACCCTTACTCTGAGTACATGAAGATTTAACCCTTTCCCCGAGTACATGGAGATTTAACCCTTTCCCTGAGTACATGGAGATTTAACCCTTTCCTCTGAGTACATGGAGATTTAACCGTTTCCCTGAGCACATGCAGATTTAACCCTTTCCCTGAGTAGATGGAGATTTAACCCTTTCCCTGAGTACATGGAGGTTTAACCCTTTCATGGAGTACATGGAGATTTAACCCATTCCCTGAGTGCTAGGAGATTTAACCCTTTCCTCTGAGTACATGGAGATTTAACCCTTTCCCCGAGTACATGGAGATTTAACCCCTTCCCTGAGTACATGGAGATTTAACCCTTTCCCTGAGTACATGGAGATTTAACCCTTTCCCTGAGTACATGGAAATTTAACCCTTTCCCTCTGAGTACATGGAGATTTAACACTTTCCCTGAGTACATGGAGGTTTAACCCTTTCATGGAGTACATGGAGATTTAACCCATTCCCTGAGTGCTAGGAGATTTAACCCTTTCCTCTGAGTACATGGAGATTTAACCCTTTCCCCGAGTACATGGAGATTTAACCCCTTCCCTGAGTACATGGAGATTTAACCCTTTCCCTGAGTACATGGAGATTTAACCCTTTCCCTGAGTACATGCAGATTTAACCCTTTCCCTGAGTAGATGGAGATTTAACCCTTTCCCCTCAGTACATGGAGATTTAACCCTTTCCCTGAGTACATGGAGATTTAACCCTTTCCTCTGAGTACATGGAGATTTAACCCTTTCCCTGAGTACATGGAGATTTTACCATTTCCCTGAGTACATGGAGATTTAATCCTTTCCCCTCAGTACATGGAGATTTAACCCTTTCCCGGAGTACATGGAGATTTAACTCTTTCCCCGAGTACATGGAGATTTAACCCTTTCCTCAGAGTACATGGAGATTTAGCCCTTTCCCTGAGTACATGGAGATTTAACATTTTCCTCTGAGTACATGGAGATTTAACCCTTTCCTCTGAGTACATGGAGATTTAACCTTTTCATGGAGTACATGGAGATTTAACCCCATCCCTGAGTACATGGAGATTTAACCCTTTCCCTGAGTACATGGAGATTTAACCCTTTCCCTGAGTACATGGAGATTTAACCCTTTCCCTGAGTACATGCAGATTTAACCCTTTCCCTGAGTAGATGGAGATTTAACCCTTTCCCCTCAGTACATGGAGATTTAACCCTTTCCCTGAGTACATGGAGATTTAACCCTTTCCTCTGAGTACATGGAGATTTAACCCTTTCCCTGAGTACATGGAGATTTTACCATTTCCCTGAGTACATGGAGATTTAATCCTTTCCCCTCAGTACATGGAGATTTAACCCTTTCCTCTGAGTACATGGAGATTTAACCCTTTCCCTGAGTACATGGAGATTTAACCCTTTCCCCGAGTACATGGAGATTTAACTCTTTCCCCGAGTACATGGAGATTTAAACCTTTCCTCAGAGTACATGGAGATTTAGCCCTTTCCCTGAGTACATGGAGATTTAACCCTTTCCTCTGAGTACATGGAGATTTAACCCCTTCCTCTGAGTACATGGTGATTTAACCTTTTCATGGAGTACATGGAGATTTAACCCATTCCCTGAGTACATGGAGATTTTACCCTTTCCCTGAGTACATGAAGATTTAACCCTTTCCCCGAGTACATGGAGATTTAACTCTTTCCCCGAGTACATGGAGATTTAACCCTTTCCTCTGAGTACATGGAGATTAACCCTTTCCCTGAGTACATGGAGATTTAACCCTTTCCCTGAGTACATGGAGATTTAACTCTTTCCCCTGAGTACATGGAGATTTAACCTTTTCATGGAGTACATGGAGATTTAACCCATTCCCTGAGTACATGGAGATTTTACCCTTTCCCTGAGTACATGAAGATTTAACCCTTTCCCTGAGTACATGGAGATTTAACTCTTTCCCCGAGTACATGGAGATTTAACCCTTTCCTCTGAGTACATGGAGATTTAGCCCTTTCCCTGAGTACATGGAGATTTAACCCTTTCCTCTGAGTACATGGAGATTTAACCCTTTCCTCTGAGTACATGGAGATTTAACCGTTTTCCTGAGTACATGGAGTTTTAACCCTTTCCCTGAGCGCATGGAGATTTAACCCTTTCCCTGAGTACATGGAGATTTAACCCTTTCCCTGAGTACATGGAGATTTAACCCTTTCCCTGAGTATATGGAGATTTAACCCTTTCCCTGAGTACATGGCGATTTAACTCTTTTCCCCGAGTACATGGAGATTTAACCCTTTCCCTGAGTACATGGAGATTTAACCCTTTCCTCTGAGTACATGGAGATTTAACCCTTTCCCCGAGTACATGGAGATTTAACCCTATCCCTGAGTATATGGAGATTTAACTCTTTCCCCGAGTACATGGAGATTTAACCCTTTCCTCTGAGTACATGGAGATTTAACCCTTTCCCTGAGTACATGGAGATTTAACCCTTTCCTCTGAGTACATGGAGATTTAACCCTTTCCTCTGAGTACATGGAGATTTAACCGTTTCCCTGAGCACATGCAGATTTAACCCTTTCCCTGAGTAGATGGAGATTTAACCCTTTCCCTGAGTACATGGAGGTTTAACCCTTTCATGGAGTACATGGAGATTTAACCCTTGCCCTGAGTGCTAGGAGATTTAACCCTTTCCTCTGAGTACATGGAGATTTAACCCTTTCCCCGAGTACATGGAGATTTAACCCCTTCCCTGAGTACATGGAGATTTAACCCTTTCCCTGAGTACATGGAGATTTAACCCTTTCCCTGAGTACATGGAAATTTAACCCTTTCCCTCTGAGTACATGGAGATTTAACCCTTTCCCTGAGTACATGGAGATTTAACCCCTTCCCTGAGTACATGGAGATTTAACCCTTTCCCTGAGTACATGGAGATTTAACCCTTTCCCTGAGTACATGGAAATTTAACCCTTTCCCTCTGAGTACATGGAGATTTAACCGTTTCCCTGAGCACATGCAGATTTAACCCTTTCCCTGAGTAGATGGAGATTTAAGCCTTTCCCTGAGTACATGGAGGTTTAACCCATTCATGGAATACATGGAGATTTAACCCTTTCCCTGAGTACATGGAGATTTAACCCTTTCCTCTGAGTACATGGAGATTTAACCCTTTCCCCGAGTACATGGAGATTTAACCCCGTCCCTGAGTACATGGAGATTTAACCCTTTCCCTGAGTACATGGAGATTTAAACCTTTCCCTGAGTACATGGAGATTTAACCCTTTCCCTGAGTACATGCAGATTTAACCCTTTCCCTGAGTAGATGGAGATTTAACCCTTTCCCCTCAGTACATGGAGATTTAACCCTTTCCCTGAGTACATGGAGATTTAACACTTTCCTCTGAGTACATGGAGATTTAACCCTTTCCCTGAGTACATGGAGATTTAACCATTTCCCTGAGTACATGGAGATTTAACCCTTTCCCCTCAGTGCATGGAGATTTAACCCTTTCCTCTGAGTACATGGAGATTTAACCCTTTCCTCTGAGTACATGGAGATTCAACCCTTTCCTCTGAGTGCATGGAGATTTAACCCTTTCCCTGAGTACATGGAGATTCAACCCTTTCCTCTGAGTACATGGAGATTTAACCCTTTCCCTGAGTACATGGAGATTGAACTCTTTCCCACTGAGTACATGGAGATTTAACCCTTTCCCTCAGTACATGGAGATTTAACCCTTTCCCTGAGTACATGGAGATTTAACCCTTTCCCTGAGTACATGGAGATTTAACCCTTTCCCTGAGTACATGGAGATTTAACTCTTTCCTCCTGAGTACTTGGAGATTTAACCCTCTCCCCTCAGTACACGGAGATTCAACCCTTTCCCTGAGTACATGGAGAATTAACCCTTTCCCTGAGTACATGGAGACTTAACCCTTTCCCCTCAGTACATGGAGTTTTAACCCTTTCCTCTGAGTACATGGAGATTTAACCCTTTCCTCTGAGTACATGGAGATTTAACCCTTTCCCTGAGTACATGGAGATTTAACCCTTTCCCCGAGTACATGGAGATTTAATACTTTCCCTGAGTACATGGAGATTTAACTCTTTCCTCTGAGTACATGGAGATTTAACCCATTCCCTGAGTACATGGAGATTTAACTCTTTCCTCTGAGTACATGGAGATTTAACTCATTCCCTGAGTACATGGAGATTTTACCCTTTCCCTGAGTACATGAAGATTTAACCCTTTCCCCGAGTACATGGAGATTTAACCCTTTCCCTGAGTATATGGAGATTTAACTCTTTCCCCGAGTACATGGAGATTTAACCCTTTCCTCTGAGTACATGGAGATTTAACCCTTTCCCTGAATACATGGAGATTTAACCCTTTCCTCTGAGTACATGGAGATTTAACTCTTTCCTCTGAGTACATGGAGATTTAACTCATTCCCTGAGTACATGGAGATTTTACCCTTACTCTGAGTACATGAAGATTTAACCCTTTCCCCGAGTACATGGAGATTTAACCCTTTCCCTGAGTACATGGAGATTTAACCCTTTCCCTGAGTATATGGAGATTTAACCCTTTCCCTGAGTACATGGCGATTTAACTCTTTTCCCCGAGTACATGGAGATTTAACCCTTTCCCTGAGTACATGGAGATTTAACCCTTTCCTCTGAGTACATGGAGATTTAACCCTTTCCCCGAGTACATGGAGATTTAACCCTATCCCTGAGTATATGGAGATTTAACTCTTTCCCCGAGTACATGGAGATTTAACCCTTTCCTCTGAGTACATGGAGATTTAACCCTTTCCCTGAGTACATGGAGATTTAACCCTTTCCTCTGAGTACATGGAGATTTAACCCTTTCCTCTGAGTACATGGAGATTTAACCGTTTCCCTGAGCACATGCAGATTTAACCCTTTCCCTGAGTAGATGGAGATTTAACCCTTTCCCTGAGTACATGGAGGTTTAACCCTTTCATGGAGTACATGGAGATTTAACCCTTGCCCTGAGTGCTAGGAGATTTAACCCTTTCCTCTGAGTACATGGAGATTTAACCCTTTCCCCGAGTACATGGAGATTTAACCCCTTCCCTGAGTACATGGAGATTTAACCCTTTCCCTGAGTACATGGAGATTTAACCCTTTCCCTGAGTACATGGAAATTTAACCCTTTCCCTCTGAGTACATGGAGATTTAACCCTTTCCCTGAGTACATGGAGATTTAACCCCTTCCCTGAGTACATGGAGATTTAACCCTTTCCCTGAGTACATGGAGATTTAACCCTTTCCCTGAGTACATGGAAATTTAACCCTTTCCCTCTGAGTACATGGAGATTTAACCGTTTCCCTGAGCACATGCAGATTTAACCCTTTCCCTGAGTAGATGGAGATTTAAGCCTTTCCCTGAGTACATGGAGGTTTAACCCATTCATGGAATACATGGAGATTTAACCCTTTCCCTGAGTACATGGAGATTTAACCCTTTCCTCTGAGTACATGGAGATTTAACCCTTTCCCCGAGTACATGGAGATTTAACCCCGTCCCTGAGTACATGGAGATTTAACCCTTTCCCTGAGTACATGGAGATTTAAACCTTTCCCTGAGTACATGGAGATTTAACCCTTTCCCTGAGTACATGCAGATTTAACCCTTTCCCTGAGTAGATGGAGATTTAACCCTTTCCCCTCAGTACATGGAGATTTAACCCTTTCCCTGAGTACATGGAGATTTAACACTTTCCTCTGAGTACATGGAGATTTAACCCTTTCCCTGAGTACATGGAGATTTAACCATTTCCCTGAGTACATGGAGATTTAACCCTTTCCCCTCAGTGCATGGAGATTTAACCCTTTCCTCTGAGTACATGGAGATTTAACCCTTTCCTCTGAGTACATGGAGATTCAACCCTTTCCTCTGAGTGCATGGAGATTTAACCCTTTCCCTGAGTACATGGAGATTCAACCCTTTCCTCTGAGTACATGGAGATTTAACCCTTTCCCTGAGTACATGGAGATTGAACTCTTTCCCACTGAGTACATGGAGATTTAACCCTTTCCCTCAGTACATGGAGATTTAACCCTTTCCCTGAGTACATGGAGATTTAACCCTTTCCCTGAGTACATGGAGATTTAACCCTTTCCCTGAGTACATGGAGATTTAACTCTTTCCTCCTGAGTACTTGGAGATTTAACCCTCTCCCCTCAGTACACGGAGATTCAACCCTTTCCCTGAGTACATGGAGAATTAACCCTTTCCCTGAGTACATGGAGACTTAACCCTTTCCCCTCAGTACATGGAGTTTTAACCCTTTCCTCTGAGTACATGGAGATTTAACCCTTTCCTCTGAGTACATGGAGATTTAACCCTTTCCCTGAGTACATGGAGATTTAACCCTTTCCCCGAGTACATGGAGATTTAATACTTTCCCTGAGTACATGGAGATTTAACTCTTTCCTCTGAGTACATGGAGATTTAACCCATTCCCTGAGTACATGGAGATTTAACTCTTTCCTCTGAGTACATGGAGATTTAACTCATTCCCTGAGTACATGGAGATTTTACCCTTTCCCTGAGTACATGAAGATTTAACCCTTTCCCCGAGTACATGGAGATTTAACCCTTTCCCTGAGTATATGGAGATTTAACTCTTTCCCCGAGTACATGGAGATTTAACCCTTTCCTCTGAGTACATGGAGATTTAACCCTTTCCCTGAATACATGGAGATTTAACCCTTTCCTCTGAGTACATGGAGATTTAACTCTTTCCTCTGAGTACATGGAGATTTAACTCATTCCCTGAGTACATGGAGATTTTACCCTTACTCTGAGTACATGAAGATTTAACCCTTTCCCCGAGTACATGGAGATTTAACCCTTTCCCTGAGTACATGGAGATTTAACCCTTTCCTCTGAGTACATGGAGATTTAACCGTTTCCCTGAGCACATGCAGATTTAACCCTTTCCCTGAGTAGATGGAGATTTAACCCTTTCCCTGAGTACATGGAGGTTTAACCCTTTCATGGAGTACATGGAGATTTAACCCATTCCCTGAGTGCTAGGAGATTTAACCCTTTCCTCTGAGTACATGGAGATTTAACCCTTTCCCCGAGTACATGGAGATTTAACCCCTTCCCTGAGTACATGGAGATTTAACCCTTTCCCTGAGTACATGGAGATTTAACCCTTTCCCTGAGTACATGGAAATTTAACCCTTTCCCTCTGAGTACATGGAGATTTAACACTTTCCCTGAGTACATGGAGATTTAACTCTTTCCCTGAGTACATGGAAATTTAACCCTTTCCCTCTGAGTACATGGAGATTTAACCCTTTCCCTGAGTACATGGAGATTTAACCCCTTCCCTGAGTACATGGAGATTTAACCCTTTCCCTGAGTACATGGAGATTTAACTCTTTCCTCTGAGTACATGGAGATTTAACTCATCCCCTGAGTACATGGAGATTTTACCCTTTCCCTGAGTACATGAAGATTTAACCCTTTCCCCGAGTACATGGAGATGTAACCCTTTCCCTGAGTATATGGAGATTTAACTCTTTCCTCTGAGTACATGGAGATTTAACCCTTTCCTCTGAGTACATGGAGATTTCACCGTTTCCCTGAGCACATGCAGATTTAACCCTTTCCCTGAGTAGATGGAGATTTAACCCTTTCCCTGAGTACATGGAGGTTTAACCCTTTCATGGAGTACATGGAGATTTAACCCATTCCCTGAGTGCTAGGAGATTTAAGCCTTTCCTCTGAGTACATGGAGATTTAACCCTTTCCCCGAGTACATGGAGATTTAACCCCTTCCCTGAGTACATGGAGATTTAACCCTTTCCCTGAGTACATGGAGATTCAACTCTTTCCCTGAGAACATGGAAATTTAACCCTTTCCCTCTGAGTACATGGAGATTTAACCCTTTCCCTGAGTACATGGAGATTTAACCCCTTCCCTGAGTACATGGAGATTTAACCCTTTCCCTGAGTACATGGAGATTTAACCCTTTCCCTGAGTACATGGAAATTTAACCCTTTCCATCTGTGTACATGGAGATTTAACCGTTTCTCTGAGCACATGCAGATTTAACCCTTTCCCTGAGTAGATGGAGATTTAACCCTTTCCCTGAGTACATGGAGGTTTAACCCTTTCATGGAGTACATGGAGATTTAACCCTTTCCCTGAGTACATGCAGATTTAACCCTTTCCCTGAGTAGATGGAGCTTTAACCCTTTCCCCTCAGTACATGGAGATTTAACCCTTTCCCTGAGTACATGGAGATTTAACACTTTCCTCTGAGTACATGGAGATTTAACCCTTTCCCTGAGTACATGGAGCTTTAACCATTTCCCTGAGTACATGGAGATTTAACCCTTTCCCCTCAGTACATGGAGATTTAACCCTTTCCTCTGAGTACATGGAGATTTAACCCTTTCCTCTGAGTACATGGAGATTCAACCCTTTCCTCTGAGTGCATGGAGATTTAACCCTTTCCCTGAGTACATGAAGATTCAACCCTTTCCTCTGAGTACATGGAGATTTAACCCTTTCCCTGAGTACATGGAGATTGAACCCTTTCCCTCAGTACATGGAGATTTAACCCTTTCCCTAAGTACATGGAGATTTAATCCTTTCCCCGAGTACATGGAGATTTAACCCTTTCCCTGAGTACATGGAGATTTAACTCTTTCCTCTGAGTACATGGAGATTTAACCCATTCCCTGAGTACAAGGAGATTTTACCCTTTCCCTGAGTACATGAAGATTTAACCCTTTCCCCGAGTACATGGAGATTTAACCCTTTCCCTGAGTACATGGAGATTTAACTCTTTCCCCGAGTACATGGAGATTTAACCCTTTCCTCTGAGTACATGGAGATTTAACCCTTTCCCTGAGTACATGGAGATTTAACCCTTTCCTCTGAGTACATGGAGATTTAACCCTTTCCTCTGAGTACATGGAGCTTTAACCGTTTCCCTGAGTACATGCAGATTTAACTCTTTCCCTGAGTCGATGGAGATTTAACCCTTTCCCTGAGTACATGGAGATTTAACCCTTTCATGGAGTACATGGAGGTTTAACCCATTCCCTGAGTGCTTGGAGATTTAACCCTTTCCTCTGAGTACATGGAGATTTAACCCTTTCCCCAAGTACATGGAGATTTAACCCCTTCCCTGAGTACATGGAGATTTAACCCTTTCCCTGAGTACATGGAGATAAACCCTTTCCCTGAGTACATGGAAATGTAACCCTTTCCCTCTGAGTACATGGTGATTTAACCCTTTCCCTGAGTACATGGAGATTTAACCCTTTCCCTGAGTACATGGAGATTTAACCCTTTCCCTGAGTACATGCAGATTTAACCCTTTCCCTGAGTAGATGGAGATTTAACCCTTTCCCCTCAGTACATGGAGATTTAACCCTTTCCCTGAGTACATGGAGATTTAACACTTTCCTCTGAGTACATGGAGATTTAACCCTTTCCCTGAGTACATGGAGATTTAACCATTTCCCTGAGTACATGGAGATTTAACCCTTTCCCCTCAGTACATGGAGATTTAACCCTTTCCTCTGAGTACATGGAGATTTAACCCTTTCCTCTGAGTACATGGAGATTCAACCCTTTCCTCTGAGTGCATGGAGATTTAACCCTTTCCCTGAGTACATGGAGATTCAACCATTTCCTCTGAGTACATGGAGATTTAACCCTTTCCCTGAGTACATGGAGATTGAACTCTTTCCCCCTGAGTACATGGAGATTTAACCCTTTCCCTCAGTACATGGAGATTTAACCCTTTCCCTGAGTACATGGAGATTTAACCCTTTCCCTGAGTACATGGAGATTTAACCCTTTCCCTGAGTACATGGAGATTTAACTCTTTACCCCTGAGTACTTGGAGATTTAACCCTTTCCCCTCAGTACATGGAGATTCAACCCTTTCCCTGAGTACATGGAGATTTAACCCTTTCCCTGAGTACATGGAGATTTAACCCTTTCCCCTCAGTACATGGAGTTTTAACCCTTTCCTCTGTGTACATGGAGATTTAACGCTTTCCTCTGAGTACATGGAGATTTAACCCTTTCCCTGAGTACATGGAGATTTAACCCTTTCCCCGAGTACATGGAGATTTAATTCTTTCCCTGAGTACATGTAGATTTAACTCTTTCCTCTGAGTACATGGAGATTTAACCCATTCCCTGAGTACATGGAGATTTTACCCTTTCCCTGAGTACATGAAGATTTAACCCTTTCCCCGAGTACATGGAGATTTAACCATTTCCCTGAGTACATGGAGATTTAACTCTTTCCCCTAGTACATGGAGATTTAACCCTTTCCCTGAATACATGGAGATTTAACCCTTTCCTCTGAGTACATGGAGATTTAACTCTTTCCTCTGAGTACATGGAGATTCAACCCATTCCCTGAGTACATGGAGATTTTACCCTTTCCTCTGAGTACATGGAGATTTAACCCTTTCCTCTGAGTACATGGAGATTTAACCCTTTCCCTGAATACATGGAGATTTAACCCTTTCCTCTGAGTACATGGAGATTTAACTCTTTCCTCTGAGTACATGGAGATTTAACCCATTCCCTGAGTACATGGAGATTTTACCCTTTCCCTGAGTACATGAAGATTTAACCCTTTCCCCGAGTACATGGAGATTTAACCCTTTCCCTGAGTACATGGAGATTTAACCCTTTCCCCGAGTACATGGAGATTTAACCCTTTCCTCTGAGTACATGGAGATTTAACCCTTTCCCTGAGTACATGGAGATTTAACCCTTTCCTCTGAGTACATGGAGATTTAACCCTTTCCTCTGAGTACATGGAGATTTAACCGTTTCCCTGAGCACATGCACATTTAACCCTTTCCCTGAGTAGATGGAGATTTAACCCTTTCCCTGAGTACATGGAGGTTTAACCCTTTCATGGAGTACATGGAGATTTAACCCATTCCCTGAGTGCGAGGAGATTTAACCCTTTCCTCTGAGTACATGGAGATTTAACCCTTTCCCCGAGTACATGGAGATTTAACCCCTTCCCTGAGTACATGGAGATTTAACCCTTTCCCTGAGTACATGGAGATTTAACCCTTTCCCTGAGTACATGGAAATTTAACCCTTTCCCTCTGAGTACATGGTGATTTAACCCTTTCCCTGAGTACATGGAGATTTAACCCCTTCCCTGAGTACATGGAGATTTAACCCTTTCCCTGAGTACATGGAGATTTAACCCTTTCCCTGAGTACATGGAAATTTAACCCTTTCCCTCTGAGTACATGGAGATTTAACCCTCTCCCTGAGTACATGGAGATTTAACCCTTTCCCTGAGTACATGGAGATTTAACCCTTTCCCTGAGTACATGCAGATTTAACCCTTTCCCTGAGTACATGGAGATTTAACCATTTCCCTGAGTACATGGAGATTTAACCCTTTCCCTGAGTACATGGAGATTTAACACTTTCCTCTGAGTACATGGAGATTTAACCCTTTCCTCTGAGTACATGGAGATTCAACCCTTTCCTCTGAGTGCATGGAGATTTAACCCTTTCCCTGAGTACATTGAGATTCAACCCTTTCCTCTGAGTACATGGAGATTTAACCCTTTCAATGAGAACATGGAGATTGAACCCTTTCCCTCAGTACATGGAGATTTAACCCTTTCCCTGAGTACATGGAGATTTAACCCTTTCCCTGAGTACATGGAGATTTAACCCTTTCCCTGAGTACATGGAGATTTAAATCTTTCCCCCTGAGTACATGGAGATTTAACCCTTTCCCCTCAGTACATGGAGATTCAACCCTTTCCCTGAGTACATGGAGATTTAACCCTTTCCCTGAGTACATGGAGATTTAACCCTTTCCCCTCAGTACATGGAGTTTTAAGCCTTTCCTCTGAGTACATGGAGATTTAACCCTTTCCTCTGAGTACATGGAGATTTAACCCTCTCCCTGAGTACATGGAGATTTAACCCTTTCCCCGAGTACATGGAGATTTAATACTTTCCCTGAGTACATGGAGATTTAACTCTTTCCTCTGAGTACATGGAGATTTAACCCATTCCCTGAGTACATGGAGGTTTTACCCTTTCCCTGAGTACATGAAGATTTAACCCTTTCCCCGAGTACATGGAGATTTAACCCTTTCCCTGAGTACATGGAGATTTAACTCTTTCCCCGAGTACATGGAGATTTAACCCTTTCCTCTGAGTACATGGAGATTTAACCCTTTCCCTGAGTACATGGAGATTTAACACTTTCCTCTGAGTACATGGAGATTTAACCCTTTCCTCTGAGTACATGGAGATTTAACCGTTTCCCTGAGTACATGCAGATTTAACCCTTTCCCTGAATAGATGGAGATTTAACCCTTTCCCTGAGTACATGGAGATTTAACCCTTTCATGGGGTACATGGAGATTTAACCCATTCCCTGAGTGCTTGGAGATTTAACCCTTTCCTCTGAGTACATGGAGATTTCACCCTTTCCCCGAGTACATGGAGATTTAACCCCTTCCCTGAGTACATGGAGATTTAACCCTTTCCCTGAGTACATGGAGATTTAACCCTTTCCCTGAGTACATGGAAATTTAACCCTTTCCCTCTGAGTACATGGAGATTTAACTATTTCACTGAGTACATGGAGATTTAACCCTTTCCCTGAGTACATGGAGATTTAACCCTTTCCCTGAGTACAGGCAGATTTAACCCTTTCCTTGAGTAGATGGAGATTTAAGCCTTTCCCCTCAGTACATGGAGATTTAACCCTTTCCCTGAGTACATGGAGATTTAACCCTTTCCCTGAGTACATGGAGATTTAACCCTTTCCCTGAGTACATGGAGATTTAACCCTTTCCCTGAGTACATGGAGATTTAACTCTTTCCCCGAGTACATGGAGATTTAACCCTTTCCTCTGAGTACATGGAGATTTAACCCTTTCCCTGAGTACATGGAGATTTAACCCTTTCCTCTGAGTACATGGAGATTTAACCCTTTCCTCTGAGTACATGGAGATTTAACCGTTTCCCTGAGTACATGCAGATTTAACGCTTTCCCTGAGTCGATGGAGATTTAACCCTTTCCCTGAGTACATGGAGATTTAACCCTTTCATGGAGTACATGGAGGTTTAACCCATTCCCTGAGTGCTTGGAGATTTAACCCTTTCCTCTGAGTACATGGAGATTTAACCCTTTCCCCAAGTACATGGAGATTTAACCCCTTCCCTGAGTACATGGAGATTTAACCCTTTCCCTGAGTACATGGAGATAAACCCTTTCCCTGAGTACATGGAAATGTAACCCTTTCCCTCTGAGTACATGGTGATTTAACCCTTTCCCTGAGTACATGGAGATTTAACCCTTTCCCTGAGTACATGGAGATTTAACCCTTTCCCTGAGTACATGCAGATTTAACCCTTTCCCTGAGTAGATGGACATTTAACCCTTTCCCCTCAGTACATGGAGATTTAACCCTTTCCCTGAGTACATGGAGATTTAACACTTTCCTCTGAGTACATGGAGATTTAACCCTTTCCCTGAGTACATGGAGATTTAACCATTTCCCTGAGTACATGGAGATTTAACCCTTTCCCCTCAGTACATGGAGATTTAACCCTTTCCTCTGAGTACATGGAGATTTAACCCTTTCCTCTGAGTACATGGAGATTCAACCCTTTCCTCTGAGTGCATGGAGATTTAACCCTTTCCCTGAGTACATGGAGATTCAACCATTTCCTCTGAGTACATGGAGATTTAACCCTTTCCCTGAGTACATGGAGATTGAACTCTTTCCCCCTGAGTACATGGAGATTTAACCCTTTCCCTCAGTACATGGAGATTTAACCCTTTCCCTGAGTACATGGAGATTTAACCCTTTCCCTGAGTACATGGAGATTTAACCCTTTCCCTGAGTACATGGAGATTTAACTCTTTCCCCCTGAGTACTTGGAGATTTAACCCTTTCCCCTCAGTACATGGAGATTCAACCCTTTCCCTGAGTACATGGAGATTTAACCCTTTCCCTGAGTACATGGAGATTTAACCCTTTCCCCTCAGTACATGGAGTTTTAACCCTTTCCTCTGAGTACATGGAGATTTAACGCTTTCCTCTGAGTACATGGAGATTTAACCCTTTCCCTGAGTACATGGAGATTTAACCCTTTCCCCGAGTACATGGAGATTTAATACTTTCCCTGAGTACATGGAGATTTAACTCATTCCTCTGAGTACATGGAGATTTAACCCATTCCCTGAGTACATGGAGATTTTACCCTTTCCCTGAGTACATGAAGATTTAACCCTTTCCCCGAGTACATGGAGATTTAACCCTTTCCCTGAGTACATGGAGATTTAACTCTTTCCCCGAGTACATGGAGATTTAACCCTTTCCCTGAATACATGGAGATTTAACCCTTTCCTCTGAGTACATGGAGATTTAACTCTTTCCTCTGAGTACATGGAGATTTAACCCATTCCCTGAGTACATGGAGATTTTACCCTTTCCTCTGAGTACATGGAGATTTAACCCTTTCCTCTGAGTACATGGAGATTTAACCCTTTCCCTGAATACATGGAGATTTAACCCTTTCCTCTGAGTACATGGAGATTTAACTCTTTCCTCTGAGTACATGGAGATTTAACCCATTCCCTGAGTACATGGAGATTTTACCCTTTCCCTGAGTACATGAAGATTTAACCCTTTCCCCGAGTACATGGAGATTTAACCCTTTCCCTGAGTACATGGAGATTTAACCCTTTCCCCGAGTACATGGAGATTTAACCCTTTCCTCTGAGTACATGGAGATTTAACCCTTTCCCTGAGTACATGGAGATTTAACCCTTTCCTCTGAGTACATGGAGATTTAACCCTTTCCTCTGAGTACATGGAGATTTAACCGTTTCCCTGAGCACATGCACATTTAACCCTTTCCCTGAGTAGATGGAGATTTAACCCTTTCCCTGAGTACATGGAGGTTTAACCCTTTCATGGAGTACATGGAGATTTAACCCATTCCCTGAGTGCGAGGAGATTTAACCCTTTCCTCTGAGTACATGGAGATTTAACCCTTTCCCCGAGTACATGGAGATTTAACCCCTTCCCTGAGTACATGGAGATTTAACCCCTTCCCTGAGTACATGGAGATTTAACCCTTTCCCTGAGTACATGGAAATTTAACCCTTTCCCTCTGAGTACATGGTGATTTAACCCTTTCCCTGAGTACATGGAGATTTAACCCCTTCCCTGAGTACATGGAGATTTAACCCTTTCCCTGAGTACATGGAGATTTAACCCTTTCCCTGAGTACATGGAAATTTAACCCTTTCCACCTGAGTACATGGAGATTTAACCCTCTCCCTGAGTACATGGAGATTTAACCCTTTCCCTGAGTACATGGAGATTTAACCCTTTCCCTGAGTACATGCAGATTTAACCCTTTCCCTGAGTAGATGGAGATTTAACCCTTTCCCCTCAGTACATGGAGATTTAACCCTTTCCCTGAGTACATGGAGATTTAACACTTTCCTCTGAGTACATGGAGATTTAACCCTTTCCCTGAGTACATGGAGATTTAACCATTTCCCTGAGTACATGGAGATTTAACCCTTTCCCCTCAGTACATGGAGATTTAACCCTTTCCTCTGAGTACATGGAGATTTAACCCTTTCCTCTGAGTACATGGAGATTCAACCCTTTCCTCTGAGTGCATGGAGATTTAACCCTTTCCCTGAGTACATTGAGATTCAACCCTTTCCTCTGAGTACATGGAGATTTAACCCTTTCAATGAGTACATGGAGATTGAACCCTTTCCCTCAGTACATGGAGATTTAACCCTTTCCCTGAGTACATGGAGATTTAACCCTTTCCCTGAGTACATGGAGATTTAACCCTTCCCCTTAGTACATGGAGATTTAAATCTTTCCCCCTGAGTACATGGAGATTTAACCCTTTCCCCTCAGTACATGGAGATTCAACCCTTTCCCTGAGTACATGGAGATTTAACCCTTTCCCTGAGGACATGGAGATTTAACCCTTTCCCCTCAGTACATGGAGTTTTAAGCCTTTCCTCTGAGTACATGGAGATTTAACCCTTTCCTCTGAGTACATGGAGATTTAACCCTCTCCCTGAGTACATGGAGATTTAACCCTTTCCCCGAGTACATGGAGATTTAATACTTTCCCTGAGTACATGGAGATGTAACTCTTTCCTCTGAGTACATGGAGATTTAACCCATTCCCTGAGTACATGGAGATTTTACCCTTTCCCTGAGTACATGAAGATTTAACCCTTTCCCCGAGTACATGGAGATTTAACCCTTTCCCTGAGTACATGGAGATTTAACCCTTTCCCCGAGTACATGGAGATTTAACCCTTTCCTCTGAGTACATGGAGATTTAACCCTTTCCCTGAGTACATGGAGATTTAACCCTTTCCTCTGAGTACATGGAGATTTAACCCTTTCCTCTGAGTACATGGAGATTTAACCGTTTCCCTGAGCACATGCACATTTAACCCTTTCCCTGAGTAGATGGAGATTTAACCCTTTCCCTGAGTACATGGAGGTTTAACCCTTTCATGGAGTACATGGAGATTTAACCCATTCCCTGAGTGCGAGGAGATTTAACCCTTTCCTCTGAGTACATGGAGATTTAACCCTTTCCCCGAGTACATGGAGATTTAACCCCTTCCCTGAGTACATGGAGATTTAACCCCTTCCCTGAGTACATGGAGATTTAACCCTTTCCCTGAGTACATGGAAATTTAACCCTTTCCCTCTGAGTACATGGTGATTTAACCCTTTCCCTGAGTACATGGAGATTTAACCCCTTCCCTGAGTACATGGAGATTTAACCCTTTCCCTGAGTACATGGAGATTTAACCCTTTCCCTGAGTACATGGAAATTTAACCCTTTCCCTCTGAGTACATGGAGATTTAACCCTCTCCCTGAGTACATGGAGATTTAACCCTTTCCCTGAGTACATGGAGATTTAACCCTTTCCCTGAGTACATGCAGATTTAACCCTTTCCCTGAGTAGATGGAGATTTAACCCTTTCCCCTCAGTACATGGAGATTTAACCCTTTCCCTGAGTACATGGAGATTTAACACTTTCCTCTGAGTACATGGAGATTTAACCCTTTCCCTGAGTACATGGAGATTTAACCATTTCCCTGAGTACATGGAGATTTAACCCTTTCCCCTCAGTACATGGAGATTTAACCCTTTCCTCTGAGTACATGGAGATTTAACCCTTTCCTCTGAGTACATGGAGATTCAACCCTTTCCTCTGAGTGCATGGAGATTTAACCCTCTCCCTGAGTACATTGAGATTCAACCCTTTCCTCTGAGTACATGGAGATTTAACCCTTTCAATGAGTACATGGAGATTGAACCCTTTCCCTCAGTACATGGAGATTTAACCCTTTCCCTGAGTACATGGAGATTTAACCCTTTCCCTGAGTACATGGAGATTTAACCCTTTCCCTGAGTTCATGGAGATTTAAATCTTTCCCCCTGAGTACATGGAGATTTAACCCTTTCCCCTCAGTACATGGAGATTCAACCCTTTCCCTGAGTACATGGAGATTTAACCCTTTCCCTGAGGACATGGAGATTTAACCCTTTCCCCTCAGTACATGGAGTTTAAGCCATTCCTCTGAGTACATGGAGATTTAACCCTTTCCTCTGAGTACATGGAGATTTAACCCTCTCCCTGAGTACATGGAGATTTAACCCTTTCCCCGAGTACATGGAGATTTAATACTTTCCCTGAGTACATGGAGATGTAACTCTTTCCTCTGAGTACATGGAGATTTAACCCATTCCCTGAGTACATGGAGGTTTTACCCTTTCCCTGAGTACATGAAGATTTAACCCTTTCCCCGAGTACATGGAGATTTAACCCTTTCCCTGAGTACATGGAGATTTAACTCTTTCCCCGAGTACATGGAGATTTAACCCTTTCCTCTGAGTACATGGAGATTTAACCCTTTCCCTGAGTACATGGAGATTTAACCCTTTCCTCTGAGTACATGGAGATTTAACCCTTTCCTCTGAGTACATGGAGATTTAACCGTTTCCCTGAGTACATGCAGATTTAACCCTTTCCCTGAATAGATGGAGATTTAACCCTTTACCTGAGTACATGGAGATTTAACCCTTTCATGGGGTACATGGAGATTTAACCCATTCCCTGAGTGCTTGGAGATTTAACCCTTTCCTCTGAGTACATGGAGATTTCACCCTTTCCCCGAGTACATGGAGATTTAACCCCTTCCCTGAGTACATGGAGATTTAACCCTTTCCCTGAGTACATGGAGATTTATCCCTTTCCCTGAGTACATGGAATTTTAACCCTTTCCCTCTGAGTACATGGAGATTTAACTATTTCACTGAGTACATGGAGATTTAACCCTTTCCCTGAGTACATGGAGATTTAACCCTTTCCCTGAGTACAGGCAGATTTAACCCTTTCCCTGAGTAGATGGAGATGTAACCCTTTCCCCTCAGTACATGGAGATTTAACCCTTTCCCTGAGTACATGGAGATTTAACCCTTTCCCTGAGTACATGGAGATTTAACCCTTTCCCTGAGTACATGGAGATTTAACCATTTCCCTGAGTACATGGAGATTTAACCCTTTCCTCTGAGTACATGGAGATTCAACCCTTTCCTCTGAGTGCATGGAGATTTAACCCTTTCCCTGAGTACATGGAGATTCAACCCTTTCCTCTGAGTACATGGAGATTTAACCCTTTCCCAGAGTACATGGAGATTTAACCCTTTCCCCCTGAGTACATGGAGATTTAACCCTTTCCCTCAGTACATGGAGATTTAACCCTTTCCCTGAGTTACATGGAGATTTAACCCTTTCCCTGAGTACATGGAGATTTAACCCTTTCCCTGAGTACATGGAGATTTAACACTTTCCCCCTGAGTACATGGAGATTTAACCCTTTCCCCTCAGTACATGGAGATTCAACCCTTTCCCTGAGTACATGGAGATTTAACCCTTTCCCTGAGTACATGGAGATTTAACCCTTTCCCCTCAGTACATGGAGCTTTAACCCTTTCCTCTGAGTACATGGAGATTTAACCCTTTCCTCTGAGTACATGGAGATTTAACCCTATCCCTGAGTACATGGAGATTTAACCCTTTCCCCGAGTACATGGAGATTTAATACTTTCCCTGAGTACATGGAGATGTAACTCTTTCCTCTGAGTACATGGAGATTTAACCCATTCCCTGAGTACATGGAGGTTTTACCCTTTCCCTGAGTACATGAAGATTTAACCCTTTCCCCGAGTACATGGAGATTTAACCCTTTCCCTGAGTACATGGAGATTTAACTCTTTCCCCGAGTACATGGAGATTTAACCCTTTCCTCTGAGTACATGGAGATTTAACCCTTTCCCTGAGTACATGGAGATTTAACCCTTTCCTCTGAGTACATGGAGATTTAACCCTTTCCTCTGAGTACATGGAGATTTAACCGTTTCCCTGAGTACATGCAGATTTAACCCTTTCCCTGAATAGATGGAGATTTAACCCTTTCCCTGAGTACATGGAGATTTAACCCTTTCATGGGGTACATGGAGATTTAACCCATTCCCTGAGTGCTTGGAGATTTAACCCTTTCCTCTGAGTACATGGAGATTTCACCCTTTCCCCGAGTACATGGAGATTTAACCCCTTCCCTGAGTACATGGAGATTTAACCCTTTCCCTGAGTACATGGAGATTTAACCCTTTCCCTGAGTACATGGAATTTTAACCCTTTCCCTCTGAGTACATGGAGATTTAACTATTTCACTGAGTACATGGAGATTTAACCCTTTCCCTGAGTACATGGAGATTTAACCCTTTCCCTGAGTACAGGCAGATTTAACCCTTTCCCTGAGTAGATGGAGATGTAAACCTTTCCCCTCAGTACATGGAGATTTAACCCTTTCCCTGAGTACATGGAGATTTAACCCTTTCCCTGAGTACATGGAGATTTAACCCTTTCCCTGAGTACATGGAGATTTAACCATTTCCCTGAGTACATGGAGATTTAACCCTTTCCTCTGAGTACATGGAGATTCAACCCTTTCCTCTGAGTGCATGGAGATTTAACCCTTTCCCTGAGTACATGGAGATTCAACCCTTTCCTCTGAGTACATGGAGATTTAACCCTTTCCCAGAGTACATGGAGATTTAACCCTTTCCCCCTGAGTACATGGAGATTTAACCCTTTCCCTCAGTACATGGAGATTTAACCCTTTCCCTGAGTACATGGAGATTTAACCCTTTCCCTGAGTACATGGAGATTTAACCCTTTCCCTGAGTACATGGAGATTTAACTCTTTCCCCCTGAGTACATGGAGATTTAACCCTTTCCCCTCAGTACATGGAGATTCAACCCTTTCCCTGAGTACATGGAGATTTAACCCTTTCCCTGAGTACATGGAGATTTAACCCTTTCCCCTCAGTACATGGAGCTTTAACCCTTTCCTCTGAGTACATGGAGATTTAACCCTTTCCTCTGAGTACATGGAGATTTAACCCTATCCCTGAGTACATGGAGATTTAACACTTTCCCTGAGTGCATGGAGATTTAACCCTTTCCCCTGAGTACATGGAGATTTAACCCTTTCCCTGAGTACATGGAGATTTAACCCTTTCCCTGAGTACATGGAGATGTAAACCTTTCCCCTGAGTACATGGAGATTTAACCCTTTGCCTCAGTACATGGAGATTTAACCCTTTCCCTGAGTGCATGGAGATTTAACCCTTTCCCCTCAGTACATGGAGATTTAACCCTTTCCCCTCAGTACATGGATATTTAACCCTTTCCTCTGTCTGAGTACATGGAGATTTAACCCTTTCCCTGAGTACATGTAGATTTAACCCTTTCCCTGCGTACATGCAGATTTAACCCTTTCCTCTGAGTATATGGAGATTTAACCCTTTCCCTGAGTACATGGAGATTTAACCCTTTCCCCTCAGTACATGGAGATTTAACCCTTTCTCTGAGTACATGGGGATTTAAACCTTTCCTCTGAGTACATGGAGATTTAACCCTTTCCCTGAGTACATGGAGATTTAACCCTTTCCCTGAGTACATGGAGATTTAACCATTTCCCTGAGTACATGGAGATTTAACCCTTTCCCCTCAGTACATGGAGATTTAACCCTTTCCTCTGAGTACATTGAGATTTAACCCTTTCCTCTGAGTACATGGAGATTTAACCCTTTCCCTGAGTACATGGAGATTCAACCCTTTCCTCTGAGTACATGGAGATTTAACCCTTTCCCTGAGTACATGGAGATTTAACCCTTTCCCTGAGTACATGGAGATTTAACCCTTTCCCTGAGTACATGGAGATTTAACCCTCCCCTGAGTACATGGAGATTTAACCCTTTCCCTGAGTACATGGAGATTTAACCCTTTCCCTGAGTGCATGGAGATTTAACCCTTTCCCTGAGTACGTGGAGATTTACCCCTTTCCCTGAGTACATGGAGATTTAACCCTTTCCCTGAGTACATGGAGATTTAACCCTTTCCTCTGAGTACATGGAGATTCAACCCTTTCCTCTGAGTGCATGGAGATTTAACCCTTTCCCTGAGTACATGGAGATTCAACCCTTTCCTCTGAGTACATGGAGATTTAACCCTTTCCCAGAGTACATGGAGATTTAACCCTTTCCCCCTGAGTACATGGAGATTTAACCCTTTCCCTCAGTACATGGAGATTTAACCCTTTCCCTGAGTACATGGAGATTTAACCCTTTCCCTGAGTACATGGAGATTTAACCCTTTCCCTGAGTACATGGAGATTTAACTCTTTCCCCCTGAGTACATGGAGATTTAACCCTTTCCCCTCAGTACATGGAGATTCAACCCTTTCCCTGAGTACATCGAGATTTAACCCTTTCCCTGAGTACATGGAGATTTAACCCTTTCCCCTCAGTACATGGAGCTTTAACCCTTTCCTCTGAGTACATGGAGATTTAACCCTTTCCTCTGAGTACATGGAGATTTAACCCTATCCCTGAGTACATGGAGATTTAACACTTTCCCTGAGTGCATGGAGATTTAACCCTTTCCCCTGAGTACATGGAGATTTAACCCTTTCCCTGAGTACATGGAGATTTAACCCTTTCCCTGAGTACATGGAGATGTAAACCTTTCCCCTGAGTACATGGAGATTTAACCCTTTGCCTCAGTACATGGAGATTTAACCCTTTCCCTGAGTGCATGGAGATTTAACCCTTTCCCCTCAGTACATGGAGATTTAACCCTTTCCCCTCAGTACATGGATATTTAACCCTTTCCTCTGTCTGAGTACATGGAGATTTAACCCTTTCCCTGAGTACATGTAGATTTAACCCTTTCCCTGCGTACATGCAGATTTAACCCATTCCTCTGAGTATATGGAGATTTAACCCTTTCCCTGAGTACATGGAGATTTAACCCTTTCCCCTCAGTACATGGAGATTTAACCCTTTCTCTGAGTACATGGGGATTTAAACCTTTCCTCTGAGTACATGGAGATTTAACCCTTTCCCTGAGTACATGGAGATTTAACCCTTTCCCTGAGTACATGGAGATTTAACCATTTCCCTGAGTACATGGAGATTTAACCCTTTCCCCTCAGTACATGGAGATTTAACCCTTTCCTCTGAGTACATTGAGATTTAACCCTTTCCTCTGAGTACATGGAGATTTAACCCTTTCCCTGAGTACATGGAGATTCAACCCTTTCCTCTGAGTACATGGAGATTTAACCCTTTCCCTGAGTACATGGAGATTTAACCCTTTCCCTGAGTACATGGAGATTTAACCCTTTCCCTGAGTACATGGAGATTTAACCCTCCCCTGAGTACATGGAGATTTAACCCTTTCCCTGAGTACATGGAGATTTAACCCTTTCCCTGAGTGCATGGAGATTTAACCCTTTCCCTGAGTACGTGGAGATTTAACCCTTTCCCTGAGTACATGGAGATTTAACCCTTTCCCTGAGTACATGGAGATTGAACCCTTTCCCCGAGTACATGGAGATTTAACCCTTTCCCTGAGTACATGGAGATTTAACCCTTTCCCTGAGTACATGGAGATTTAACCCTTTCCCCTCAGTACATGGACATTTAACCCTTTCCCTGAGTACATGGAGATTTAACCCTTTCCCTGAGTACATGGAGATTTAACCCTTTCCCTGAGTACATGGAGATTTAACCCTTTCCCTGAGTACATGGAGATTTAACCTTTTCCTCTGAGTACATGGAGATTTAACCCTTTCCCCGAGTACATGGAGATTTAACCCTTTCCCTGAGTACATGGAGATTTAACCCTTTCCCCTCAGTACATGGAGATATAACCCTTTCGCCCTGAGTACATGGAGATTTAACCCTTTCCCCTCAGTACATGGAGGTTTAACCCTTTCCTCTGAGTAGATGGAGATTTAACCCATTCCCCTGAGTACATGGAGATTTAACCCTTTCCCCTCAGTACATGGAGATTTAACCCTTTCCCTGAGTACATGGAGATTTAACCCTTTCCCCTTAGTACATGGAGATTTAACCCTTTCCCCGAGTACATGGAGATTTAACCCTTTCCCTGAGTACATGGAGATTGAACCCTTTCCCTGAGTAAATGGAGATTTAACCCTTTCCCTGAGTACATGGAGATTTAACCCTTTCCCCTCAGTACATGGAGATTTAACCCTTTCCCTGAGTACATGGAGATTTAACCCTTTCCCTGAGTACATGGAGATTTAACCCTTTCCCTGAGTACATGGAGATTTAACCCTTTCCCTGAGTACATGGAGATTTAAACCTTTCCCTGAGTACTTGGAGATTTAACCCTTTCCCCTCAGTACATGGAGATTTACCCTTTCCCTGAGTACATGGAGATTTAACCCTTTCCCTCAGTACATGGAGATTTAACCCTTTCCCTCTGAGTACATGGAGATTTAACCCTTTCCCCTCAGTACATGGAGATTTAACCCTTTCCCCTCAGTACATGGAAATTTAACCCTTTCCCTGAGTACATGGAGATTTAACCCTTTCCCTGAGTACATGGAGATTTAACCCTTTCCCTGAGTACATGGAGATTTAACCCTTTTCCTCTGAGGACATGGAGATTTAACCCTTTCCCTGAGTGCATGGAGATTTAACCCTTTCCCCCTGAGTACAGGAGATTTAACCCTTTCCCCTCAGTACATGGAGATTTAACCCTTTCCTCTGAGTACATGGAGATTTAACCCTTTCCTCTGAGTACATGGAGATTTAACCCTTTCCCTGAGTACATGGAGATTTAACCCTTTCCCTGAGTACATGGCGATTTAACCCTTTCCCTGAGTACATGGAGATTTAACCCTTTCCTTGAGTACATGGAGATTTAACCCTTTCCCTGAGTACATGGAGATTTAACCCTTTCCCTGAGTACATGTAGATTTAACCCTTTCCCTGAGTACATGGAGATTTAACCCTTTCCTCTGAGTACATGGAGAGTTAACCCTTTCCCTGAGTACATGGAGATTTAACCCTTTCACTGAGTACGTGGAGATTTAACCCTTTCCCCTCAGTACATGGAGATTTAACCCTTTCCCTGAGTACATGGTGATTTAACCCTTTCCCTGAGTACATGGAGATTTAACCCTTTCCCTGAGTACATGGAGATTTAACCCTTTCCCCTCAGTACATGGAGATTTAACCCTTTCCCTCAGTACATGGAGATTTAACCCTTTCCCTCAGTACATGGAGATTTAACCATTTCCCTGAGTACATGGAGATTTAACCCTTTCCCTGAGTACATGGAGATTCAACCCTTTCCTCTGAGTACATGGAGATTAAACCCTTTCCTCTGAGTAGATGGAGATTTAACCCTTTCCCTGAGTTCATGGAGATTTAACCCTTTCCCTGAGTACTTGGAGATTTAACCCTTTCCTCTGAGTACATGGAGATCCAACCCTTTCCTCTGAGCACATGGAGATTTCACCCTTTCCTCTGAATACATGGAGATTTAACCCTTTCCTCGGAGTACATGGAGATTTAACCCTTTCCCTGAGTTCATGGAGATTTAACCCTTTCCCTGAGTACATGGAGATTTAACCCTTTCCCTGAGTACATGGAGATTTAACCCTTTCCCTGAGTACATGGAGATTTAACGCTTTCCCTGAGTTCATTGAGATTTAACCCTTTCCCTGAGTACATGGAGATTTAACCCTTTCCCTGAGTACAAGGAGATTTAACCCTTTCCCTGAGTACATGGAGATTTAACCCTTTCCGTGAGTACATGGAGATTCAACCCTTTCCCTGAGTACATGGAGATTTAACACTTTCCCTGAGTACATGGAAATTCAACCGTTTCCCTGAGTACATGGAGATTCAACCATTTCCTCTGAGTACATGGAGATTTAACCCTTTCCCTGAGGACATGGAGATTGAACTCTTTCCCCCTGAGTACATGGAGATTTAACCCTTTCCCTGAGTACATGGAGATTTAACCCTTTCCCTGAGTACATGGAGATTTAACCCTTTCCCTGAGTACATGGAGATTTAACCCTTTCCCTGAGTACATGGAGATTTAACTCTTTCCCCCTGAGTACTTGGAGATTTAACCCTTTCCCCTCAGTACATGGAGATTCAACCCTTTCCCTGAGTACATGGAGATTTAACCCTTTCCCTGAGTACATGGAGATTTAACCCTTTCCCCTCAGTACATGGAGTTTTAACCCTTTCCTCTGAGTACATGGAGATTTAACGCTTTCCTCTGAGTACATGGAGATTTAACCCTTTCCCTGAGTACATGGAGATTTAACCCTTTCCCCGAGTACATGGAGATTTAATACTTTCCCTGAGTACATGGAGATTTAACTTTTTCCTCTGAGTACATGGAGATTTAACCCATTCCCTGAGTACATGGAGATTTTACCCTTTCCCTGAGTACATGAAGATTTAACCCTTTCACAGAGTACATGGAGATTTAACCCTTTCCCTGAGTACATGGAGATTTAACTCTTTCCCCGAGTACATGGAGATTTAACCCTTTCCTCTGAGTACATGGAGATTTAACCCTTTCCCTGAATACATGGAGATTTAACCCTTTCCTCTGAGTACATGGAGATTTAACTCTTTCCTCTGAGTACATGGAGATTTAACCCATTCCCTGAGTACATGGAGATTTTACCCTTTCCCTGAGTACATGAAGATTTAACCCTTTCCCCGAGTACATGGAGATTTAACCCTTTCCCTGAGTACATGGAGATTTAACTCTTTCCCCGAGTACATGGAGATTTAACCCTTTCCTCTGAGTACATGGAGATTTAACCCTTTCCCTGAGTACATGGAGATTTAACCCTTTCCTCTGAGTACATGGAGATTTAACCCTTTCCTCTGAGTACATGGAGATTTAACCGTTTCCCTGAGCACATGCAGATTTTAACCCTTTCCCTGAGTAGATGGAGATTTAACCCTTTCCCTGAGTACATGGAGGTTTAACACTTTCAAGAAGTACATGGAGATTTAACCCATTCCCTGAGTGCGAGGAGATTTAACCCTTTCCTCTGAGTACATGGAGATTTAACCCTTTCCCCGAGTACATGGAGATTTAACCCCTTCCCTGAGTACATGGAGATTTAACCCTTTCCCTGAGTACATGGAGATTTAACCCTTTCCCTGAGTACATGGAAATTTAACCCTTTCCCTCTAAGTACATGGTGATTTAACCCTTTCCCTGAGTACATGGAGATTTAACCCCTTCCCTGAGTACATGGAGATTTAACCCTTTCCCTGAGTACATGGAGATTTAACCCTTTCCCTGAGTACATGGAAATTTAACCCTTTCCCTCTGAGTACATGGAGATTTAACCCTCTCCCTGAGTACATGGAGATTTAACCCTTTCCCTGAGTACATGGAGATTTAACCCTTTCCCTGAGTACATGCAGATTTAACCCTTTCCCTGAGTAGATGGAGATTTAACACTTTCCTCTGAGTACATGGAGATTTGACCCTTTCCCTGAGTACATGGAGATTTAACCATTTCCCTGAGTACATGGAGATTTAACCCTTTCCCCTCAGTACATGGAGATTTAACCCTTTCCTCTGAGTACATGGAGAGTTAACCCTTTCCCTGAGTACATGGAGATTTAACCCTTTCACTGAGTACGTGGAGATTTAACCCTTTCCCCTCAGTACATGGAGATTTAACCCTTTCCCTGAGTACATGGTGATTTAACCCTTTCCCTGAGTACATGGAGATTTAACCCTTTCCCTGAGTACATGGAGATTTAACCCTTTCCCCTCAGTACATGGAGATTTAACCCTTTCCCTCAGTACATGGAGATTTAACCCTTTCCCTCAGTACATGGAGATTTAACCATTTCCCTGAGTACATGGAGATTTAACCCTTTCCCTGAGTACATGGAGATTCAACCCTTTCCTCTGAGTACATGGAGATTAAACCCTTTCCTCTGAGTACATGGAGATTTAACCCTTTCCCTGAGTTCATGGAGATTTAACCCTTTCCCTGAGTACTTGGAGATTTAACCCTTTCCTCTGAGTACATGGAGATTCAACCCTTTCCTCTGAGCACATGGAGATTTCACCCTTTCCTCTGAATACATGGAGATTTAACCCTTTCCTCGGAGTACATGGAGATTTAACCCTTTCCCTGAGTTCATGGAGATTTAACCCTTTCCCTGAGTACATGGAGATTTAACCCTTTCCCTGAGTACATGGAGATTTAACCCTTTCCCTGAGTACATGGAGATTTAACGCTTTCCCTGAGTTCATTGAGATTTAACCCTTTCCCTGAGTACATGGAGATTTAACCCTTTCCCTGAGTACAAGGAGATTTAACCCTTTCCCTGAGTACATGGAGATTTAACCCTTTCCGTGAGTACATGGAGATTCAACCCTTTCCCTGAGTACATGGAGATTTAACACTTTCCCTGAGTACATGGAAATTCAACCGTTTCCCTGAGTACATGGAGATTCAACCATTTCCTCTGAGTACATGGAGATTTAACCCTTTCCCTGAGGACATGGAGATTGAACTCTTTCCCCCTGAGTACATGGAGATTTAACCCTTTCCCTCAGTACATGGAGATTTAACTCTTTCCCTGAGTACATGGAGATTTAACCCTTTCCCTGAGTACATGGAGATTTAACCCTTTCCCTGAGTACATGGAGATTTAACTCTTTCCCCCTGAGTACTTGGAGATTTAACCCTTTCCCCTCAGTACATGGAGATTCAACCCTTTCCCTGAGTACATGGAGATTTTACCCTTTCCCTGAGTACATGGAGATTTAACCCTTTCCCCTCAGTACATGGAGTTTTAACGCTTTCCTCTGAGTACATGGAGATTTAACGCTTTCCTCTGAGTACATGGAGATTTAACCCTTTCCCTGAGTACATGGAGATTTAACCCTTTCCCCGAGTACATGGAGATTTAATACTTTCCCTGAGTACATGGAGATTTAACTTTTTCCTCTGAGTACATGGAGTTTTAACCCATTCCCTGAGTACATGGAGATTTTACCCTTTCCCTGAGTACATGAAGATTTAACCCTTTCCCCGAGTACATGGAGATTTAACCCTTTCCCTGAGTACATGGAGATTTAACTCTTTCCCCGAGTACATGGAGATTTAACCCTTTCCTCTGAGTACATGGAGATTTAACCCTTTCCCTGAATACATGGAGATTTAACCCTTTCCTCTGAGTACATGGAGATTTAACTCTTTCCTCTGAGTACATGGAGATTTAACCCATTCCCTGAGTACATGGAGATTTTACCCTTTCCCTGAGTACATGAAGATTTAACCCTTTCCCCGAGTACATGGAGATTTAACCCTTTCCCTGAGTACATGGAGATTTAACTCTTTCCCCGAGTACATGGAGATTTAACCCTTTCCTCTGAGTACATGGAGATTTAACCCTTTCCCTGAGTACATGGAGATTTAACCCTTTCCTCTGAGTACATGGAGATTTAACCCTTTCCTCTGAGTACATGGAGATTTAACCGTTTCCCTGAGCACATGCAGATTTTAACCCTTTCCCTGAGTAGATGGAGATTTAACCCTTTCCCTGAGTACATGGAGGTTTAACCCTTTCATGGAGTACATGGAGATTTAACCCATTCCCTGAGTGCGAGGAGATTTAACCCTTTCCTCTGAGTACATGGAGATTTAACCCTTTCCCCGAGTACATGGAGATTTAACCCCTTCTCTGAGTACATGGAGATTTAACCCTTTCCCTGAGTACATGGAGATTTAACCCTTTCCCTGAGTACATGGAAATTTAACCCTTTCCCTCTAAGTACATGGTGATTTAACCCTTTCCCTGAGTACATGGAGATTTAACCCCTTCCCTGAGTACATGGAGATTTAACCCTTTCCCTGAGTACATGGAGATTTAACCCTTTCCCTGAGTACATGGAAATTTAACCCTTTCCCTCTGAGTACATGGAGATTTAACCCTCTCCCTGAGTACATGGAGATTTAACCCTTTCCCTGAGTACATGGAGATTTAACCCTTTCCCTGAGTACATGCAGATTTAACCCTTTCCCTGAGTAGATGGAGATTTAACACTTTCCTCTGAGTACATGGAGATTTGACCCTTTCCCTGAGTACATGGAGATTTAACCATTTCCCTGAGTACATGGAGATTTAACCCTTTCCCCTCAGTACATGGAGATTTAACCCTTTCCTCTGAGTACATGGAGATTTAACCCTTTCCCTGAGTACATGGAGATTCAACCCTTTCCTCTGAGTACATGGAGATTTAACCCTTTCAATGAGTACATGGAGATTGAACGCTTTCCCTCAGTACATGGAGATTTAACCCTTTCCCTGAGTACATGGAGATTTAACCCTTTCCCTGAGTACATGGAGATTTAACCCTTTCCCTGAGTACATGGAGATTTAAATCTTTCCCCCTGAGTACATGGAGATTTAACCCTTTCCCCTCAGTACATGGAGATTCAACCCTTTCCCTGAGTACATGGAGATTTAACCCTTTCCCTGAGTACATGGAGATTTAACCCTTTCCCCTCAGTACATGGAGTTTTAAGCCTTTCCTCTGAGTACATGGAGATTTAACCCTTTCCTCTGAGTACATGGAGATTTAACCCTCTCCCTGAGTACATGGAGATTTAACCCTTTCCCCGAGTACATGGAGATTTAATACTTTCCCTGAGTACATGGAGATTTAACTCTTTCCTCTGAGTACATGGAGATTTAACCCATTCCCTGAGTACATGCAGGTTTTACCCTTTCCCTGAGTACATGAAGATTTAACCCTTTCCCCGAGTACATGGAGATTTAACCCTTTCCCTGAGTACATGGAGATTTAACTCTTTCCCCGAGTACATGGAGATTTAACCCTTTCCTCTGAGTACATGGAGATTTAACCCTTTCCCTGAGTACATGGAGATTTAATCCTTTCCTCTGAGTACATGGAGATTTAACCCTTTCCTCTGAGTACATGGAGATTTAACCGTTTCCCTGAGTACATGCAGATTTAACCCTTTCCCTGAATAGATGGAGATTTAACCCTTTCCCTGAGTACATGGAGATTTAACCCTTTCATGGGGTACATGGAGATTTAACCCATTCCCTGAGTGCTTGGAAATTTAACCCTTTCCTCTGAGTACATGGAGATTTCACCCTTTGCCCGAGTACATGGAGATTTAACCCCTTCCCTGAGTACATGGAGATTTAACCCTTTCCCTGAGTACATGGAGATTTAACCCTTTCCCTAATTACATGGAAATTTAACCCTTTCCCTCTGAGTACATGGAGATTTAACTCTTTCACTGAGTACATGGAGATTTAACCCTTTCCCTGAGTACATGGAGATTTAACCCTTTCCCTGAGTACAGGCAGATTTAACCCTTTCCCTGAATAGATGGAGATTTAACCCTTTCCCCTCAGTACATGGAGATTTAACCCTTTCCCTGAGTACATGGAGATTTCACCCTTTCCCTGAGTACATGGAGATTTAACCCTTTCCCTGAGTACATGGAGATTTAACCATTTCCCTGAGTACATGGAGATTTACCCCTTTCCTCTGAGTACATGGAGATTCAACCCTTTCCTCTGAGTGCATGGAGATTTAACCCTTTCCCTGAGTACATGGAGATTCAACCCTTTCCTCTGAGTACATGGAGATTTAACCCTTTCCCTGAGTACATGGAGATTTAACCCTTTCCCCCTGAGTACATGGAGATTTAACCCTTTCCCTCAGTACATGGAGATTTAACCCTTTCCCTGAGTACATGGAGATTTAACCCTTTCCCTGAGTACATGGAGATTTAACCCTTTCCCTGAGTACATGGAGATTTAACCCTTTCCCCTCAGTACATGGAGCTTTAACCCTTTCCTCTGAGTACATGGAGATTTAACCCTTTCCTCTGAGTACATGGAGATTTAACCCTATCCCTGAGTACATGGAGATTTAACACTTTCCCTGAGTGCATGGAGATTTAACCCTTTCCCCTGAGTACATGGAGATTTAACCCTTTCCCTGAGTACATGGAGATTTAACCCTTTCCCTGAGTACATGGAGATGTAAACCTTTCCCCTGAGTACATGGAGATTTAACCCTTTGCCTCAGTACATGGAGATTTAACCCTTTCCCTGAGTGCATGGAGATTTAACCCTTTCCCCTCAGTACATGGAGATTTAACCCTTTCCCCTCAGTACATGGAGATTTAACCCTTTCCTCTGTCTGAGTACATGGAGATTTAACCCTTTCCCTGAGTACATGTAGATTTAACCCTTTCCCTGCATACATGCAGGTTTAACCCTTTCCTCTGAGTATATGGAGATTTAAACCTTTCCCTGAGTACATGGAGATTTAACCCTTTCCCCTCAGTACATGGAGATTTAACCCTTTCTCTGAGTACATGGAGATTTAAACCTTTCCTCTGAGTACATGGAGATTTAACCCTTTCCCTGAGTACATGGAGATTTAACCCTTTCCCTGAGTACATGGAGATTTAACCATTTCCCTGAGTACATGGAGATTTAACCCTTTCCCCTCAGTACATGGAGATTTAACCCTTTCCTCTGAGTACATGGAGATTTAACCCTTTCCTCTGAGTACATGGAGATTTAACCCTTTCCCTGAGTACATGGAGATTCAACCCTTTCCTCTGAGTACATGGAGATTTAACCCTTTCCCTGAGTACATGGAGATTTAACCCTTTCCCTGAGTACATGGAGATTTAACCCTTTCCCTGAGTACATGGAGATTTAACCCTCCCCTGAGTACATGGAGATTTAACCCTTTCCCTGAGTGCATGGAGATTTAACCCTTTCCCTGAGTGCATGGAGATTTAACCCTTTCCCTGAGTACGTGGAGATTTAACCCTTTCCCTGAGTACATGGAGATTTAAACCATTCCCTGAGTACATGGAGATTGAACCCTTTCCCCGAGTACATGGAGATTTAACCCTTTCCCTGAGTACATGGAGATTTAACCCTTTCCCTGAGTACATGGAGATTTAACCCTTTCCCCTCAGTACATGGACATTTAACCCTTTCCCTGAGTACATGGAGATTTAACCCTTTCCCTGAGTACATGGAGATTTAACCCTTTCCATGAGTACATGGAGATTTAACCCTTTCCCTGAGTACATGGAGATTTAACCTTTTCCTCTGAGTACATGGAGATTTAACCCTTTCCCCGAGTACATGGAGATTTAACCCTTTCCCTGAGTACATGGAGATTTAACCCTTTCCCCTCAGTACATGGAGATATAACCCTTTCGCCCTGAGTACATGGAGATTTAACCCTTTCCCCTCAGTACATGGAGATTTAACCCTTTCCCTGAGTACATGGAGATTTAACCCTTTCCCCCTGAGTACATGGAGATTTAACCCTTTCCCCGAGTACATGGAGATTTAAACCTTTCCCCTCAGTACATGGAGGTTTAACCCTTTCCTCTGAGTAGATGGAGATTTAACCCATTCCCCTGAGTACATGGAGATTTAACCCTTTCCCCTCAGTACATGGAGATTTAACCCTTTCCCTGAGTACATGGAGATTTAACCCTTTCCCCTTAGTACATGGAGATTTAACCCTTTCCCCGAGTACATGGAGATTTAACCCTTTCCCTGAGTACATGCAGATTGAACCCTTTCCCTGAGTAAATGGAGATTTAACCCTTTCCCTGAGTACATGGAGATTTAACCCTTTCCCCTCAGTACATGGAGATTTAACCCTTTCACTGAGTACATGGAGATTTAACCCTTTCCCTGAGTACCTGGAGATTTAACCCTTTCCCTGAGTACATGGAGATTTAACCCTTTCCCTGAGTACATGGAGATTTAAACCTTTCCCTGAGTACTTGGAGATTTAACCCTTTCCCCTCAGTACATGGAGATTTACCCTTTCCCTGAGTACATGGAGATTTAACCCTTTCCCTCAGTACATGGAGATTTAACCCTTTCCCTCTGAGTACATGGAGATTTAACCCTTTCCCCTCAGTACATGGAGATTTAACCCTTTCCCCTCAGTACATGGAAATTTAACCCTTTCCCTGAGTACATGGAGATTTAACCCTTTCCCTGAGTACATGGAGATTTAACCCTTTCCCTGAGTACATGGAGATTTAACCCTTTTCCTCTGAGGACATGGAGATTTAACCCTTTCCCTGAGTGCATGGAGATTTAACCCTTTCCCCTCAGTACATGGAGATTTAACCCTTTCCTCTGAGTACATGGAGATTTAACCCTTTCCTCTGAGTACATGGAGATTTAACCCTTTCCCTGAGTACATGGAGATTTAACCCTTTCCCTGAGTACATGGCGATTTAACCCTTTCCCTGAGTACATGGAGATTTATCCCTTTCCTTGAGTACATGGAGATTTAACCCTTTCCCTGAGTACATGGAGATTTAACCCTTTCCCTGAGTACATGTAGATTTAACCCTTTCCCTGAGTACATGGAGATTTAACCCTTTCCTCTGAGTACATGGAGAGTTAACCCTTTCCCTGAGTACATGGAGATTTAACCCTTTCACTGAGTACGTGGAGATTTAACCCTTTCCCCTCAGTACATGGAGATTTAACCCTTTCCCTGAGTACATGGTGATTTAACCCTTTCCCTGAGTACATGGAGATTTAACCCTTTCCCTGAGTACATGGAGATTTAACCCTTTCCCCTCAGTACATGGAGATTTAACCCTTTCCCTCAGTACATGGAGATTTAACCCTTTCCCTCAGTACATGGAGATTTAACCATTTCCCTGAGTACATGGAGACTTAACCCTTTCCCTGAGTACATGGAGATTCAACCCTTTCCTCTGAGTACATGGAGATTAAACCCTTTCCTCTGAGTACATGGAGATTTAACCCTTTCCCTGAGTTCATGGAGATTTAACCCTTTCCCTGAGTACATGGAGATTTAACCCTTTCCTCTGAGTACATGGAGATTCAACCCTTTCCTCTGAGCACATGGAGATTTAACCCTTTCCTCTGAATACATGGAGATTTAACACTTTCCTCGGAGTACAATAAGATTTAACCCTTTCCCTGAGTTCATGGAGATTTAACCCTTTCCCTGAGTACATGGAGATTTAACCCTTTCCCTGAGTACATGGAGATTTAACCCTTTCCCTGAGTACATGGAGATTTAACGCTTTCCCTGAGTTCATTGAGATTTAACCCTTTCCCTGAGTACATGGAGATTTAACCCTTTCCCTGAGTACAAGGAGATTTAACCCTTTCCCTGAGTACATGGAGATTTAACCCTTTCCGTGAGTACATGGAGATTCAACCCTTTCCCTGAGTACATGGAGATTGAACACTTTCCCTGAGTACATGGAAATTCAACCGTTTCCCTGAGTACATGGAGATTTAACCCTTTCCCTGAGTACATGGAGATTTAACCCTTTCCACTGAGTACATGGAGATTTAACCCTTTCCCTGAGTATATGGAGATTTAACCCTTTCCTCTGAGTACATGGAGATTTAACCGTTTCCTCTGAGTACATGGAGATTTAACCCTTTCCCTGAGTACATGGAGATTTAATCCTTTCCTCTGAGTACATGGAGATTTAACCCTTTCCCCTGAGTACATGGAGATTTAACACTTTCCCTGAGTACATGGAGATTTAACCCTTTCCCTGAGTACATGCAGATTTAACCCTTTCCCCCTCAGTACATGGAGATTTAACCCTTTCCCTGAGTACATGGCGATTTATCCCTTTCCCTGAGTACATGGAGGTTTAACCCTTTCCCTGAGTACATGGAGATTTAACCCTTTCCCCCTGAGTACATGGAGATTCAACCCTTTCCCCTCAGTACATGGAGATTTAACCCTTTCCTCTGAGTACATGGAGATTTAACACTTTCCCCTGAGTACATGGAGATTTAACCCTTTCCCCTGAGAACATGGAGATTTAACCCTTTCCCTGAGTACATGGAGATTTAACACTTTCCCTGATTACATGGAGATTTAACCCTTTCCCCTGAGTACATGGAGATTTAACCCTTTCCCTGAGTACATGGAGATTTAACCCTTTCCCCTGAGTACATGGAGATTTAACCCTTTCCCTGAGTACATGGAGATTTAGCCCTTTCCCTGAGCACATGGAGATTTAACCCTTTCCCTGAGTACTTGGAGATTTAACCCTTTCCCTGAGTACATGGACATTTAACCCTTTCCCTGAGTACATGGAGATTTAATCCTTTCCCTGAGTACTTAGAGATTTAACCCTTTCCCTGAGTACTTTGATATTTAACACTTTCCCTGAGTACATGGAGATTTAACCCTTTCCCTGAGTACATGGAGATTTAACCTTTTCCCTGAGTACATGGAGATTTAACCCTTTCCCCTGAGTACATGGAGATTTAATCCTTTCCCTGAGTACATGAAGATTTAACCCTTTCCCCTCAGTACATGGAGATTTAACCCTTTCCCTGAGTACATGGAGATTTAACCCTTTCCCTGAGTACATGAAGATTTAACCCTTTCCCCTCAGTACATGGAGATTTAACTCTTTCCATCAGTACATGGAGATTTAACCCTTTCCCTGAGTACATGGAGATTTAACCCTTTCCCTGAGTACATGCAGATTTAAACCTTTCCCTGAGTACATGGAGTTTTAACCCTTTCCCTGAGTACAAGGAGATTTAACCCTTTCCCTGAGTACATGGAGATTTAACCCTTTCCCTGAGTACATGGAGATTTAACCCTTTCCCTGAGTACATGGAGATTTAACCCTTTCCCTGAGTACATGGAGATTTAACCCTTTCCCTGAATACATGAAGATTTAACCCTTTCCCCTCAGTACATGGAGATTTAACCCTTTCCCTGAGTACATGGAGATTAACCCTTTCCCTGAGTACATGGAGATTTAACCCATTCCCTGAGTACATGGAGATTTAACCCTTTCCCTGAGTACATGGAGATTTCACCCTTTCCATGAGTACATGGAGATTTAACCCTTTCCCTCAGTACATGGAGATTTAACCTTTCCCTGAGTACATGGAGATTTAACCCTTTCCCTGAGTACATGTAGATTTAACCCTTTCCCTGAGTACATGGAGATTTAACCCTTTCCCTGAGTACATGGAGATTTAACCCTTTCCCTCAGTACATGGAGATTTAACCCCTTCCCTGAGTACATGGAGATTTAACCCTTTCCCTCAGTACATGGAGATTTAACCCTTTCCCTGAGTACATGGAGATTTAACCCTTTCCCTCAGTACATGGAGATTTAACCCTTTCCCTGAGTACATGAAGTTTTAACCATTTCCCCGAGTACATGGAGATTTAACCCTTTCCCTGAGTACATGGAGATTTAACCCTTTCCCCTCAGTACATGGAGATTTAACCCTTTCAATCACTACATGGAGATTTAACCCTTTCCCTGAGTACATGAAGATTTAACCATTTCCCCCGAGTATATGGAGATTTAACACTTTCCCTGAGTACATGGAGATTTAACCCTTTCCCTGAGTGCATGGAGATTTAACCCTTTCCCCTCAGTACATGGAGATTTAACCCTTTCCTCTGAGTACATGGAGATTTAACCCTTTCCTCTGAGTACATGGAGATATAACCCTTTCCCTGAGTACATGGAGATTTAACCCAATCCGCTCAGGACATGGAGATTTAACCCTTTCCCTGAGTACATGGAGATTAACCCTTTCCCTGCGTACATGGAGATTTAACCATTTCCTCTGAGTACATGGAGATTTAACCCTTTCCCTGAGTACATGGAGATTTAAACCTTTCCCCTCAGTACATGGAGATTTAACCCTTTCCCTGAGTACATGGAGATTTAACCCTTTCCCTGAGTGCAAGGAGATTTAACCATTTCCCTGAGTACATGGAGATTGAACCCTTTCCCCTCAGCACATGGAGATTTAACCCTTTCCTCTGAGTACATTGAGATTTAACCCTTTCCTCTGAGTACATGGAGATTCAACCCTTTCCTCTCAGTACATGGAGATTTAACCGTTTCCTCTGAGTACATGGAGATTTAACCCTTTCCCTGAGTACATGGAGATTTAATCCTTTCCTCTGAGTACATGGAGATTTAACCCTTTCCCCTGAGTACATGGAGATTTAACACTTTCCCTGAGTACATGGAGATTTAACCCTTTCCCTGAGTACATGCAGATTTAACCCTTTCCCCCTCAGTACATGGAGATTTAACCCTTTCCCTGAGTACATGGCGATTTATCCCTTTCCCTGAGTACATGGAGGTTTAACCCTTTCCCTGAGTACATGGAGATTTAACCCTTTCCCCCTGAGTACATGGAGATTCAACCCTTTCCCCTCAGTACATGGAGATTTAACCCTTTCCTCTGAGTACATGGAGATTTAACACTTTCCCCTGAGTACATGGAGATTTAACCCTTTCCCCTGAGAACATGGAGATTTAACCCTTTCCCTGAGTACATGGAGATTTAACACTTTCCCTGATTACATGGAGATTTAACCCTTTCCCCTGAGTACATGGAGATTTAACCCTTTCCCTGAGTACATGGAGATTTAACCCTTTCCCCTGAGTACATGGAGATTTAACCCTTTCCCTGAGTACATGGAGATTTAGCCCTTTCCCTGAGCACATGGAGATTTAACCCTTTCCCTGAGTACTTGGAGATTTAACCCTTTCCCTGAGTACATGGACATTTAACCCTTTCCCTGAGTACATGGATATTTAATCCTTTCCCTGAGTACTTAGAGATTTAACCCTTTCCCTGAGTACTTTGATATTTAACACTTTCCCTGAGTACATGGAGATTTAACCCTTTCCCTGAGTACATGGAGATTTAACCTTTTCCCTGAGTACATGGAGATTTAACCCTTTCCCCTGAGTACATGGAGATTTAATCCTTTCCCTGAGTACATGAAGATTTAACCCTTTCCCCTCAGTACATGGAGATTTAACCCTTTCCCTGAGTACATGGAGATTTAACCCTTTCCCTGAGTACATGAAGATTTAACCCTTTCCCCTCAGTACATGGAGATTTAACCCTTTCCATCAGTACATGGAGATTTAACCCTTTCCCTGAGTACATGGAGATTTAACCCTTTCCCTGAGTACATGCAGATTTAACCCTTTCCCTGAGTACATGGAGTTTTAACCCTTTCCCTGAGTACAAGGAGATTTAACCCTTTCCCTGAGTACATGGAGATTTAACCCTTTCCCTGAGTACATGGAGATTTAACCCTTTCCCTGAGTACATGGAGATTTAACCCTTTCCCTGAGTACATGGAGATTTAACCCTTTCCCTGAATACATGAAGATTTAACCCTTTCCCCTCAGTACATGGAGATTTAACCCTTTCCCTGAGTACATGGAGATTAACCCTTTCCCTGAGTACATGGAGATTTAACCCATTCCCTGAGTACATGGAGATTTAACCCTTTCCCTGAGTACATGGAGATTTCACCCTTTCCATGAGTACATGGAGATTTAACCCTTTCCCTCAGTACATGGAGATTTAACCTTTCCCTGAGTACATGGAGATTTAACCCTTTCCCTGAGTACATGTAGATTTAACAATTTCCCTGAGTACATGGAGATTTAATCCTTTCCCTGAGTACATGGAGATTTAACCCTTTCCCTCAGTACATGGAGATTTAACCCCTTCCCTGAGTACATGGAGATTTAACCCTTTCCCTCAGTACATGGAGATTTAACCCTTTCCCTGAGTACATGGAGATTTAACCCTTTCCCTCAGTACATGGAGATTTAACCCTTTCCCTGAGTACATGAAGTTTTAACCATTTCCCCGAGTACATGGAGATTTAACCCTTTCCCTGAGTACATGGAGATTTAACCCTTTCCCCTCAGTACATGGAGATTTAACCCTTTCAATCACTACATGGAGATTTAACCCTTTCCCTGAGTACATGAAGATTTAACCATTTCCCCCGAGTATATGGAGATTTAACACTTTCCCTGAGTACATGGAGATTTAACCCTTTCCCTGAGTGCATGGAGATTTAACCCTTTCCCCACAGTACATGGAGATTTAACCCTTTCCTCTGAGTACATGGAGATTTAACCCTTTCCTCTGAGTACATGGAGATATAACCCTTTCCCTGAGTACATGGAGATTTAACCCAATCCGCTCAGGACATGGAGATTTAACCCTTTCCCTGAGTACATGGAGATTAACCCTTTCCCTGCGTACATGGAGATTTAACCATTTCCTCTGAGTACATGGAGATTTAACCCTTTCCCTGAGTACATGGAGATTTAAACCTTTCCCCTCAGTACATGGAGATTTAACCCTTTCCCTGAGTACATGGAGATTTAACCCTTTCCCTGAGTGCATGGAGATTTAACCATTTCCCTGAGTACATGGAGATTGAACCCTTTCCCCTCAGCACATGGAGATTTAACCCTTTCCTCTGAGTACATTGAGATTTAACCCTTTCCTCTGAGTACATGGAGATTCAACCCTTTCCTCTCAGTACATGGAGATTTAACCCTTTCCCTGATTACATTGAGATTCAACCCTTTCCTCTGAGTACATGGAGATTTAACCCTTTCCCTGAGTACATGGAGATTTAACCCTTTCCCTGAGTAAATGGAGATTTAACCCTTTCCCTGAGTACACGGAGATTTAACCCTTCCCTGAGTACATGGAGATTTAACCCTTTCCCTGAGTACATGGAGATTTAACCCTTTCCCTGAGTACATGGAGATTTAACCCTTTCCCTGAGTACATGGAGATTTAACCCTTTCCCTGAGTACATGGAGATTTAACCCTTTCCCCGAGTACATGGAGATTTAACCCTTTCCCCTCAGCACATGGAGATTTAACCCTTTCCCTGAGTACATGGAGATTTAACACTTTCCCTGAGTACATGGAGGTTTAACCCTTTCCCTGAGTACATGGAGATTTAACCCTTTCCCTGAGTACATGGAGATTTAACCCTTTCCTCTGAGTACATGGAGATTTAACCCTTTCCCCGAGTACATGGAGATTTAACCCTTTCCCTGAGTACATGGCGATTTAACCCTTTCCCCTGAGTACAAGGAGATTTAACCCTTTCCCTGAGTACATGGAGATTTAACCCTTTCCCCTCAGTACATGGAGATTTAACCCTTTCCTCTGAGTACATGGAGATTTAACCCTTTCCTCTGAGTACATGGAGATTTACCCCTTTCCCTGAGTACATGGAGATTTAACCCTTTCCCCTCAGTACATGGAGATTTAACCCTTTCCCTGAGTACATGGAGGTTTAACCCTTTCCCTGCGTACATGGAGATTTAACCCTTTCCTCTGAGTACATGGAGATTTAACCCTTTCCCTGAGTACATGGAGGTTTAACACTTTCCCCTCAGTACATGGAGATTTAACCCTTTCCCTGAGTACATGGATATTTAACCCTTTCCTCTGAGTACATGGAGATTTAACCCTTTCCCTGAATACATGGAGATTTAACCCATTCCCTGAGTTCATGGAGATTTAACCATTTCCCTGAGTACATGGAGATTTAACCCTTTCCCCTCAGCACATGGAGATTTAACCCTTTCCTCTGAGTACATGGAGATTTATCCCTTTCCTCTGAGTACATGGAGATACAACCCTTTCCTCTCAGTACATGGAGATTTAGCCCTTTCCCTGAGTACATGGAGATTCAACCCTTTCCTCTGAGTACATGGAGATTCAACCATTTCCCTCAGTACATGGAGATTTAACCCTTTCCCTGAGTACATGGAGATTTAACCCTTTCCCTGAGTACATGGAGATTTAACCCTTTCCCCTCAGTACATGGAGATTTAACCCTTTCACCCTGAGTACATGGAGATTTAACCCTTTCCCCTCAGTACATGGAGATTTAACCCTTTCCCTGAGTAAATGGAGATTTAACCCTTTCCCCCTGAGTACATGGAGATTTAACCCTTTCCCCCAGTACATGGAGATTTAACCCTTTCCCTGAGTACATGAAGATTTAACCATTTCCCCTGAGTACATGGAGATTTAACCCTTTCCCTGAGCACATGGAGATTTAACCCTTTCCCTGAGTACATGGAGATTTAACCCTTTCCCTGAGTACATGGAGATTTAACCCTTTCCCCTCAGCACATGGAGATTTAACCCTTTCCCTGAGTACATGGAGATTTAACACTTTCCCTGAGTACATGGAGGTTTAACCCTTTCCCTGAGTACATGGAGATTTAACCCTTTCCCTGAGTACATGGAGATTTACCCCTTTCCTCTGAGTACATGGAGATTTAACCATTTCCCCGAGTACATGGAGATTTAACCCTTTCCCTGAGTACATGGCGATTTAACCCTTTCCCCTGAGTACAAGGAGATTTAACCCTTTCCCTGAGTACATGAGATTACCTTACCATACTACCTACAACATCCCTTTCCCCTCAGTACATGGAGATTTAACCCTTTCCTCTGAGTACATGGAGATTTAACCCTTTCCTCTGAGTACATGGAGATTTACCCCTTTCCCTGAGTACATGGAGATTTAACCCTTTCCCCTCAGTACATGGAGATTTAACCCTTTCCCTGAGTACATGGAGGTTTAACCCTTTCCCTGCGTACATGGAGATTTAACCCTTTCCTCTGAGTACATGGAGATTTAACCCTTTCCCTGAGTACATGAGGTTTAACACTTTCCCCTCAGTACATGGAGATTTAACCCTTTCCCTGAGTACATGGATATTTAACCCTTTCCTCTGAGTACATGGAGATATAACCCTTTCCCTGAATACATGGAGATTTAACCCATTCCCTGAGTTCATGGAGATTTAACCATTTCCCTGAGTACATGGAGATTTAACCCTTTCCCCTCAGCACATGGAGATTTAACCCTTTCCTCTGAGTACATGGAGATTTATCCCTTTCCTCTGAGTACATGGAGATACAACCCTTTCCTCTCAGTACATGGAGATTTAGCCCTTTCCCTGAGTACATGGAGATTCAACCCTTTCCTCTGAGTACATGGAGATTCAACCCTTTCCCTCAGGACATGGAGATTTAACCCTTTCCCTGAGTACATGGAGATTTAACCCTTTCCCTGAGTACATGGAGATTTAACCCTTTCCCCTCAGTACATGGAGATTTAACCCTTTCACCCTGAGTACATGGAGATTTAACCCTTTCCCCTCAGTACATGGAGATTTAACCCTTTCCCTGAGTAAATGGAGATTTAACCCTTTCCCCCTGAGTACATGGAGATTTAACCCTTTCCCCCAGTACATGGAGATTTAACCCTTTCCCTGAGTACATGAAGATTTAACCATTTCCCCTGAGTACATGGAGATTTAACCCTTTCCCTGAGCACATGGAGATTTAACCCTTTCCCTCAGTACATGGAGATTTAACCATTTCCCTGAGTACATGAAGATTTAACCATTTCCCCCGAGTACATGGAGATTTAACCCTTTCCCTGAGTACATGGAGATTTCACCCTTTCCCCTCAGTACATGGAGATTTAAACCCTTTCCCTCAGTACATGGAGATTTAACCCTTTCCCTGAGTACATGAAGATTTAACCATTTCCCCCGAGTACATGGAGATTTAACCCTTTCCCTGAGTACATGAGATTTAACCCTTTCCCTGAGTGCATGGAGATTTAACCCTTTCCCCTCAGTTCATGGAGATTTAACCCTTTCCTCTGAGTACATGGAGATTTAACCCTTTCACCCTGAGTACATGGAGATTTAACCCTTTCCCCTCAGTACATGGAGATTTAACCCTTTCCCTGAGTACATGGAGATTTAACCCTTTCCGCTCAGTACATGGAGATTTAACCCTTTCCCTGAGTACATGGAGATTTAACCCTTTCCCCCAGTACATGGAGATTTAACCCTTTCCCTGAGTACATGAAGATTTAACCATTTCCCCCGAGTACATGGAGATTTAACCCTTTCCCTGAGTACAAGGAGATTTAACCCTTTCCCTGAGTACATGGAGATTTAACCCTTTCCCCTCAGTACATGGAGATTTAACCCTTTCCTCTGAGTACATGGAGATTTAACCCTTTCCTCTGAGTACATGGAGATTTACCCCATTCCCTGAGTACATGGAGATTTAACCCTTTCCCCTCAGTACATGGAGATTTAACCCTTTCCCTGAGTACATGGAGGTTTAACCCTTTCCCTGAGTACATGGAGATTTAACACTTTCCCCTCAGTACATGGAGATTTAACCCTTTCCCTGAGTACATGGAGATTTAACCCTTTCCTCTGAGTACATGGAGATTTAACCCTTTCCCTGAATACATGGAGATTTAACCCATTCCCTGAGTTCATGGAGATTTAACCATTTCCCTGAGTACATGGAGATTTAACCCTTTCCCCTCAGCACATGGAGATTTAACCCTTTCCTCTGAGTACATGGAGATTTATCCCTTTCCTCTGAGTACATGGAGATACAACCCTTTCCTCTCAGTACATGGAGATTTAACCCTTTCCCTGAGTACATGGAGATTCAACCCTTTCCTCTGAGTACATGGAGATTCAACCCTTTCCCTCAGTACATGGAGATTTAACCCTTTCCCTGAGTACATGGAGATTTAACCCTTTCCCTGAGTACATGGAGATTTAACCCTTTCCCTGAGTACATGGAGATTTAACCCTTCCCTGAGTACATGGAGGTTTAACCCTTTCCCTGAGTCCATGGAGATTTAACCCTTTCCCTGAGTACATGGAGATTTAACCCTTTCCCTGAGTACATGGAGATTTAACCCTTTCCCTGAGTACATGGAGATTTAACCCTTTCCCCTCAGTACATGGAGATTTAACCCTTTCCCTCAGTACATGGAGATTTAACCCTTTCCCTTACATGAAGATTTAACCATTTCCCCTGAGTACATGGAGATTTAACCCTTTCCCTGAGTACATGGAGGTTTAACCCTTTCCCTGAGTGCATGGAGATTTAATCCTTTCCCCTCAGTACATGGAGATTTAACCCTTTCCTCTGATTACATGGAGATTTAACCCTTTCCCTGAGTACATGGAGATTTAAACCTTTCCCCTCAGTACATGGAGATTTAACCCTTTCCCTGAGTACATGGAGATTTAACCCTTTCCCTGAGTACATGGAGATTTAACCATTTCCCTGAGTACATGGAGATTTAACCCTTTCCCATCAGCACATGGAGATTTAACCCTTTCCTCTGAGTACATGGAGATTTAACCCTTTCCTCTGAGTACATGGAGATTCAACCCTTTCCTCTCAGTACATGGAGATTTAACCCCTTCCCTGAGTACATGGAGATTCAACCCTTTCCTCTGAGTACATGGAGATTTAACCCTTTCCCTGAGTAGATGGAGATTTAACCCATTCCCTGAGTAAATGGAGATTTAACCCTTTCCCTGAGTACACGGAGATTTAACCCTTTCCCTGAGTACATGGAGATTTAACCCTTCCCTAAGTACATGGAGATTTAACCCTTTCCCTGAGTACATGGAGATTTAACCCTTTCCCTGAGTACATGGAGATTTAACCCTTTCCCTGAGTACATGGAGATTTAACCCTTTCCCTGAGTACATGGAGATTTAACCCTTTCCCCGAGTACATGGAGATTGAACCCTTTCCCCGAGTACATGGAGATTTAACCCTTTCCCTGAGTACATGGAGATTTAACCCTTTCCCTGAGTACATGGAGATTTAACCCTTTCCCCTCAGTACATGGAGATTCAACCCTTTCTCTGAGTACATGGAGATTTAACCCTTTCCCTGAGTACATGGAGATTTAACCCTTTCCCTGAGTACATGGAGATTTAACCCTTTCCCTGAGTACATGGAGATTTAACCCTTTCCTCTGAGTACATGGAGATTTAACCCTTTCCCTGAGTACATGGAGATTTAACCCTTTCCTCTGAGTACATGGAGATTTAACCCTTTCCCCTCAGTACATGGAGATTTAACCCTTTCACCCTGAGTACATGGAGATTTAACCCTTTCCGCTCAGTACATGGAGATTTAACCCTTTCCCTGAGTACATGGAGATTTAACCCTTTCCCCCAGTACATGGAGATTTAACCCTTTCCCTGAGTACATGAAGATTTAACCATTTCCCCCGAGTACATGGAGATTTAACCCTTTCCCTCAGTACATGGAGATTTAACCCTTTCCCTGAGTACATGGAGATTTAACCCTTTCCCTGAGTACATGGAGATTTAACCCTTTCCCTGAGTACATGGAGATTTAAGCCTTTCCCTGAGTACATGGAAATTTAATCCTTTCCCTCTGAGTACATGGAGATGTAACCCTCTCCCTGAGTACATGGAGATTTAACCCTTTCCCTGAGTACATGGAGATTTAACCCTTTCCCTGAGTACATACAGATTTAACCCTTTCCCTGAGTAGATGGAGATTTAACCCTTTCCCCTCAGTACATGGAGATTTAACCCTTTCCCTGATTACATGGCTATTCAACCCTTTCCTCTGAGTACATGGAGATTCAACCCGTTCCCTCAGTACATGGAGATTTAACCCTTTCCCTGAGTACATGGAGATTTAACCCTTTCCCTGAGTACATGGAGATTTAACCCTTTCCCTGAGTACATGGAGATTTAACCCTTCCCTGAGTACATGGAGGTTTAACCCTTTCCCTGAGTTCATGGAGATTTAACCCTTTCCCTGAGTACATGGAGATTTAACCCTTTCCCTGAGTACAGGGAGATTTAACCCTTTCCCTGAGTACATGGAGATTTAACCCTTTCCCCTCAGTACATGGAGATTTAACGCTTTCCCTCAGTTCATGGAGATTTAACCCTTTCCCTTACATGAACATTTAACCATTTCCCCCGAGTACATGGAGATTTAACGCTTTCCCTGAGTACATGGAGATTTAACCCTTTCCCTGAGTGCATGGAGATTTAATCCTTTCCCCTCAGTACATGGAGATTTAACCCTTTCCTCTGAGTACATGGAGATTTAACCCTTTCCCTGAGTACATGGAGATTTAAACCTTTCCCCTCAGTACATGGAGATTTAACCCTTTCCCTGAGTACATGGAGATTTAACCCTTTCCCTGAGTGCATGGAGATTTAACCATTTCCCTGAGTACATGGAGATTTAACCCTTTCCCATCAGCACATGGAGATTTAACCCTTTCCCTGAGTACATGGAGATTTAACCCTTTCCCTGAGTACATGAAGATTTAACCCTTTCCCCTCAGTACATGGAGATTTAACCCTTTCCATCAGTACATGGAGATTTAACCCTTTCCATCAGTACATGGAGATTTAACCCTTTCCCTGAGTACATGGAGATTTAATCCTTTCCCTGAGTACATGTAGATTAAACCCTTTCCCTGAGTACATGGAGTTTTAACCCTTTCCCTGAGTACAAGGAGATTTAACCCTTTCCCTGAGTACATGGAGATTTAACCCTTTCCCTGAGTACATGGAGATTTAACCCTTTCCCTGAGTACATGGAGATCTAACCCTTTCCCTGAGTACATGGAGATTTAACCCTTTCCCTGAATACATGAAGATTTAACCCTTTCCCCTCAGTACATGGAGATTTAACCCTTTCCCTGAGTACATGGAGATTAACCCTTTCCCTGAGTACATGGAGATTTAACCCATTCCCTGAGTACATGGAGATTTAACCCTTTCCCTGAGTACATGGAGATTTCACCCATTCCATGAGTACATGGAGATTTAAACCTTTCCCTCAGTACATGGAGGTTTAACCCTTTCCCTGAGTACATGGAGATTTAACCCTTTCCCTGAGTACATGTAGATTTAACCCTTTCCCTGAGTACATGGAGATTTAACCCTTTCCCTGAGTACATGGAGATTTAACCCTTTCTCTCAGTACATGGAGATTTAACCCTTTCCCTGAGTACATGGAGATTTAACCCTTTCCCTGAGTACATGGAGATTTAACCCTTTCCCTGAGTACATGGAGATTTAACCCTTTCCCCTCAGTACATGGAGATTTAACCCTTTCCCTGAGTACATGGAGATTTAACCCTTTCCCTGAGTACATGGAGATTTATCCCTTTCCTCTGAGTACATGGAGATTTAACCCTTTCCCCGAGTACATGGAGATTTAACCCTTTCCCTGAGTACATGGAGATTTAACCCTTTCCCCTCAGTACATGGAGATTTAACCCTTTCACACTGAGTACATGGAGATTTAACCCTTTCCCCTCAGTACATGGAGATTTAACCCTTTCCCTGAGTACATGGAGATTTAAACCTTTCCCCCTGAGTACATGGAGATTTAACCCTTTCCCCCAGTACATGGAGATTTAACCCTTTCCCTGAGTACATGAAGATTTAACCATTTCCCCCGAGTACATGGAGATTTAACCCTTTCCCTGAGTACAAGGAGATTTAACCCTTTCCCTGAGTACATGGAGATTTAACCCTTTCCCCTCAGTACATGGAGATTTAACCCTTTCCTCTGAGTACATGGAGATTTAACCCTTTCCTCTGAGTACATGGAGATTTACCCCATTCCCTGAGTACATGGAGATTTAACCCTTTCCCCTCAGTACATGGAGATTTAAACCTTTCCCTGAGTACATGGAGGTTTAACCCTTTCCCTGTGTACATGGAGATTTAACCCTTTCCTCTGAGTACATGGAGATTTAACTCTTTCCCTGAGTACATGGAGATTTAACCCTTTCCCTGAGTAGATGGAGATTTAACCCTTTCCCCTCAGTACATGGAGATTTAACCCTTTCCCTGATTACATGGCTATTCAACCCTTTCCTCTGAGTACATGGAGATTCAACCCTTTCCATCAGTACATGGAGTTTTAACCCTTTCCCTGAGTACATGGAGATTTAACCCTTTCCTCTGAGTACATGGAGATTTAACCCTTTCCCTGAATACATGGAGATTTAACCCATTCCCTGAGTTCATGGAGATTTAACCATTTCCCTGAGTACATGGAGATTCAACCCTTTCCCCTCAGCACATGGAGATTTAACCCTTTCCTCTGAGTACATGGAGATTTATCCCTTTCCTCTGAGTACATGGAGATACAACCCTTTCCTCTCAGTACATGGAGATTTAACCCTTTCCCTGAGTACATGGAGATTCAACCCTTTCCTCTGAGTACATGGAGATTCAACCCTTTCCCTGAGTACATGGAGATTTAACCCTTTCCCTGAGTACATGGAGATTTAACCCTTCCCTGAGTACTGGAGGTTTAACCCTTTCCCTGAGTACATGGAGATTTAACCCTTTCCCTGAGTACATGGAGATTTAACCCTTTCCCTGAGTACATGGAGATTTAACCCTTTCCCTGAGTACATGGAGATTTAACCCTTTCCCCTCAGTACATGGAGATTTAACCCTTTCCCTCAGTACATGGAGATTTAACCCTTTCCCTTACATGAAGATTTAACCATTTCCCCTGAGTACATGGAGATTTAACCCTTTCCCTGAGTACATGGAGATTTAACCCTTTCCCTGAGTGCATGGAGATTTAATCCTTTCCCCTCAGTACATGGAGATTTAACCCTTTCCTCTGAGTACATGGAGATTTAACCCTTTCCCTGAGTACATGGAGATTTAAACCTTTCCCCTCAGTACATGCAGATTTAACCCTTTCCCTGAGTACATGGAGATTTAACCCTTTCCCTGAGTACATGGAGATTTAACCATTTCCCTGAGTACATGGAGATTTAACCCTTTCCCATCAGCACATGGAGATTTAACCCTTTCCTCTGAGTACATGGAGATTTAACCCTTTCCTCTGAGTACATGGAGATTCAACCCTTTCCTCTCAGTACATGGAGATTTAACCCTTTCCCTGAGTACAAGGAGATTCAACCCTTTCCTCTGAGTACATGGAGATTTAACCCTTTCCCTGAGTACATGGAGATTTAACCCATTCCCTGAGTAAATGGAGATTTAACCCTTTCCCTGAGTACACGGAGATTTAACCCTTTCCCTGAGTACATGGAGATTTAACCCTTCCCTGAGTACATGGAGATTTAACTCTTTCCCTGAGTACATGGAGATTTAACCCTTTCCCTGAGTACATGGAGATTTAACCCTTTCCCTGAGTACATGGAGATTTAACCCTTTCCCTGAGTACATGGAGATTTAACCCTTTCCCCGAGTACATGGAGATTGAACCCTTTCCCCGAGTACATGGAGATTTAACCCTTTCCCTGAGTACATGGAGATTTAACCCTTTCCCTGAGTACATGCAGATTTAACCCTTTCCCCTCAGTACATGGAGATTCAACCCTTTCTCTGAGTACATGGAGATTTAACCCTTTCCCTGAGTACATGGAGATTTAACCCTTTCCCTGAGTAAATGGAGGTTTAACCCTTTCCCTGAGTACATGGAGATTTAACCCCTTCCTCTGAGTACATGGAGATTTAACCCTTTCCCTGAGTACATGGAGATTTAACCCTTTCCTCTGAGTACATGGAGATTTAACCCTTTCCCCTCAGTACATGGAGATTTAACCCTTTCACCCTGAGTACATGGAGATTTAACCCTTTCCCCTCAGTACATGGAGATTTAACCCTTTCCCTGAGTACATGGAGATTTAACCCTTTCCCCCAGTACATGGAGATTTAACCCTTTCCCTGAGTACATGAAGATTTAACCATTTCACCCGAGTACATGGAGATTTAACCCTTTTCCTGAGTACATGGAGATTTAACCCTTTCCCTGAGTACATGGAGATTTAACCCTTTCCCTGAGTACATGGAGATTTAACCCTTTCCCTGAGTACATGGAGATTTAAGCCTTTCCCTGAGTACATGGAAATTTAACCCTTTCCCTCTGAGTACATGGAGATTTAACCCACTCCCTGAGTACATGGAGATTTAACCCTTTCCCTGAGTACATGGAGATTTAACCCTTTCCCTGATTACATGCAGATTTAACCCTTTCCCTGAGTAGATGGAGATTTAACCCTTTCCCCTCAGTACATGGAGATTTAACCCTTTCCCTGATTACATGGCTATTCAACCCTTTCCTCTGAGTACATGGAGATTCAACCCTTTCCCTCAGTACATGGAGTTTTAACCCTTTCCCTGAGTACATGGAGATTTAACCCTTTCCCTGAGTAGATGTAGATTTAACCCTTTCCCTGAGTACATGGAGATTTAACCCTTCCCTGAGTACATGGAGGTTTAACCCTTTCCCTGAGTACATGGAGATTTAACCCTTTCCCTGAGTACATGGAGATTTAACCCTTTCCCTGAGTACAGGGAGATTTAACCCTTTCCCTGAGTACATGGAGATTTAACCCTTTCCCCTCAGTACATGGAGATTTAACCCTTTCCCTCAGTACATGGAGATTTAACCCTTTCCCTTACATGAACATTTAACCATTTCCCCCGAGTACATGGAGATTTAACCCTTTCCCTGAGTACATGGAGATTTAACCCTTTCCCTGAGTGCATGGAGATTTAATCCTTTCCCCTCAGTACATGGAGATTTAACCCTTTCCTCTGAGTACATGGTGATTTAACCCTTTCCCTGAGTACATGGAGATTTAAACCTTTCCCCTCAGTACATGGAGATTTAACCCTTTCCCTGAGTACATGGAGATTTAACCCTTTCCCTGAGTACATGGAGATTTAACCATTTCCCTGAGTACATGGAGATTTAACCCTTTCCCATCAGCACATGGAGATTTAACCCTTTCCTCTCAGTACATGGAGATTTAACCCTTTCCTCTGAGTACATGGAGATTCAACCCTTTCCTCTCAGTACATGGAGATTTAACCCTTTCCCTGAGTACATGGAGATTCAAACCTTTCCTCTGAGTACATGGAGATTTAACCCTTTCCCTGAGTACATGGAGATTTAACCCATTCCCTGAGTAACTGGAGATTTAACCCTTTCCCTGAGTACACGGAGATTTAACCCTTTCCCTGAGTACATGGAGATTTAACCCTTTCCCTGAGTACATGGAGATTTAACCCTTTCCCTGAGTACATGGAGATTTAACCCTTTCCCTAAGTACATGGAGATTTAACCCTTTCCCCGAGTACATGGAGATTGAACCCTTTCCCCGAGTACATGGAGATTTAACCCTTTCCCTGAGTACATGGAGATTTAACCCTTTCCCTGAGTACATGGAGATTTAACCCTTTCCCCTCAGTACATGGAGATTTAACCCTTTCCCTGAGTACATGGAGATTTAACCCTTTCCCTGAGTACATGGAGATTTAACCCTTTCCCTGAGTACATGGAGATTTAACCCTTTCCCTGAGTACATGGAGATTTAACCCATTCCTCTGAGTACATGGAGATTTAACCCTTTCCCTGAGTACATGGAGATTTAACCCTTTCCTCTGAGTACATGGAGATTTAACCCTTTCCCCTCAGTACATGGAGATTTAACACTTTCCCTGAGTACATGGAGATTTAACCCTTTCCCTGAGTACATGGAGATTTAACCCTTTCCCTGAGTACATGGAGATTTAACCCTTTCCCTGAGTACATGGAGATTTAAGCCTTTCCCTGAGTACATGGAAATTTAACCCTTTCCCTCTGAGTACATGGAGATTTAACCCTCTCCCTGAGTACATGGAGATTTAACCCTTTCCCTGAGTACATGGAGATTTAACCCTTTATCTGAGTACATGCAGATTTAACCCTTTCCCTGAGTAGATGGAGATTTAACCCTTTCCCCTCAGTACATGGAGATTTAACCCTTTCCCTGAGTACATGGAGATTCAACCCTTTCCTCTGAGTACATGGAGATTCAACCCTTTCCCTCAGTACATGGAGATTTAACCCTTTCCCTGAGTACATGGAGATGTAACCCTTTCCCTGAGTACATGGAGATTTAACCCTTTCCCTGAGTACATGGAGATTTAACCCTTCCCTGAGTACATGGAGGTTTAACCCTTTCCCTGAGTACATGGAGATTTAACCCTTTCCCTGAGTACATGGAGATTTAACCCTTTCCCTGAGTACATGGAGATTTAACCCTTTCCCTGAGTACATGGAGATTGAACCCTTTCTCCTCAGTACATGGAGATTTAACCCTTTCCCTCAGTACATGGAGATTTAACCCTTTCCCTTACATGAAGATTTAACCATTTCCCCTGAGTACATGGAGATTTAACCCTTTCCCTGAGTGCATGGTGATTTAATCCTTTCCCCTCAGTACATGGAGATTTAACCCTTTCCTCTGAGTACATGGAGATTTAACCCTTTCCCTGAGTACATGGAGATTTAAACCTTTCCCCTCAGTACATGGAGATTTAACCCTTTCCCTGAGTACATGGAGATTTAACCCTTTCCCTGAGTACATGGAGATTTAACCATTTCCCTGAGTACATGGAGATTTAACGCTTTCCCATCAGCACATGGAGATTTAACCCTTTCCTCTGAGTACATGGAGTTTTAACCCTTTCCTCTGAGTACATGGAGTTTTAACCCTTTCCTCTGAGTACATGGAGATTCAACCCTTTCCTCTCAGTTCATGGAGATTTAACCCTTTCCCTGAGTACATGGAGATTCAACCCTTTCCTCTGAGTACATGGAGATTTAACCCTTTCCCTGAGTACATGGAGATTTAACCCATTCCCTGAGTAAATGGAGATTTAACCCTTTCCCTGAGTGCACGGAGATTTAACCCTTTCCCTGAGTACATGGAGATTTAACCCTTCCCTGAGTACATGGAGATTTAACCCTTTCCCTGAGTACATGGAGATTTAACCCTTTCCCTGAGTACATGGAGATTTAACCCTTTCCCTGAGTACATGGAGATTTAACCCTTTCCCTGAGTACATGGAGATTTAACCCTTTCCCCGAGTACATGGAGATTGAACCCTTTCCCCGAGTACATAGAGATTTAACCCTTTCCCTGAGTACATGGAGATTTAACCCTTTCCCTGAGTACATGGAGATTTAACCCTTTCCCCTCAGTACATGGAGATTTAACGCTTTCCCTGAGTACATGGGGATATAACCCTTTCCCTGAGTACATGGAGATTTAACCCTTTCCCTGAGTACCTGGAGATTTAACCCTTTCCCTGAGTACATGGAGATTTAACCCTTTCCTCTGAGTACATGGAGATTTAACCCTTTCCATAGTACTTGGAGATTTAACCCTTTCCCCTCAGTACATGGAGATTTAACCCTTTCACCCTGAGTACATGGAGATTTAACCCTTTCCCCTCAGTACATGGAGATTTAACCCTTTCCCTGAGTACATGGAGATTTAACCCTTTCCCCCAGTACATGGAGATTTAACCCTTTCCCTGAGTACATGAAGATTTAACCATTTCCCCCAAGTACATGGAGATTTAACCCTTTCCCTGAGTACATGGAGATTTAACCCTTTCCCTGAGTATATGGAGATTTAACCCTTTCCCTGAGTCCATGGAAATTTAACCCTTTCCCTCTGAGTACATGGAGATTTAACCCTCTCCCTGAGTACATGGAGATTTAACCCTTTCCCTGAGTACATGGAGATTTAACCCTTTCCCTGAGTACATGCAGATTTAACCCTTTCCCTGAGTAGATGGAGATTTAACCCTTTCCCCTCAGTACATGGAGATTTAACCCTTTCCCTGAGTACATGGAGATTTAACACTTTCCTCTGAGTACATGGAGATTTAACCCTTTCCTCTGAGTACATGGAGATTTAACCCTTTCCCCTCAGTACATGGAGATTTAACACTTTCCCTGAGTACATGGAGATTTAACCCTTTCCCTGAGTACATGGAGATTTAACCCTTTCCCTGAGTACATGGAGATTTAACCCTTTCCCTGAGTACATGGAGATTTAAGCCTTTCCCTGAGTACATGGAAATTTAACCCTTTCCCTCTGAGTACATGGAGATTTAACCCTCTCCCTGAGTACATGGAGATTTAACCCTTTCCCTGAGTACATGGAGATTTAACCCTTTATCTGAGTACATGCAGATTTAACCCTTTCCCTGAGTAGATGGAGATTTAACCCTTTCCCCTCAGTACATGGAGAATTAACCCTTTCCCTGAGTACATGGAGATTCAACCCTTTCCTCTGAGTACATGGAGATTCAACCCTTTCCCTCAGTACATGGAGATTTAACCCTTTCCCTGAGTACATGGAGATTTAACCCTTTCCCTGAGTACATGGAGATTTAACCCTTTCCCTGAGTACATGGAGATTTAACCCTTCCCTGAGTACATGGAGGTTTAACCCTTTCCCTGAGTACATGGAGATTTAACCCTTTCCCTGAGTACATGGAGATTTAACCCTTTCCCTGAGTACATGGAGATTTAACCCTTTCCCTGAGTACATGGAGATTGAACCCTTTCTCCTCAGTACATGGAGATTTAACCCTTTCCCTCAGTACATGGAGATTTAACCCTTTCCCTTACATGAAGATTTAACCATTTCCCCCGAGTACATGGAGATTTAACCCTTTCCCTGAGTACATGGAGATTTAACCCTTTCCCTGAGTGCATGGAGATTTAATCCTTTCCCCTCAGTACATGGAGATTTAACCCTTTCCTCTGAGTACATGGAGATTTAACCCTTTCCCTGAGTACATGGAGATTTAAACCTTTCCCCTCAGTACATGGAGATTTAACCCTTTCCCTGAGTACATGGAGATTTAACCCTTTCCCTGAGTACATGGAGATTTAACCATTTCCCTGAGTACATGGAGATTTAACCCTTTCCCATCAGCACATGGAGATTTAACCCTTTCCTCTGAGTAAATGGAGTTTTAACCCTTTCCTCTGAGTACATGGAGTTTTAACCCTTTCCTCTGAGTACATGGAGATTCAACCCTTTCCTCTCAGTACATGGAGATTTAACCCTTTCCCTGAGTACATGGAGATTCAACCCTTTCCTCTGAGTAAATGGAGATTTAACCCTTTCCCTGAGTGCACGGAGATTTAACCCTTTCCCTGAGTACATGGAGATTTAACCCTTCCCTGAGTACATGGAGATTTAACCCTTTCCCTGAGTACATGGAGATTTAACCCTTTCCCTGAGTACATGGAGATTTAACCCTTTCCCTGAGTACATCGAGATTTAACCCTTTCCCTGAGTACATGGAGATTTAACCCTTTCCCCGAGTACATGGAGATTGAACCCTTTCCCCGAGTACATAGAGATTTAACCCTTTCCCTGAGTACATGGAGATTTAACCCTTTCCCTGAGTACATGGAGATTTAACCCTTTCCCCTCAGTACATGGAGATTTAACGCTTTCCCTGAGTACATGGGGATATAACCCTTTCCCTGAGTACATGGAGATTTAACCCTTTCCCTGAGTACCTGGAGATTTAACCCTTTCCCTGAGTACATGGAGATTTAACCCTTTCCTCTGAGTACATGGAGATTTAACCCTTTCCATAGTACTTGGAGATTTAACCCTTTCCCCTCAGTACATGGAGATTTAACCCTTTCACCCTGAGTACATGGAGATTTAACCCTTTCCCCTCAGTACATGGAGATTTAACCCTTTCCCTGAGTACATGGAGATTTAACCCTTTCCCCCAGTACATGGAGATTTAACCCTTTCCCTGAGTACATGAAGATTTAACCATTTCCCCCAAGTACATGGAGATTTAACCCTTTCCCTGAGTACATGGAGATTTAACCCTTTCCCTGAGTACATGGAGATTTAACCCTTTCCCTGAGTACATGGAAATTTAACCCTTTCCCTCTGAGTACATGGAGATTTAACCCTCTCCCTGAGTACATGGAGATTTAACCCTTTCCCTGAGTACATGGAGATTTAACCCTTTCCCTGAGTACATGCAGATTTAACCCTTTCCCTGAGTAGATGGAGATTTAACCCTTTCCCCTCAGTACATGGAGATTTAACCCTTTCCCTGAGTACATGGAGATTTAACCCTTTCCCTGAGTACATGGAGATTTAACCATTTCCCTGAGTACATGGAGATTTAACCCTTTCCCCTCAGTACATGGAGATTTAACCCTTTCCTCTGAGTACATGGAGATTTAACCCTTTCCTCTGAGTACATGGAGATTCAACCCTTTCCTCTGAGTGCATGGAGATTTAACCCTTTCCCTGAGTACATGGAGATTCAACCCTTTCCTCTGAGTACATGGAGATTTAACCCTTTCAATGAGTACATGGAGATTGAACCCTTTCCCTCAGTACATGGAGATTTAACCCTTTCCCTGAGTACATGGAGATTTAACCCTTTCCCTGAGTACATGGAGATTTAACCCTTTCCCTGAGTACATGGAGATTTAACCCTTTCCCTGAGTACATGGAGATTTAACCCTTTCCTCTGAGTACATGGAGATTTAACCCTTTCCCTGAGTACATGGAGATTTAACCCTTTCCTCTGAGTACATGGAGATTTAACCCTTTCCCCTCAGTACATGGAGATTTAACCCTTTCACCCTGAGTACATGGAGATTTAACCCTTTCCCCTCAGTACATGGAGATTTAACACTTTCCCTGAGTACATGGAGATTTAACCCTTTCCCCCAGTACATGGAGATTTAACCCTTTCCCTGAGTACATGAAGATTTAACCATTTCCCCCGAGTACATGGAGATTTAACCCTTTCCCTGAGTACATGGAGATTTAACCCTTTCCCTGAGTACATGGAGATTTAACCCCTTCCCTGAGTACATGGAGATTTAACCCTTTCCCTGAGTACATGGAGATTTAATCCTTTCCCTGAGTACATGGAAATTTAACCCTTTCCCTCTGAGTACATTGACATTTAACCCTCTCCCTGAGTACATGGAGATTTAACCCTTTCCCTGAGTACATGGAGATTTAACCCTTTCCCTGAGTACATGCAGATTTAACCCTTTCCCTGAGTAGATGGAGATTTAACCCTTTCCCCTCAGTACATGGAGATTTAACCCTTTCCCTGAGTACATGGAGATTTAACACTTTCCTCTGAGTACATGGAGATTTAACCCTTTCCCTGAGTACATGGAGATTTAACCATTTCCCTGAGTACATGGAGATTTAACCCTTTCCCCTCAGTGCATGGAGATTTAACCCTTTCCTCTGAGTACATGGAGATTTAACCCTTTCCTCTGAGTACATGGAGATTCAACCCTTTCCTCTGAGTGCATGGAGATTTAACCCTTTCCCTGAGTACATGGAGATTCAACCCTTTCCTCTGAGTACATGGAAATTTAACCCTTTCAATGAGTACATGGAGATTGAACCCTTTCCCTCAGTACATGGAGATTTAACCCTTTCCCTGAGTACATGGAGATTTAACCCTTTCCCTGAGTACATGGAGATTTAACTCTTTCCCTGAGTACATGGAGATTTAAATCTTTCCCCCTGAGTACATGGAGATTTAACCCTTTCCCCTCAGTACATGGAGATTCAACCCTTTCCCTGAGTACATGGAGATTCAACCCTTTCCTCTGAGTACATGGAGATTTAACCGTTTCCCTGAGTACATGGAGATTTAACCCATTCCCTGAGTAAATGGAGATTTAACCCTTTCCCTGAGTACACGGAGATTTAACCCTCTCCCTGAGTACATGGAGATTTAACCCTTCCCTGAGTACATGGAGATTTAACCCTTTCCCTGAGTACATGGAGATTTAACCCTTTCCCTGAGTACATGGAGATTTAACCCTTTCCCTGAGTACATGGAGATTTAACCCTTTCCCTGAGTACATGGAGATTTAACCCTTTCCCCGAGTACATGGAGATTGAACCCTTTCCCCGAGTACATGGAGATTTAACCCTTTCCCTGAGTACATGGAGATTTAACCCTTTCCCTGAGTACATGGAGATTTAACCCTTTCCCCTCAGTACATGGAGATTTAACCCTTTCCCTGAGTACATGGAGATTTAACCCTTTCCTCTGAGTACATGGAGATTTAACCCTTTCCCTGAGTACATGGAGATTTAACCCTTTCCCCTCAGTACATGGAGATTTAACCCTTTCACCCTGAGTACATGGAGATTTAACCCTTTCCCCTCAGTACATGGAGATTTAACCCTTTCCCTGAGTACATGGAGATTTAACCCTTTCCCCCAGTACATGGAGATTTAACCCTTTCCCTGAGTACATGAAGATTTAACCATTTCCCCCGAGTACATGGAGATTTAACCCTTTCCCTGAGTACATGGAGATTTAACCCTTTCCCTGAGTACATGGAGATTTAACCCCTTCCCTGAGTACATGGAGATTTAACCCTTTCCCTGAGTACATGGAGATTTAACCCTTTCCCTGAGTACATGGAAATTTAACCCTTTCCCTCTGAGTACATGGAGATTTAACCATCTCCCTGAGTACATGGAGATTTAACCCTTTCCCTGAGTACATGGAGATTTAACCCTTTCCCTGAGTACATGCAGATTTAACCCTTTCCCTGAGTAGATGGAGATTTAACCCTTTCCCCTCAGTACATGGAGATTTAACCCTTTCCCTGAGTACATGGAGATTTAACACTTTCCTCTGAGTACATGGAGATTTAACCCTTTCCCTGAGTACATGGAGATTTAACCATTTCCCTGAGTACATGGAGATTTAACCCTTTCCCCTCAGTACATGGAGATTTAACCCTTTCCTCTGAGTACATGGAGATTTAACCCTTTCCTCTGAGTACATGGAGATTCAACCCTTTCCTCTGAGTGCATGGAGATTTAACCCTTTCCCTGAGTACATGGAGATTCAACCCTTTCCTCTGAGTACATGGAGATTTAACCCTTTCAATGAGTACATGGAGATTGAACCCTTTCCCTCAGTACATGGAGATTTAACCCTTTCCCTGAGTACATGGAGATTTAACCCTTTCCCTGAGTACATGGAGATTTAACCCTTTCCCTGAGTACATGGAGATTTAACCCTTTCCCTGAGTACATGGAGATTTAACCCTTTCCTCTGAGTACATGGAGATTTAACCCTTTCCCTGAGTACATGGAGATTTAACCCTTTCCTCTGAGTACATGGAGATTTAACCCTTTCCCCTCAGTACATGGAGATTTAACCCTTTCACCCTGAGTACATGGAGATTTAACCCTTTCCCCTCAGTACATGGAGATTTAACACTTTCCCTGAGTACATGGAGATTTAATCCTTTCCCCCAGTACATGGAGATTTAACCCTTTCCCTGAGTACATGAAGATTTAACCATTTCCCCCGAGTACATGGAGATTTAACCCTTTCCCTGAGTACATGGAGATTTAACCCTTTCCCTGAGTACATGGAGATTTAACCCCTTCCCTGAGTACATGGAGATTTAACCCTTTCCCTGAGGACATGGAGATTTAACCCTTTCCCTGAGTACATGGAAATTTAACCCTTTCCCTCTGAGTACATTGACATTTAACCCTCTCCCTGAGTACATGGAGATTTAACCCTTTCCCTGAGTACATGGAGATTTAACCCTTTCCCTGAGTACATGCAGATTTAACCCTTTCCCTGAGTAGATGGAGATTTAACCCTTTCCCCTCAGTACATGGAGATTTAACCCTTTCCCTGATTACATGGAGATTTAACACTTTCCTCTGAGTACATGGAGATTTAACCCTTTCCCTGAGTACATGGAGATTTAACCATTTCCCTGAGTACATGGAGATTTAACCCTTTCCCCTCAGTGCATGGAGATTTAACCCTTTCCTCTGAGTACATGGAGATTTAACCCTTTCCTCTGAGTACATGGAGATTCAACCCTTTCCTCTGAGTGCATGGAGATTTAACCCTTTCCCTGAGTACATGGAGATTCAACCCTTTCCTCTGAGTACATGGAGATTTAACCCTTTCAATGAGTACATGGAGATTGAACCCTTTCCCTCAGTACATGGAGATTTAACCCTTTCCCTGAGTACATGGAGATTTAACCCTTTCCCTGAGTACATGGAGATTTAACTCTTTCCCTGAGTACATGGAGATTTAAATCTTTCCCCCTGAGTACATGGAGATTTAACCCTTTCCCCTCAGTACATGGAGATTCAACCCTTTCCCTGAGTACATGGAGATTTAACCCTTTCCCTGAGTACATGGAGATTTAACCCTTTCCCCTCAGTACATGGAGTTTTAACCCCATCCTCTGAGTACATGGAGATTTAACCCTTTCCTCTGAGTACATGGAGATTTAACCCTTTCCCTGAGTACATGGAGATTTAACCCTTTCCCCGAGTACATGGAGATTTAATACTTTCCCTGAGTACATGGAGATTTAACTCTTTCCTCTGAGTACATGGAGATTTAACCCATTCCCTGAGTACATGGAGATTTTACCCTTTCCCTGACTACATGAAGATTTAACCCTTTCCCCGAGTACATGGAGATTTAACCCTTTCCCTGAGTACATGGAGATTTAACTCTTTCCCCGAGTACATGTAGATTTAACCCTTTCCTCTGAGTACATGGAGATTTAACCCTTTCCCTGAGTACATGGAGATTTAACCCTTTCCTCTGAATACATGGAGATTTAACCCTTTCCTCTGAGTACATGGAGATTTAACCGTTTCCCTGAGTACATGCAGATTCAACCCTTTCCCTGAATAGATGGAGATTTAACCCTTTCCCTGAGTACATGGAGATTTAAACCTTTCATGGAGTACATCGAGATTTAACCCATTCCCTGAGTGCTTGGAGATTTAACCCTTTCCTCTGAGTACATGGAGATTTCACCCTTTCCCCGAGTACATGGAGATTTAACCCCTTCCCTGAGTACATGGAGATTTAACCCTTTCCCTGAGTACATGGAGATTTAACCCTTTCCGTGAGTATATGGAAATTTAACCCTTTCCCTCTGAGTACATGGAGATTTAACTCTTTCACTGAGTACATGGAGATTTAACCCTTTCCCTGAGTACATGGAGATTTAACCCTTTCCCTGAGTACAGGCAGATTTAACCCTTTCCCTGAGTAGATGGAGATTTAACCCTTTCCCCTCAGTACATGGAGATTTAAACTTTCGCTGAGTACATGGAGATTTAACCCTTTCCCTGAGTACATGGAGATTTAACCCTTTCCCTGAGTACATGGAGATTTAACCATTTCCCTGAGTACATGGAGATTTAACCCTTTCCTCTGAGTACATGGAGATTCAACCCTTTCCTCTGAGTGCATGGAGATTTAACCCTTTCCCTGAGTACATGGAGATTCAACCCTTTCCTCTGAGTACATGGAGATTTAACCCTTTCCCTGAGTACATGGAGATTTAACCCTTTCCCCCTGAGTACATGGAGATTTAACCCTTTCCCTCAGTACATGGAGATTTAACCCTTTCCCTGAGTACATGGAGATTTAACCCTTTCCCTGAGTACATGGAGATTTAACCCTTTCCCTGAGTACATGGAGATTTAACTCTTTCCCCCTGAGTAAATGGAGATTTAACCCTTTCCCCTCAGTACATGGAGATTCAACCCTTTCCCTGAGTACATGGAGATTTAACCCTTTCCCGGAGTACATGGAGATTTAACCCTTTCCCCTCAGTACATGGAGTTTTAACCCTTTCCCTGAGTGCATGGAGATTTAACACTTTCCCCTGAGTACATGGAGATTTAACCCTTTCCCTGAGTACATGGAGATTTAACCCTTTCCCTGAGTACATGGTGATGTAAACCTTTCCCCTGAGTACATGGAGATTTAACCCTTTGCCTCAGTACATGGAGATTTAACCCTTTCCCTGAGTGCATGGAGATTTAACCCTTTCCCCTCAGTACATGGAGATTTAACCCTTTCCCCTCAGTACATGGAGATTTAACCCTTTCCTCTGTCTGAGTACATGGAGATTTAACCCTTTCCCTGAGTACATGGAGATTTAACCCTTTCCCTGAGTACATGGAGATTTAACACTTTCCCCTGAGTACATGGAGATTTAACCCTTTCCTCTGAGTACATGGAGATTTAACCCTTTCCCTGAGTACATGGAGATTTAACCCTTTCCCTGAGTACATGTAGATTTAACCCTTTCCCTGCGTACATGCAGATTTAACCCTTTCCTCTGAGTATATGGAGATTTAACCCTTTCCCTGAGTACATGGAGATTTAACCCTTTCCCCTCAGTACATGGACATTTAACCCTTTCTCTGAGTACATGGAGATTTAACCCTTTCCTCTGAGTACATGGAGATTTAACCCTTTCCCTGAGTACATGGAGATTTAACCCTTTCCCTGAGTACATGGAGATTTAACCATTTCCCTGAGTACATGGAGATTTAACCCTTTCCCCTCAGTACATGGAGATTTAACCCTTTCCTCTGAGTACATGGAGATTTAACCCTTTCCTCTGAGTACATGGAGATTCAACCCTTTCCCTGAGTACATGGAGATTCAACCCTTTCCTCTGAGTACATGGAGATTTAACCCTTTCCCTGAGTACATGGAGAATTAACCCTTTCCCTGAGTACATGGAGATTTAACCCTTTCCCTGAGTACATGGAGATTTAACCCTCCCCTGAGTACATGGAGATTTAACCCTTTCCCTGAGTACATGGAGATTTAACCCTTTCCCTGTGTGCATGGAGATTTAACCCTTTCCCTGAGTACGTGGAGATTTAACCCTTTCCCTGAGTACATGGAGATTTAACCCTTTCCCTGAGTACATGGAGATTGAACCCTTTCCCCGAGTACATGGAGATTTAACCCTTTCCCTGAGTACATGGAGATTGAACCCTTTCCCTGAGTACATGGAGATTTAACCCTTTCCCCTCAGTACATGGACATTTAACCCTTTCCCTGAGTACATGGAGATTTAACCCTTTCCCTGAGTACATGGAGATTTAACCCTTTCCCTGAGTACATGGAGATTTAACCCTTTCCCTGAGTACATGGAGATTTAACCTTTTCCGCTGAGTACATGGAGATTTAACCCTTTCCCCGAGTACATGGAGATTTAACCCTTTCCCTGAGTACATGGAGATTTAACCCTTTCCCCTCAGTACATGGAGATATAACCCTTTCCCCCTGAGTACATGGAGATTTAACCCTTTCCCCTCAGTACATGGAGATTTAACCCTTTCCCTGAGTACATGGAGATTTAACACTTTCCCCCTGAGTACATGGAGATTTAACCCTTTCCCCGAGTACATGGAGATTTAAACCTTTCCCCTCAGTACATGGAGGTTTAACCCTTTCCTCTGAGTAGATGGAGATTTAACCCATTCCCCTGAGTACATGGAGATTTAACCCTTTCCCCTCAGTACATGGAGATTTCACCCTTTCCTTGAGTACATGGAGATTTAACCCCTTCCCTGAGTACATGGAGATTGAACCCTTTCCCTGAGTACATGGAGATTTAACCCATTCCCTGAGTACATGGAGATTTAACCCTTTCCTCCCAGTACATGGAGATTTAACCCTTTCCCTGAGTACATGGAGATTTAACCCTTTCCCTGAGTACATGGAGATTTAACCCTTTCCCTGAGTACATGGAGATTTAACTCTTTCCCTGAGTACATGGAGATTTAAACCTTTCCCTGAGTACTTGGAGATTTAACCCTTTCCCCTCAGTACATGGAGATTTACCCTTTCCCTGAGTACATGGAGATTTAACCCTTTCCCTCAGTACATGGAGATTTAACCCTTTCCCTCTGAGTACATGGAGATTTAACCCTTTCCCTCAGTACATGGAGATCTAACCCTTTCCCCTCAGTACATGGAAATTTAACCCTTTCCCTGAGTACATGGAGATTTAACCCTTTCCCTGAGTACATGGAGATTTAACCCTTTCCCTGAGTACATGGAGATTTAACCCTTTTCCTCTGAGGACATGGTAATTTAACCCTTTCCCTGAGTGCATGGAGATTTAACCCTTTCCCCCTGAGTACAGGAGATTTAACCCTTTCCCCTCAGTACATGGAGATTTAACCCTTTCCTCTGAGTACATGGAGATTTAACCCTTTCCTCTGAGTACATGGAGATTTAACCCTTTCCCTGAGTACATGGAAATTTAACCCTTTCCCTGAGTACATGGCGATTTAACCTTTTCCCTGAGTACATGGATATTTAACCCTTTCCTTGAGTACATGGAGATTTAACCCTTTCCCTGAGTACATGGAGATTTAACCCTTTCCCTGAGTACATGTAGATTTAACCCTTTCCCTGAGTACATGGAGATTTAACCCTTTCCTCTGAGTACATGGAGATTTAACCCTTTCCCTGAGTACATGGAGATTAACCCTTTCACTGAGTACGAGGAGATTTAACCCTTTCCCCTCAGTACATGGAGATTTAACCCTTTCCCTGAGTACATGGTGATTTAACCCTTTCCCTGAGTACATGGAGATTTAACCCTTTCCCTGAGTACATGGAGATTTAACCCTTTCCCCTCAGTACATGGAGATTTAACCCTTTCCCTCAGTACATGGAGATTTAACCCTTTCCCTCAGTACATGGAGATTTAACCATTTCCCTGAGTACATGGAGATTTAACCCTTTCCCTGAGTACATGGAGATTCAACCCTTTCCTCTGAGTACATGGAGATTAAACCCTTTCCTCTGAGTACATGGAGATTTAACCCTTTCCCTGAGTTCATGGAGATTTAACCCTTTCCCTGAGTACATGGAGATTTAACCCTTTCCTCTGAGTACATGGAGATTCAACCCTTTCCTCTGAGCACATGGAGATTTAACCCTTTCCTCTGAGTACATGGAGATTTAACCCTTTCCCTGAGTTCATGGAGATTTAACCCTTTCCCTGAGTACATGGAGATTTAACCCTTTCCTCTGAGTACATGGAGATTTAACCCTTTCCTCGGAGTACATGGAGATTGAACCCTTTCCCTGAGTACATGGAGATTTAACCCTTTCCCTGAGTACATGGAGATTTAAACCTTTCCCTGAGTACATGGAGATTTAACGCTTTCCCTGAGTTCATGGAGATTTAACCCTTTCCCTGAGTACATGGAGATTTAACCCTTTCCCTGAGTACAAGGAGATTTAACCCTTTCCCTGAGTACATGGAGATTTAACCCTTTCCCTGAGTACATGGAGATTCAAACCTTTCCCTGAGTACATGGAGATTTAACACTTTCCCTGAGTACATGGAAATTCAACCGTTTCCCTGAGTACATGGAGATTTAACCCTTTCCCTGTGTACATGGAGATTTAACCCTTTCCACTGAGTACATGGAGATTTAACCCTTTCCCTGAGTACATGGAGATTTAACCCTTTCCTCTGAGTACATGGAGATTTAACCGTTTCCTCTGAGTACATGGAGATTTAACCCTTTCCCTGAGTACATGCAGATTTCATCCTTTCCTCTGAGTACATGGAGATTTAACCCTTTCCCCTGAGTACATGGAGATTTAACACTTTCCCTGAGTACATGGACATTTAACCCTTTCCCTGAGTACATGCAGATTTAACCCTTTCCCCTCAGTACATGAAGATTTAACCCTTTCCCCTCAGTACATGGAAATTTAACCCTTTCCCTGAGTACATGGAGATTTAACCCTTTCCCTGAGTACATGGAGATTTAACCCTTTCCCTGAGTACATGGAGATTTAACCCTTTTCCTCTGAGGACATGGTAATTTAACCCTTTCCCTGAGTGCATGGAGATTTAACCCTTTCCCCCTGAGTACAGGAGATTTAACCCTTTCCCCTCAGTACATGGAGATTTAACCCTTTCCTCTGAGTACATGGAGATTTAACCCTTTCCTCTGAGTACATGGAGATTTAACCCTTTCCCTGAGTACATGGAAATTTAACCCTTTCCCTGAGTACATGGCGATTTAACCTTTTCCCTGAGTACATGGAGATTTAACCCTTTCCTTGAGTACATGGAGATTTAACCCTTTCCCTGAGTACATGGAGATTTAACCCTTTCCCTGAGTACATGTAGATTTAACCCTTTCCCTGAGTACATGGAGATTTAACCCTTTCCTCTGAGTACATGGAGATTTAACCCTTTCCCTGAGTACATGGAGATTTAACCCTTTCACTGAGTACGAGGAGATTTAACCCTTTCCCCTCAGTACATGGAGATTTAACCCTTTCCCTGAGTACATGGTGATTTAACCCTTTCCCTGAGTACATGGAGATTTAACCCTTTCCCTGAGTACATGGAGATTTAACCCTTTCCCCTCAGTACATGGAGATTTAACCATTTCCCTCAGTACATGGAGATTTTACCCTTTCCCTCAGTACATGGAGATTTAACTATTTCCCTGAGTACATGGAGATTTAACCCTTTCCCTGAGTACATGGAGATTCAACCCTTTCCTCTGAGTACATGGAGATTAAACCCTTTCCTCTGAGTACATGGAGATTTAACCCTTTCCCTGAGTTCATGGAGATTTAACCCTTTCCCTGAGTACATGGAGATTTAACCCTTTCCACTGAGTACATGGAGATTCAACCCTTTCCTCTGAGCACATGGAGATTTAACCCTTTCCTCTGAATACATGGAGATTTAACCCTTTCCTCGGAGTACATGGAGATTTAACCCTTTCCCTGAGTTCATGGAGATTTAACCCTTTCCCTGAGTACATGGAGATTTAACCCTTTCCCTGAGTACATGGCGATTTAAACCTTTCCCTGAGTACATGGAGATTTAACGCTTTCCCTGAGTTCATGGAGATTTAACCCTTTCCCTGAGTACATGGAGATTTAACCCTTTCCCTGAGTACAAGGAGATTTAACCCTTTCCCTGAGTACATGGAGATTTAACCTTTTCCGCTGAGTACATGGAGATTTAACCCTTTCCCCGAGTACATGGAGATTTAACCCTTTCCCTGAGTACATGGAGATTTAACCCTTTCCCCTCAGTACATGGAGATATAACCCTTTCCCCCTGAGTACATGGAGATTTAACCCTTTCCCCTCAGTACATGGAGATTTAACCCTTTCCCTGAGTACATGGAGATTTAACACTTTCCCCCTGAGTACATGGAGATTTAACCCTTTCCCCGAGTACATGGAGATTTAAACCTTTCCCCTCAGTACATGGAGGTTTAACCCTTTCCTCTGAGTAGATGGAGATTTAACCCATTCCCCTGAGTACATGGAGATTTAACCCTTTCCCCTCAGTACATGGAGATTTTACCCTTTCCTTGAGTACATGGAGATTTAACCCCTTCCCTGAGTACATGGAGATTGAACCCTTTCCCTGAGTACATGGAGATTTAACCCATTCCCTGAGTACATGGAGATTTAACCCTTTCCCCCCAGTACATGGAGATTTAACCCTTTCCCTGAGTACATGGAGATTTAACCCTTTCCCTGAGTACATGGAGATTTAACCCTTTCCCTGAGTACATGGAGATTTAACTCTTTCCCTGAGTACATGGAGATTTAAACCTTTCCCTGAGTACTTGGAGATTTAACCCTTTCCCCTCAGTACATGGAGATTTACCCTTTCCCTGAGTACATGGAGATTTAACCCTTTCCCTCAGTACATGGAGATTTAACCCTTTCCCTCTGAGTACATGGAGATTTAACCCTTTCCCCTCAGTACATGGAGATTTAACCCTTTCCCCTCAGTACATGGAAATTTAACCCTTTCCCTGAGTACATGGAGATTTAACCCTTTCCCTGAGTACATGGAGATTTAACCCTTTCCCTGAGTACATGGAGATTTAACCCTTTTCCTCTGAGGACATGGTAATTTAACCCTTTCCCTGAGTGCATGGAGATTTAACCCTTTCCCCCTGAGTACAGGAGATTTAACCCTTTCCCCTCAGTACATGGAGATTTAACCCTTTCCTCTGAGTACATGGAGATTTAACCCTTTCCTCTGAGTACATGGAGATTTAACCCTTTCCCTGAGTACATGGAAATTTAACCCTTTCCCTGAGTACATGGCGATTTAACCTTTTCCCTGAGTACATGGATATTTAACCCTTTCCTTGAGTACATGGAGATTTAACCCTTTCCCTGAGTACATGGAGATTTAACCCTTTCCCTGAGTACATGTAGATTTAACCCTTTCCCTGAGTACATGGGGATTTAACCCTTTCCTCTGAGTACATGGAGATTTAACCCTTTCCCTGAGTACATGGAGATTAACCCTTTCACTGAGTACGAGGAGATTTAACCCTTTCCCCTCAGTACATGGAGATTTAACCCTTTCCCTGAGTACATGGTGATTTAACCCTTTCCCTGAGTACATGGAGATTTAACCCTTTCCCTGAGTACATGGAGATTTAACCCTTTCCCCTCAGTACATGGAGATTTAACCCTTTCCCTCAGTACATGGAGATTTAACCCTTTCCCTCAGTACATGGAGATTTAACCATTTCCCTGAGTACATGGAGATTTAACCCTTTCCCTGAGTACATGGAGATTCAACCCTTTCCTCTGAGTACATGGAGATTAAACCCTTTCCTCTGAGTACATGGAGATTTAACCCTTTCCCTGAGTTCATGGAGATTTAACCCTTTCCCTGAGTACATGGAGATTTAACCCTTTCCTCTGAGTACATGGAGATTCAACCCTTTCCTCTGAGCACATGGAGATTTAACCCTTTCCTCTGAGTACATGGAGATTTAACCCTTTCCCTGAGTTCATGGAGATTTAACCCTTTCCCTGAGTACATGGAGATTTAACCCTTTCCTCTGAGTACATGGAGATTTAACCCTTTCCTCGGAGTACATGGAGATTGAACCCTTTCCCTGAGTACATGGAGATTTAACCCTTTCCCTGAGTACATGGAGATTTAAACCTTTCCCTGAGTACATGGAGATTTAACGCTTTCCCTGAGTTCATGGAGATTTAACCCTTTCCCTGAGTACATGGAGATTTAACCCTTTCCCTGAGTACAAGGAGATTTAACCCTTTCCCTGAGTACATGGAGATTTAACCCTTTCCCTGAGTACATGGAGATTCAAACCTTTCCCTGAGTACATGGAGATTTAACACTTTCCCTGAGTACATGGAAATTCAACCGTTTCCCTGAGTACATGGACATTTAACCCTTTCCCTGTGTACATGGAGATTTAACCCTTTCCACTGAGTACATGGAGATTTAACCCTTTCCCTGAGTACATGGAGATTTAACCCTTTCCTCTGAGTACATGGAGATTTAACCGTTTCCACTGAGTACATGGAGATTTAACCCTTTCCCTGAGTACATGCAGATTTCATCCTTTCCTCTGAGTACATGGAGATTTAACCCTTTCCCCTGAGTACATGGAGATTTAACACTTTCCCTGAGTACATGGACATTTAACCCTTTCCCTGAGTACATGCAGATTCAACCCTTTCCCCTCAGTACATGGAGATTTAACCCTTTCCCCTCAGTACATGGAAATTTAACCCTTTCCCTGAGTACATGGAGATTTAACCCTTTCCCTGAGTACATGGAGATTTAACCCTTTCCCTGAGTACATGGAGATTTAACCCTTTTCCTCTGAGGACATGGTAATTTAACCCTTTCCCTGAGTGCATGGAGATTTAACCCTTTCCCCCTGAGTACAGGAGATTTAACCCTTTCCCCTCAGTACATGGAGATTTAACCCTTTCCTCTGAGTACATGGAGATTTAACCCTTTCCTCTGAGTACATGGAGATTTAACCCTTTCCCTGAGTACATGGAAATTTAACCCTTTCCCTGAGTACATGGCGATTTAACCTTTTCCCTGAGTACATGGAGATTTAACCCTTTCCTTGAGTACATGGAGATTTAACCCTTTCCCTGAGTACATGGAGATTTAACCCTTTCCCTGAGTACATGTAGATTTAACCCTTTCCCTGAGTACATGGAGATTTAACCCTTTCCTCTGAGTACATGGAGATTTAACCCTTTCCCTGAGTACATGGAGATTTAACCCTTTCACTGAGTACGAGGAGATTTAACACTTTCCCCTCAGTACATGGAGATTTAACCCTTTCCCTGAGTACATGGTGATTTAACCCTTTCCCTGAGTACATGGAGATTTAACCCTTTCCCTGAGTACATGGAGATTTAACCCTTTCCCCTCAGTACATGGAGATTTAACCATTTCCCTCAGTACATGGAGATTTAACCCTTTCCCTCAGTACATGGAGATTTAACTATTTCCCTGAGTACATGGAGATTTAACCCTTTCCCTGAGTACATGGAGATTCAACCCTTTCCTCTGAGTACATGGAGATTAAACCCTTTCCTCTGAGTACATGGAGATTTAACCCTTTCCCTGAGTTCATGGAGATTTAACCCTTTCCCTGAGTACATGGAGATTTAACCATTTCCTCTGAGTACATGGAGATTCAACCCTTTCCTCTGAGCACATGGAGATTTAACCCTTTCCTCTGAATACATGGAGATTTAACCCTTTCCTCGGAGTACATGGAGATTTAACCCTTTCCCTGAGTTCATGGAGATTTAACCCTTTCCCTGAGTACATGGAGATTTAACCCTTTCCCTGAGTACATGGCGATTTAAACCTTTCCCTGAGTACATGGAGATTTAACGCTTTCCCTGAGTTCATGGAGATTTAACCCTTTCCCTGAGTACATGGAGATTTAACCCTTTCCCTGAGTACAAGGAGATTTAACCCTTTCCCTGAGTACATGGAGATTTAACCCTTTCCCTGAGTACATGGAGATTCAACCCTTTCCCTGAGTACATGGAGATTTAACACTTTCCCTGAGTACATGGAAATTCAACCGTTTCCCTGAGTACATGGAGATTTAATCCTTTCCCTGAGTACATGGAGATTTAACCCTTTCCACTGAGTGCATGGAGATTTAACCCTTTCCCTGAGTACATGGAGATTTAACCCTTTCCTCTGAGTACATGGAGATTTAACCGTTTCCTCTGAGTACATGGAGAGTTAACCCTTTCCCTGAGTACATGGAGATTTAATCCTTTCCTCTGAGTACATGGAGATTTAACCCTTTCCCCTGAGTACATGGAGATTTCACACTTTCCCTGAGTACATGGAGATTTAACGCTTTCCCTGAGTACATGCAGATTTAACCCTTTCCCCCTCAGTCCATGGAGATTTAACCCTTTCCCTGAGTACATGGCGATTTAACCCTTTCCCTGAGTACATGGAGGTTTAACCCTTTCCCTGAGTACATGGAGATTTAACCCTTTCCCCCTGAGTACATGGAGATTCAACCCTTTCCCCTCAGTACATGGAGATTTAACCCTTTCCTCTGAGTACATGGAGATTTAACACTTTCCCCTGAGTACATGGAGATTTAACCCTTTCCCCTGACAACATGGAGATTTAACCCTTTCCCTGAGTACATGGAGATTTAACACTTTCCCTGATTACATGGAGATTTAACCCTTTCCCCTGAGTACATGGAGATTTAACCCTTTCCCTGAGTACATGGAGATTTAACCCTTTCCCCTGAGTACATGGAGATTTAACCCTTTCCCTGAGTACATGGAGATTTAGCCCTTTCCCTGAGCACATGGAGATTTAACCCTTTCCCTGAGTACTTGGAGATTTAACCCTTTCCCTGAGTACATGGACATTTAACCCTTTCCCTGAGTACATGGAGATTTAATCCTTTCCCTGAGTACTTGGAGATTTAACCCTTTCCCTGAGTACTTGGATATTTAACCCTTTCCCTGAGTACATGGAGATTTAACCCTTTCACTGAGTACGAGGAGATTTAACCCTTTCCCCTCAGTACATGGCGATTTAACCCTTTCCCTGAGTACATGGAGATTTAGCCCTTTCCCTGAGCACATGGAGATTTAACCCTTTCCCTGAGTACTTGGAGATTTAACCCTTTCCCTGAGTACATGGACATTTAACCCTTTCCCTGAGTACATGTAGATTTAACCCTTTCCCTGAGTACATGGTGATTTAACCCTTTCCTCTGAGTACATGGAGATTTAACCCTTTCCCTGAGTACATGGAGATTTAACCCTTTCACTGAGTACGAGGAGATTTAACCCTTTCCCCTCAGTACATGGAGATTTAACCCTTTCCCTGAGTACATGGTGATTTAACCCTTTCCCTGAGTACATGGAGATTTAACCCTTTCCCTGAGTACATGGAGATTTAACCCTTTCCCCTCAGTACATGGAGATTTAACCCTTTCCCTCAGTACATGGAGATTTAACCCTTTCCCTCAGTACATGGAGATTTAACTATTTCCCTGAGTACATGGAGATTTAACCCTTTCCCTGAGTACATGGAGATTCAACCCTTTCCTCTGAGTACATGGAGATTAAACCCTTTCCTCTGAGTACATGGAGATTTAACCCTTTCCCTGAGTTCATGGAGATTTAACCCTTTCCCTGAGTACATGGAGATTTAACCCTTTCCTCTGAGTACATGGAGATTCAACCCTTTCCTCTGAGCACATGGAGATTTAACCCTTTCCTCTGAATACATGGAGATTTAACCCTTTCCTCGGAGTACATGGAGATTTAACCCTTTCCCTGAGTTCATGGAGATTTAACCCTTTCCCTGAGTACATGGAGATTTAACCCTTTCCCTGAGTACATGGAGGTTTAAACCTTTCCCTGAGTACATGGAGATTTAACGCTTTCCCTGAGTTCATGGAGATTTAACCCTTTCCCTGAGTACATGGAGATTTAACCCTTTCCCTGAGTACAAGGAGATTTAACCCTTTCCCTGAGTACATGGAGATTTAACCCTTTCCCTGAGTACATGGAGATTGAACCCTTTCCCTGAGTACATGGAGATTTAACACTTTCCCTGAGTACATGGAAATTCAACCGTTTCCCTGAGTACATGGAGATTTAACCCTTTCCCTGAGTACATGGAGATTTAACCCTCTCCACTGAGTACATGGAGATTTAACCCTTTCCCTGAGTACATGGAGATTTAACCCTTTCCTCTGAGTACATGGAGATTTAACCGTTTCCTCTGAGTACATGGAGATTTAACCCTTTCCCTGAGTACATGGAGATTTAATCCTTTCCTCTGAGTACATGGAGATTTAACTCTTTCCCCTGAGTACATGGAGATTTCACACTTTCCCTGAGTACATGGAGATTTAACCCTTTCCCTGAGTACATGCAGATTTAACCCTTTCCCCCTCAGTCCATGGAGATTTAACCCTTTCCCTGAGTACATGGCGATTTAACCCTTTCCCTGAGTACATGGAGGTTTAACCCTTTCCCTGAGTACATGGAGATTTAACCCTTTCCCCCTGAGTACATGGAGATCCAACCCTTTCCCCTCAGTACATGGAGATTTAACCCTTTCCTCTGAGTACATGGAGATTTAACACTTTCCCCTGAGTACATGGAGATTTAACCCTTTCCCCTGACAACATGGAGATTTAACCCTTTCCCTGAGTACATGGAGATTTAACACTTTCCCTGATTACATGGAGATTTAACCCTTTCCCCTGAGTACATGGAGATTTAGCCCTTTCCCTGAGCACATGGAGATTTAACCCTTTCCCTGAGTACTTGGAGACTTAACCCTTTCCCTGAGTACATGGACATTTAACCCTTTCCCTGAGTACATGGAGATTTAATCCTTTCCCGGAGTACTTGGAGATTTAACCCTTTCCCTGAGTACTTGGAGATTTAACACTTTCCCTGAGTACATGGAGATTTAACCCTTTCCCTGAGTACATGGAGATTTAACCCTTTCCCTGAGTACATGGAGATTGAACCCTTTCCCCTGAGTACATGGAGATTTAATCCTTTCCCTGAGTACATGAAGATTTAACCCTTTCCCCACAGTACATGGAGATTTAACCCTTTCCCTGAGTACATGGAGATTTAACCCTTTCCCTGAGTACATGAAGATTTAACCCTTTCCCCTCAGTACATGGAGATTTAACCCTTTCCATCAGTACATGGAGATTTAACCCTTTCCCTGAGTACATGGAGATTTAACCCTTTCCCTGAGTACATGTAGATTTAACCCTTTCCCTGAGTACATGGAGTTTTAAACCTTTCCCTGAGTACAAGGAGATTTAACACTTTCCCTGAGTACATGGAGATTTAACCCTTTCCCTGAGTACATGGAGATTTAACCCTTTCCCTGAGTACATGGAGATTTAACCCTTTCCCTGAGTACATGGAGATTTAACCCTTTCCCTGAATACATGAAGATTTAACCCTTTCCCCTCAGTACATGGAGATTTAACCCTTTCCCTGAGTACATGGAGATTCAACCCTTTCCCTGAGTACATGGAGATTTAACCCATTCCCTGAGTACATGGAGATTTAACCCTTTCCCTGAGTACATGGAGATTTCACCCTTTCCATGAGTACATGGAGATTTAACCCTTTCCCTCAGTACATGGAGATTTAACCCTTTCCCTGAGTACATGGAGATTTAACCCTTTCCCTGAGTACATGTAGATTTAACCCTTTCCCTGAGTACATGGAGATTTAACCCTTTCCCTCAGTACATGGAGATTTAACCCTTTCCCTGAGTACATGGAGATTTAACCCTTTCCCTCAGTACATGGAGATTTAACCCTTTCCCTGAGTACATGGAGATTTAACCCTTTCCCTCAGTACATGGAGATTTAACCCTTTCCCTGAGTACATGAATATTTAACCATTTCCCCGAGTACATGGAGATTTAACCCTTTCCCTGAGTACATGGAGATTTAACCCTTTCCCCTCAGTACATGGAGATTTAACCCTTTCAATCATTACATGGAGATTTAAACCTTTCCCTGAGTACATGAAGATTTAATCATTACCCCCGAGTATATGGAGATTTAACCCTTTCCCTGAGTACATGGAGATTTAACCCTTTCCGTGAGTGCATGGAGATTTAACCCTTTCCCCTCAGTACATGGAGATTTAACCCTTTCCTCTGAGTACATGGAGATTTAACCCTTTCCTCTGAGAACATGGAGATATAACCCCTTCCCTGAGTACATGGAGATTTAACCCTTTCCGCTCAGTACATGGAGATTTAACCCTTTCCCTGAGTACATGGAGATTTAACCCTTTCCCTGAGTGCATGGAGATTTAACCATTTCCCTGAGTACATGGAGATTTTACCCTTTCCCCTCAGCACATGGAGATTTAACCCTTTCCTCTGAGTACATTGTGATTTAACCCTTTCCTCTGAGTACATGGAGATTCAACCCTTTCCTCTCAGTACATGGAGATTTAACCCTTTCCCTGAGTACATGGAGATTCAACCCTTTCCTCTGAGTACATGGAGATTTAACCCTTTCGCTGAGTACATGGCGATTTAACCCTTTCCCTGAGTAAATGGAGATTTAACCCTTTCCCTGAGTACACGGCGATTTAACCCTTTCCCTGAGTACATGGAGATTTAACCCTTCCCTGAGTACATGGAGATTTAACCCTTTCCCTGAGTACATGGAGATTTAACCCTTTCCCTGTGTACATGGAGATTTAACCCTTTCCCTGAGTACATGGAGATTAAATCTTTCCCTGAGTACATGGAGATTTAACCCTTTCCCCGAGTACATGGAGATTGAACCCTTTCCCCGAGTACATGGAGATTTAACCCTTTCCCTGAGTACATGGAGATTTAACCCTTTCCCTGAGTACATGGAGATTTAACCCTTTCCCCTCAGTACATGGAGATTTAACCCTTTCCCTGAGTACATGGAGATTTAACCCTTTCCCTGAGTACATGGAGATTTAACCCTTTCCCTGAGTACATGGAGATTTAACCCTTTCCCCGTGTACATGGAGGTTGAAGCCTTTCCCCGAGTACATGGAGATTTAACCCTTTCCCTGAGTACATGGAGATTTAACCCTTTCCCTGAGTACATGGAGATTTAACCCTTTCCCCCTGTACATGGAGGTTGAACCCTTTCCCCGAGTACATGGAGATTTAACCCTTTCCCTGAGTACATGGAGATTTAACCCTTTCCCTGAGTACATGGAGATTTAACCCTTTCCTCTGAGTACATGGAGATTCAACCCTTTCCTCTGAGTACATGGAGATTTAACCCTTTCCTCTGAATACATGGAGATTTAACCCTTTCCCTGAGTACATGGAGATTTAACCCTTTCCCTGAGTACATGGAGATTTAACCCTTTCCCTGAGTACATGGAGATTTAACCCTTTCCGTGAGTACATGGTGATTTAAACCTTGCCTGAGTACATGGAGATTTAACCCTTTCCCTGAGTACATGGAGATTAAACCCTTTCCCTGAGTACATGGAGATTTAACCCTTTCCCTGAGTGCCTGGAGATTTAACCCTTTCCCTGAGTACATGGAAATTTAACCCTTTCCCCGTGTACATGGAGGTTGAACCCTTTCCCCGAGTACATGGAGATTTAACCCTTTCCCCCAGTACATGGAGATTTAACCCTTTCCCTGAGTACATGGAGATTTAACCCTTTCCCCCTGTACATGGAGGTTGAACCCTTTCCCCGAGTACATGGAGATTTAACCCTTTCCCTGAGTACATGGAGATTAAACCCTTTCCCTGAGTACATGGAGATTTAACCCTTTCCCTGAGGACATGGAGATTTAACCCTTTCCCTGATTACATGGAGATTTAACCCTTTCCCTGAGTACATGGAGATTTAACCCTTTCCCTGAGTACATGATGATTTAACCCTTTCCCTGAGTACATGGAGATTTAACCCTTTCCCTGAGTACATGGAGATTTAACCCTTTCCCTGAGTACATGGAGATTTAACCCTTTCCCTGATTACATGGAGATTTAACCCTTTCCCCGTGTACATGGAGGTTGAAACCTTTCCCCGAGTACATGGAGATTTAACCCTTTCCCTGAGTACATGGAGATTTAACCCTTTCCCTGAGTACATGGAGATTTAACCCTTTCCCCCTGTACATGGAGGTTGTACCCTTTCCCCGAGTACATGGAGATTTAACCCTTTCCCTGAGTACATGGAGATTAAACCCTTTCCCTGAGTACATGGAGATTTAACCCTTTCCTCTGAGTACATGGAGATTCAACCCTTTCCTCTGAGTACATGGAGATTTAACCCTTTCCTCTGAATACATGGAGATTTAACCCTTTCCCTGAGTACATGGAAATTTCACCCTTTCCCTGAGTACATGGAGATTTAACCCTTTCCCTGAGTACATGGAGATTTAACCCTTCCCTGAGTACATGGAGATTTAACCCTTTCCCTGAGTACATGGAGATTTAACCCTTTCCCTGAGTACATGGAGATTTAACCCTTTCCCTGAGTACGTGGAGATTTAACCCTTTCCCTGAGTACATGGAGATTTAACCCTTTCCCTGAGTACATGGGGATCGAACCCTTTCCCCGAGTACATGGAGATTTAACCCTTTCCCTGAGTACATGGAGATTTAACCCTTTCCCTGAGTACATGGAGATTTAACCCTTTCCCCTCAGTACATGGACTTTTAACCCTTTCCCTGAGTACATGGAGATTTAACCCGTTCCCTGAGTACATGGAGATTTAACCCTTTCCTCTGAGTACATGGAGATTTAACCCTTTCCCTGAGTACATGGAGATTTAACCCTTTCCCTGAGTACATGGAGATTTAACCCTTTCCTCTGAGTACATGGAGATTTAACCCTTTCCCCGAGTACATGGAGATTTCACCCTTTCCCTGAGTACATGGAGATTTAACCCTTTCCCCTCAGTACATGGAGATTTAACGCTTTCCCCCTGAGTACATGGAGATTTAACCCTTTCCCCCAGTACATGGAGATTTAACCCTTTCCCTGAGTACATGAAGATTTAACCATTTCCCCCAAGTACATGGAGATTTAACCCTTTCCCTGAGTACATGGAGATTTAACCCTTTCCATGAGTACATGGAGATTTAACCCTTTCCCCTCAGTACATGGAGATTTAACCCTTTCCTCTGAGTACATGGAGATTTAACCCTTTCCTCTGAGTACATGGAGATTTAACCTTTCCCTGAGTACATGGAGATTTAACCCTTTCCTCTGAGTACATGGAGATTTAACCCTTTCCCTGAGTTCATGGAGATTTAACCATTTCCCTGAGTACATGGAGATTTAACCCTTTCCCCTCAGCACATGGAGATTTAACCCTTTCCTCTGAGTACATGGAGATTTAACCCTTTCCTCTGAGTAAATGGAGATTCAACCCTTTCCTCTCAGTACATGGAGATTTAACCCTTTCCCTGAGTACATGGAGATTCAACCCCTTCCTCTGAGTACATGGAGATTTAACCCATTCCTCTGAGTACATGGAGATTTACCCCTTTCCCTGAGTACATGGAGATTTAACCCTTTCCCCTCAGTACATAGAGATTTAACCTTTTCCCTGAGTACATGGAGATTTAACCCTTTCCCTGCGTACATGGAGATTTAACCCTTTCCTCTGAGTACATGGAGATTTAACCCTTTCCCTGAGTACATGGAGATTTAACACTTTCCCCTCAGTACATGGAGATTTAACCCTTTCCCTGAGTACATGGAGATTTAACCCTTTCCTCTGAGTACATGGAGATTTAACCCTTTCCCTGAATACATGGAGATTTAACCCATTCCCTGAGTTCATGGAGATTTAACCATTTCCCTGAGTACATGGAGATTTAACCCTTTCCCCTCAGCACATGGAGATTTAACCCTTTCCTCTGAGTACATGGAGATTTAACCCTTTCCTCTGAGTACATGGAGATACAACCCTTTCCTCTCAGTACATGGAGATTTAACGCTTTCCCTGAGTACATGGAGATTCAACCCTTTCCTCTGAGTACATGGAGATTCAACCCTTTCCCTCAGTACATGGAGATTTAACCCTTTCCCTGAGTACATGGAGATTTAACCCTTTCGCTGAGTACATGGAGATTTAACCCTTTCCCTGAGTACATGGAGATTTAACCCTTCCCTGAGTACATGGAGGTTTAACCCTTTCCCTGAGTACATGGAGATTTAACCCTTTCCCTGAGTACATGGAGATTTAACCCTTTCCCTGAGTACATGGAGATTTAACCCTTTCCCTGAGTACATGGAGATTTAACCCTTTCCCCGTGTACATGGAGGTTGAACCCTTTCCCCGAGTACATGGAGATTTAACCCTTTCCCTGAGTACATGGAGATTTAACCCTTTCCCTGAGTACATGGAGATTTAACCCTTTCCCCCTGTACATGGAGGTTGAACCCTTTCCCCGAGTACATGGAGATTTAACCCTTTCCCTGAGTACATGGAGATTTAACCCATTCCCTGAGTACATGGAGATTTAACCCTTTCCTCTGAGTACATGGAGATTCAACCCTTTCCTCTGAGTACATGGAGATTTAACCCTTTCCTCTGAATACATGGAGATTTAACCCTTTCCCTGAGTACATGGAGATTTAACCCTTTCCCTGAGTACATGGAGATTTAACCCTTTCCCTGAGTACATGGAGATTTAACCCTTTCCCTGAGTACATGGAGATTTAACGCTTTCCCTGAGTACATGGAGATTTAACCCTTTCCCCCTGTACATGGAGGTTGAACCCTTTCCCCGAGTACATGGAGATTTAACCCTTTCCCTGAGTACATGGAGATTAAACCCTTTCCCTGAGTACATGGAGATTTAACCCTTTCCCTGAGGACATGGAGATTTAACCCTTTCCCTGATTACATGGAGATTTAACCCTTTCCCTGAGTACATGGAGATTTAAACCTTTCCATGAGTACATGATGATTTAACCCTTTCCCTGAGTACATGGAGATTTAACCCTTTCCCTGAGTACATGGAGATTTAACCCTTTCCCTGAGTACATGGAGATTTAACCCTTTCCCTGAGTACATGGAGATTTAACCCTTTCCCCGTGTTCATGGAGGTTGAACCCTTTCCCCGAGTACATGCAGATTTAACCCTTTCCCTGAGTACATGGAGATTTAACCCTTTCCCTGAGTACATGGAGATTTAACCCTTTCCCCCTGTACATGGAGGTTGAACCCTTTCCCCGAGTACATGGAGATTTACCCCTTTCCCTGAGTACATGGAGATTAAACCCTTTCCCTGAGTACATGGAGATTTAACCATTTCCTCTGAGTACATGGAGATTCAACCCTTTCCTCTGAGTACATGGAGATTTAACCCTTTCCTCTGAATACATGGAGATTTAACCCTTTCCCTGAGTACATGGAAATTTCACCCTTTCCCTGAGTACATGGAGATTTAACCCTTTCCCTGAGTACATGGAGATTTAACCCTTCCCTGAGTACATGGAGATTTAACCGTTTCCCTGAGTACATGGAGATTTAACCATTTCCCTGAGTACGTGGAGATTTAACCCTTTCCCTGAGAACATGGAGATTTAACCCTTTCCCTGAGTACATGGAGATCGAACCCTTTCCCCGAGTACATGGAGATTTAACCCTTTCCCTGAGTACATGGAGATTTAACCCTTTCCCTGAGTACGTGGAGATTTAACCCTTTCCCCTCAGTACATGGACATTTAACCCTTTCCCTGAGTACATGGAGATTTAACCCGTTCCCTGAGTACATGGAGATTTAACCCTTTCCTCTGAGTACATGGAGATTTAACCCTTTCCCTGAGTACATGGAGATTTAACCCTTTCCCTGAGTACATGGAGATTTAACCCTTTCCTCTGAGTACATGGAGATTTAACCCTTTCCCCGAGTACATGGAGATTTAACCCTTTCCCTGAGTACATGGAGATTTAACCCTTTCCCCTCAGTCCATGGAGATTTAACCCTTTCCCCCTGAGTACATGGAGATTTAACCCTTTCCCCCAGTACATTGAGATTTAACCCTTTCCCTGAGTACATGAAGATTTAACCATTTCCCCCGAGTACATGGAGATTTAACCCTTTCCCTGAGTACATGGAGATTTAACCCTTTCCATGAGTACATGGAGATTTAACCCTTTCCCCTCAGTACATGGAGATTTAACCCTTTCCTCTGAGTACATGGAGATTTAACCCTTTCCTCTGAGTACATGGAGATTTAACCCTTTCCCTGAGTACATGGAGATTTAACCCTTTCCCCTCAGTACATGGAGATTTAACCCTTTCCCTGAGTACATGGAGATTTAACCCTTTCCCTGCGTACATGGAGATTTAACCCTTTCCTCTGAGTACATGGAGATTTAACTCTTTCCCTGAGTACATGGAGATTTAACACTTTCCCCTCTGTACATGGAGATTTAACCCTTTCCCTGAGTACATGGAGATTTAACCCTTTCCTCTGAGTACATGGAGATTTAACCCTTTCCCTGAGTTCATGGAGATTTAACCATTTCCCTGAGTACATGGAGATTTAACCCTTTCCCCTCAGCACATGGAGATTTAACCCTTTCCTCTGAGTACATGGAGATTTAACCCTTTCCTCTGAGTAAATGGAGATTCAACCCTTTCCTCTCAGTACATGGAGATTTAACCCTTTCCCTGAGTACATGGAGATTCAACCCTTTCCTCTGAGTACATGGAGATTCAACCCTTTCCCTCAGTACATGGAGATTTAACCCTTTCCCTGAGTACATGGAGATTTAACCCTTTCCCTGAGTACATGGAGATTTAACCCTTTCCCTGAGTACATGGAGATTTAACACTTCCCTGAGAACATGGAGATTTAACCCTTTCCCTGAGTACATGGAGATTTAACCCTTTCCCTGAGTACATGGAGATTTAACCCTTTCCCTGAGTACATGGAGATTTAACCCTTTCCCTGAGTACATGGAGATTTAACCCTTTCCCCGTGTACATGGAGGTTGAACTCTTTCCCCGAGTACATGGAGATTTAACCCTTTCCCTGAGTACATGGAGATTTAACCCTTTCCCTGAGTACATGGAGATTTAACCCTTTCCCCCTGTACATGGAGGTTGAACCCTTTCCCCGTGTACATGGAGATTTAACCCTTTCCATGAGTACATGGATATTTAACCCTTTCCCTGAGTACATGGAGATTTAACCCTTTCCTCTGAGTACATGGAGATTCAACCCTTTCCTCTGAGTACATGGAGATTTAACCCTTTCCTCTGAATGCATGGAGATTTAACCCTTTCCCTGAGTACATGGAGATTTAACCCTTTCCCTGAGTACAGGGAGATTTAACCCTTTCCCTGAGTACATGGAGATTTAACCCTTCCCTGAGTACATGGAGATTTAACAATTTCCCTGAGTACATGGAGATTTAACCCTTTCCCTGAGTACGTGGAGTTTTAACCCTTTCCCTGAGTACATGGAGATTTAACCCTTTCCCTGAGTACATGGAGATTGAACCCTTTCCCCGAGTACATGGAGATTTAACCCTTTCCCTGAGTACATGGAGATTTAACCCTTTCCCTGAGTACATGGAGATTTAACCCTTTCCCCTCAGTACATGGACATTTAACCCTTTCCCTGAGCACATGGAGATTTAACCCTTTCCCTGAGTACATGGAGATTTAACCCTTTCCCTGAGTACATGGAGATTTAACCCTTTCCCTGAGTACATGGAGATTTAACCCTTTCCTCTGAGTACATGGAGATTTAACCCTTTCCCTGAGTACATGGAGATTTAACCCTTTCCCTGAGTGCATGGAGATTTAACCCTTTCCCCTCAGCACATGGAGATATAACCCTTTCCCCTAGGTACATGGAGATTTCACCCTTTCCCCTCAGTACATGGAGATTTAACCCTTTCCCTGAGTACATGGAGATTTAACCCTTTCCCCCTGAGTACATGGAGATTTAACCCTTTCCCCGAGTACATGGAGATTTAAACCTTTCCCCTCAGTACATGGAGATTTAACCCTTTCCTCTGAGTACATGGACATTTAACCCATTCCCCTGAGTACATGGAGATTTAACCCTTTCCCCTCAGTACATGGAGATTTAACCCTTTCCATGAGTAGATGGAGATTTAACCCTTTCCCCTCAGTACATGGAGATTTAACCCTTTCCCCGAGTACATGGAGATTTATCCCTTTCCCTGAGTACATGGAGATTTAAACCTTTCCCTGAGTAAATGGAGATTTAACCCTTTCCCCACAGTACATGGAGATTTAACCCTTTCCCTGAGTACATGGAGATTTAACCCTTTCCCTGAGTACATGGAGATTTAACCCTTTCCCTGAGTACATGGAGATTTAACCCTTTCCCTGAGTACATGGAGATTTAACCCTTTCCCTGAGTACATGGAGATTTAACCCTTTCCCTCAGCACATGGAGATTTAACCCTTTCCCTCTGAGTACATGGAGATTTAACCCTTTCCCCTCAGTACATGGAGATTTACCCTTTCCCTGAGTACATGGAGATTTAACCCTTTCCCTCAGTACATGCATATTTAACCCTTTCCCTCTGAGTACATGGAGATTTAACCCTTTCCCCCTGAGCACATGGAGATTTAACCCTTTCCCCTCAGTACATGGAGATTTAACCCTTTCCCTGAGTACGTGGAGATTTAACCCTTTCCCTGAGTACATGGAGATTTAACCCTTTCCCTGAGTACATGGAGATTTAACCCTTTCCCTCTGAGTACATGGAGATTTAACCCTTTCCCTGAGTACATGGAGATTTAACCCTTTCCCCCTGAGTACAGGAGATTAAACACTTTCCCCTCAGTACATGGAGATTTAACCCTTTCCTCTGAGTACATGGAGATTTAACCCTTTCCTCTGAGTACATGGAGATTTAACCCTTTCCCTGAGTACATGGAGATTTAACCCTTTCCCTGAGTACATGGAGATTTAACGCTTTCCCTGAGTACATGGAGATTTAACCCTTTCCTTGAGTACATGGAGATTTAACCCTCTCCCTGAGTACATGGAGATTTAACCCTTTCCCTGAGTACATGGAGATTTAACCCTTTCCCTGAGTACATGGAGATTTAACCCTTTCCCTGAATACATGGAGATTTAACCCTTTCACTGAGCACATGGAGATTTAACTATTTCCCCTCAGTAAATGGAGATTTAACCCATTCCCTGAGTACATTGAGATTTAACCCTTTCCCCTCAGTACATGGAGATTTAACCCTTTCCCTGAGTACATGGAGATTTAACCCTTTCCCTGCGTACATGGAGATTTAACCCTTTCCTCTGAGTACATGGAGATTTAACTCTTTCCCTGAGTACATGGAGATTTAACACTTTCCCCTCTGTACATGGAGATTTAACCCTTTCCCTGAGTACATGGAGATTTAACCCTTTCCTCTGAGTACATGGAGATTTAACCCTTTCCCTGAGTTCATGGAGATTTAACCATTTCCCTGAGTACATGGAGATTTAACCCTTTCCCCTCAGCACATGGAGATTTAACCCTTTCCTCTGAGAACATGGAGATTTAACCCTTTCCTCTGAGTAAATGGAGATTCAACCCTTTCCTCTCAGTACATGGAGATTTAACCCTTTCCCTGAGTACATGGAGATTCAACCCTTTCCTCTGAGTACATGGAGATTCAACCCTTTCCCTCAGTACATGGAGATTTAACCCTTTCCCTGAGTACATGGAGATTTAACCATTTCCCTGAGTACATGGAGATTTAACCCTTTCCCTGAGTACATGGAGATTTAACACTTCCCTGAGTACATGGAGATTTAACCCTTTCCCTGAGTACATGGAGATTTAACCCTTTCCCTGAGTACATGGAGATTTAACCCCTTCCCTGAGTACATGGAGATTTAACCCTTTACCTGAGTACATGTAGATTTAACCCTTTCCTCTGAGTACATGGAGATTCAACCCTTTCCTCTGAGTACATGGAGATTTAACCCTTTCCTCTGAATGCATGGAGATTTAACCCTTTCCCTGAGTACATGGAGATTTAACCCTTTCCCTGAGTACATGGAGATTTAACCCTTTCCCTGAGTACATGGAGATTTAACCCTTCCCTGAGTACATGGAGATTTAACCCTTTCCCTGAGTACATGGAGATTTAACCCTTTCCCTGAGTACATGGAGATTTAACCCTTTCCCTGAGTACGTGGAGTTTTAACCCTTTCCCTGAGTACATGGAGATTTAACCCTTTCCCTGAGTACATGGAGATTGAACCCTTTCCCCGAGTACATGGAGATTTAACCCTTTCCCTGAGTACATGGAGATTTAACCCTTTCCCTGAGTACATGGAGATTTAACCCTTTCCCCTCAGTACATGGACATTTAACCCTTTCCCTGAGTACATGGAGATTTAACCCTTTCCCTGAGTACATGGCGATTTAACCCTTTCCCTGAGTACATGGAGATTTAACCCTTTCCCTGAGTACATGGAGATTTAACCCTTTCCCTGAGTACATGGAGATTTAACCCTTTCCCTGAGTGCATGGAGATTTAACCCTTTCCCCTCAGCACATGGAGATATAACCCTTTCCCCCTAGGTACATGGAGATTTCACCCTTTCCCCTCAGTACATGGAGATTTAACCCTTTCCCTGAGTACATGGAGATTTAACCCTTTCCCCCTGAGTACATGGAGATTTAACCCTTTCCCCGAGTACATGGAGATTTAAACCTTTCCCCTCAGTACATGGAGATTTAACCCTTTCCTCTGAGTACATGGACATTTAACCCATTCCCCTGAGTACATGGAGATTTAACCCTTTCCCCTCAGTACATGGAGATTTAACCCTTTCCCTGAGTACATGGAGATTTAACCCTTTCCCCTCAGTACATGGAGATTTAACCCTTTCCCCGAGTACATGGAGATTTAACCCTTTCCCTGTGTACATGGAGATTGAACCCTTTCCCTGAGTACATGGAGATTTAAACCTTTCCCTGAGTAAATGGAGATTTAACCCTTTCCCCACAGTACATGGAGATTTAACCCTTTCCCTGAGTACATGGAGATTTAAACCTTTCCCTGAGTACAAGGAGATTTAACCCTTTCCCTGAGTACATGGAGATTTAACCCTTTCCCTGAGTACATGGAGATTTAACCCTTTCCCTGAGTACATGGAGATTTAACCCTTTCCCTGAGTACATGGAGATTTAACCCTTTCCCTCAGCACATGGAGATTTAACCCTTTCCCTCTGAGTACATGGAGATTTAACCCTTTCCCCTCAGTCCATGGAGATTTACCCTTTCCCTGAGTACATGGAGATTTAACCCTTTCCCTCAGTACATGCATATTTAACCCTTTCCCTCTGAGTACATGGAGATTTAACCCTTTCCCCCTGAGCACATGGAGATTTAACCCTTTCCCCTCAGTACATGGAGATTTAACACTTTCCCTGAGTACGTGGAGATTTAACCCTTTCCCTGAGTACATGGAGATTTAACCCTTTCCCTGAGTACATGGAGATTTAACCCTTTCCCTCTGAGTACATGGAGATTTAACCCTTTCCCTGAGTACATGGAGATTTAACCCTTTCCCCCTGAGTACAGGAGATTTAACCCTTTCCCCTCAGTACATGGAGATTTAACCCTTTCCTCTGAGTACATGGAGATTTAACCCTTTCCTCTGAGTACATGGAGATTTAACCCTTTCCCTGAGTACATGGAGATTTAACCCTTTCCCTGAGTACATGGAGATTTAACGCTTTCCCTGAGTACATGGAGATTTAACCCTTTCCTTGAGTACATGGAGATTTAAACCTTTCCCTGAGTACATGGAGATTTAACCCTTTCCCTGAGTACATGGAGATTTAACCCTTTCCCTGAGTACATGGAGATTTAACCCTTTCCTCTGATTACATGGAGATTTAACCCTTTCCCTGAATACATGGAGATTTAACCCTTTCACTGAGTACATGGAGATTTAACTCTTTCCCCTCAGTAAATGGAGATTTAACCCATTCCCTGAGTGCATGGAGATTTAACCCTTTCCCTGAGTACATGGAGATTTAACCCTTTGCCTGAGTACATGGAGATTTAACCCTTTCCCTGAGTACATGGAGATTTAACCCTTTCCCTGAGGACATGGAGATTTAACCCTTTCCCTGATTACATGGAGATTTAACCCTTTCCCTGAGTACATGGAGATTTAACCCTTTCCCTGAGTACATGGTGATTTAACCCTTTCCCTGAGTACATGGAGATTTAACCCTTTCCCTGAGTACATGGAGATTTAACCCTTTCCCTGAGTACATGGAGATTTAACCCTTTCCCTGAGTACATGGAGATTTAACCCTTTCCCCGTGTACATGGAGGTTGAACCCTTTCCCCGAGTACATGGAGATTTAACCCTTTCCCTGAGTACATGGTGATTTAACCCTTTCCCTGAGTACATGGAGATTTAACCCTTTCCGTGAGTACTTGGAGATTTAACCCTTTCCCTGAGTACATGGAGATTTAACCCTTTCCCTGAGTACATGGAGATTTAACCCTTTCCCCGTGTACATGGAGGTTGAACCCTTTCCCTGAGTACATGGAGATGAAACCCTTTCCTCTGAGTACATGGAGATTTAACCCTTTCCTCTGAATACATGGAGATTTAACCCTTTCCCTGAGTACATGGAAATTTCACCCTTTCCCTGAGTACATGGAGATTTAACCCTTTCCCCTCAGTACATGGAGATTTAACCCTTCCCTGAGTACATGGAGATTTAACCCTTTCCCTGAGTACATGGAGATTTAACCCTTTCCCTGAGTACATGGAGATTTAACCCTTTCCCTGAGTACGTGGAGATTTAACCCTTTCCCTGAGTACATGGAGATTTAACCCTTTCCCTGAGTACATGGAGATTGAACCCTTTCCCCGAGTACATGGAGATTTAACCCATTCCCTGAGTACATGGAGATTTAACCCTTTCCCTGAGTACATGGAGATTTAACCCTTTCCCCTCAGTACATGGACATTTAACCCTTTCCCTGAGTTCATGGAGATTTAACCCATTCCCTGAGTACATGGAGATTTAACCCTTTCCTCTGAGTACAACTGAGATTTAACCCTTTCCCTGAGTACATGGAGATTTAACCCTTTCCCTGAGTACATGGAGATTTAACCCTTTCCTCTGAGTACATGGAGATTTAACCCTTTCCCCGAGTACATGGAGATTTAACCCTTTCCCTGAGTACATGGAGATTTAACCCTTTCCCCTCAGTACATGGAGATTTAACCCTTTCCCCCTGAGTACATGGAGATTTAACCCTTTCCCCCAGTTCATGGAGATTTAACCCTTTCCCTGAGTACATGAAGATTTAACCATTTCCCCCGAGTACATGGAGATTTAACCCTTTCCCTGAGTACATGGAGATTTAACCCTTTCCATGAGTACATGGAGATTTAACCCTTTCCCCTCAGTACATGGAGATTTAACCCTTTCCTCTGAGTACATGGAGATTTAACCCTTTCCTCTGAGTACATGGAGATTTAACCCTTTCGCTGAGTACATGGAGATTAAACCCTTTCCCCTCAGTACATGGAGATTTAACCCTTTCCCTGAGTACATGGAGATTTAACCCTTTCCCTGCGTACATGGAGATTTAACCCTTTCCTCTGAGTACATGGAGATTTAACTCTTTCCCTGAGTACATGGAGATTTAACACTTTCCCCTCTGTACATGGAGATTTAACCCTTTCCCTGAGTACATGGAGATTTAACCCTTTCCTCTGAGTACATGGAGATTTAACCCTTTCCCTGAGTTCATGGAGATTTAACCATTTCCCTGAGTACATGGAGATTTAACCCTTTCCCCTCAGCACATGGAGATTTAACCCTTTCCTCTGAGTACATGGAGATTTAACAATTCCTCTGAGTACATGGAGATTCAACCCTTTCCTCTCAGTACATGGAGATTTAACCCTTTCCCTGAGTACATGGAGATTCAACCCTTTCCTCTGAGTACATGGATATTTCACCCTTTCCCTCAGTACATGGAGATTTAACCCTTTCCCTGAGTACATGGAGATTTAACCCTTTCCCTGAGTACATGGCGATTTAACCCTTTCCCTGAGTACATGGAGATTTAACCCTTCCCTGAGTACATGGAGAATTAACCCTTTCCTCTGAGTACATGGACATTTAACCCATTCCCCTGAGTACATGGAGATTTAACCCTTTCCCCTCAGTACATGGAGATTTAACCCTTTCCCTGAGTACATGGAGATTTAACCCTTTCCCCTCAGTACATGGAGATTTAACCCTTTCCCCGAGTACATGGAGATTTATCCCTTTCCCTGAGTACATGGAGATTTAAACCTTTCCCTGAGTAAATGGAGATTTAACCCTTTCCCCACAGTACATGGAGATTTAACCCTTTCCCTGAGTACATGGAGATTTAACCCTTTCCCTGAGTACATGGAGATTTAACCCTTTCCCTGAGTACATGGAGATTTAACCCTTTCCCTGAGTACATGGAGATTTAACCCTTTCCCTGAGTACATGGAGATTTAACCCTTTCCCTGAGTACATGGAGATTTAACCCTTTCCCTCAGCACATGGAGATTTAACCCTTTCCCTCTGAGTACATGGAGATTTAACCCTTTCCCCTCAGTACATGGAGATTTACCCTTTCCCTGAGTACATGGAGATTTAACCCTTTCCCTCAGTACATGCATATTTAACCCTTTCCCTCTGAGTACATGGAGATTTAACCCTTTCCCCCTGAGCACATGGAGATTTAACCCTTTCCCCTCAGTACATGGAGATTTAACCCTTTCCCTGAGTACGTGGAGATTTAACCCTTTCCCTGAGTACATGGAGATTTAACCCTTTCCCTGAGTACATGGAGATTTAACCCTTTCCCCCTGAGTACATGGAGATTTAACCCTTTCCCCTCAGTACATGGAGATTTAACCCTTTCCTCTGAGTACATGGAGATTTAACCCTTTCCTCTGAGTACATGGAGATTTAACCCTTTCCCTGAGTACATGGAGATTTAACCCTTTCCCTGAGTACATGGAGATTTAACGCTTTCCCTGAGTACATGGAGATTTAACCCTTTCCTTGAGTACATGGAGATTTAACCCTTTCCCTGAGTACATGGAGATTTAACCCTTTCCCTGAGTACATGGAGATTTAACCCTTTCCCTGAGTACATGGAGATTTAACTCTTTCCCTGAATACATGGAGATTTAACCCTTTCACTGAGCACATGGAGATTTAACTATTTCCCCTCAGTAAATGGAGATTTAACCCATTCCCTGAGTACATGGAGATTTAACCCTTTCCCCTCAGTACATGGAGATTTAACCCTTTCCCTGAGTACATGGAGATTTAACCCTTTCCCTGCGTACATGGAGATTTAACCCTTTCCTCTGAGTACATGGAGATTTAACTCTTTCCCTGAGTACATGGAGATTTAACACTTTCCCCTCTGTACATGGAGATTTAACCCTTTCCCTGAGTACATGGAGATTTAACCCTTTCCTCTGAGTACATGGAGATTTAACCCTTTCCCTGAGTTCATGGAGATTTAACCATTTCCCTGAGTACATGGAGATTTAACCCTTTCCCCTCAGCACATGGAGATTTAACCCTTTCCTCTGAGTACATGGAGATTTAACCCTTTCCTCTGAGTAAATGGAGATTCAACCCTTTCCTCTCAGTACATGGAGATTTAACCCTTTCCCTGAGTACATGGAGATTCAACCCTTTCCTCTGAGTACATGGAGATTCAACCCTTTCCCTCAGTACATGGAGATTTAACCCTTTCCCAGAGTACATGGAGATTTAACCCTTTCCCTGAGTACATGGAGATTTAACCCTTTCCCTGAGTACATGGAGATTTAACACTTCCCTGAGTACATGGAGATTTAACCCTTTCCCTGAGTACATGGAGATTTAACCCTTTCCCTGAGTACATGGAGATTTAACCCTTTCCCTGAGTACATGGAGATTTAACCCTTTCCCTGAGTACATGGAGATTTAACCCTTTCCTCTGAGTACATGGAGATTCAACCCTTTCCTCTGAGTACATGGAGATTTAACCCTTTCCTCTGAATGCATGGAGATTTAACCCTTTCCCTGAGTACATGGAGATTTAACCCTTTCCCTGAGTACATGGAGATTTAACCCTTTCCCTGAGTACATGGAGATTTAACCCTTCCCTGAGTACATGGAGATTTAACCCTTTCCCTGAGTACATGGAGATTTAACCCTTTCCCTGAGTACATGGAGATTTAACCCTTTCCCTGAGTACGTGGAGTTTTAACCCTTTCCCTGAGTACATGGTGATTTAACCCTTTCCCTGAGTACATGGAGATTTAACCCTTTCCCTGAGTACATGGAGATTTAACCCTTTCCCTGAGTACATGGAGATTTAACCCTTTCCCTGAGTACATGGAGATTTAACCCTTTCCCCGTGTACATGGAGGTTGAACCCTTTCCCCGAGTACATGGAGATTTAACCCTTTCCCTGAGTACATGGTGATTTAACCCTTTCCCTCAGTACATGGAGATTTAACCCTTTCCCTGAGTACTTGGAGATTTAACCCTTTCCCTGAGTACATGGAGATTTAACCCTTTCCCTGAGTACATGGAGATTTAACCCTTTCCCCGTGTACATGGAGGTTGAACCCTTTCCCCGAGTACATGGAGATTTAACCCTTTCCCTGAGTACATGGAGATTTAACCCTTTCCCTGAGTACATGGAGATTAAACCCTTTCCCCCTGTACATGGAGGTTGAACCCTTTCCCCGAGTACATGGAGATTTAACCCTTTCCCTGAGTACATGGAGATTAAACCCTTTCCCTGAGTACATGGAGATTTAACCCTTTCATCTGAGTACATGGAGATTCAACCCTTTCCTCTGAGTACATGGAGATTTAAACCTTTCCTCTGAATACATGGAGATTTAACCCTTTCCCTGAGTACATGGAAATTTCACCCTTTCCCTGAGTACATGGAGATTTAACCCTTTCCCCTCAGTACATGGAGATTTAACCCTTCCCTGAGTACATGGAGATTTAACCCTTTCCCTGAGTACATGGAGATTTAACCCTTTCCCTGAGTACATGGAGATTTAACCCTTTCCCTGAGTACGTGGAGATTTAACCCTTTCCCTGAGTACATGGAGATTTAACCCTTTCCCTGAGTACATGGAGATTGAACCCTTTCCCCGAGTACATGGAGATTTAACCCATTCCCTGAGTACATGGAGATTTAACCCTTTCCCTGAGTACATGGTGATTTAACCCTTTCCCCTCAGTACATGGACATTTAACCCTTTCCCTGAGTACATGGAGATTTAACCCTTTCCCCCTGAGTACAGGAGATTTAACCCTTTCCCCTCAGTACATGGAGATTTAACCCTTTCCTCTGAGTACATGGAGATTTAACCCTTTCCTCTGAGTACATGGAGATTTAACCCTTTCCCTGAGTACATGGAGATTTAACCCTTTCCCTGAGTACATGGAGATTTAACGCTTTCCCTGAGTACATGGAGATTTAACCCTTTCCTTGAGTACATGGAGATTTAACCCTTTCCCTGAGTACATGGAGATTTAACCCTTTCCCTGAGTACATGGAGATTTAACCTTTCCCTGAGTACATGGAGATTTAACCCTTTCCCTGAATACATGGAGATTTAACCCTTTCACTGAGCACATGGAGATTTAACTATTTCCCCTCAGTAAATGGAGATTTAACCCATTCCCTGAGTACATGGAGATTTAACCCTTTCCCCTCAGTACATGGAGATTTAGCCCTTTCCCTGAGTACATGGAGATTTAACCCTTTCCCTGCGTACATGGAGATTTAACCCTTTCCTCTGAGTACATGGAGATTTAACTCTTTCCCTGAGTACATGGAGATTTAACACTTTCCCCTCTGTACATGGAGATTTAACCCTTTCCCTGAGTACATGGAGATTTAACCCTTTCCTCTGAGTACATGGAGATTTAACCCTTTCCCTGAGTTCATGGAGATTTAACCATTTCCCTGAGTACATGGAGATTTAACCCTTTCCCCTCAGCACATGGAGATTTAACCCTTTCCTCTGAGTACATGGAGATTTAACCCTTTCCTCTGAGTAAATGGAGATTCAACCCTTTCCTCTCAGTACATGGAGATTTAACCCTTTCCCTGAGTACATGCAGATTCAACCCTTTCCTCTGAGTACATGGAGATTCAACCCTTTCCCTCAGTACATGGAGATTTAACCCTTTCCCTGAGTACATGGAGATTTAACCCTTTCCCTGAGTACATGGAGATTTAACCCTTTCCCTGAGTACATGGAGATTTAACCCTTTCCCTGAGTACATGGAGATTTAACCCTTTCCTCTGAGTACATGGAGATTCAACCCTTTCCTCTGAGTACATGGAGATTTAACCCTTTCCTCTGAATGCATGGAGATTTAACCCTTTCCCTGAGTACATGGAGATTTAACCCTTTCCCTGAGTACATGGAGATTTAACCCTTTCCCTGAGTACATGGAGATTTAACCCTTCCCTGAGTACATGGAGATTTAACCCTTTCCCTGAGTACATGGAGATTTAACCCTTTCCCTGAGTACATGGAGATTTAACCCTTTCCCTGAGTACGTGGAGTTTTAACCCTTTCCCTGAGTACATGGTGATTTAACCCTTTCCCTGAGTACATGGAGATTGAACCCTTTCCCCGAGTACATGGAGATTTAACCCTTTCCCTGAGTACATGGAGATTTAACCCTTTCCCTGAGTACATGGAGATTCAACCCTTTCCTCTGAGTACATGGAGATTTAACCCTTTCGCTGAGTACATGGCGATTTAACCCTTTCCCTGAGTAAATGGAGATTTAACCCTTTCCCTGAGTACACGGCGATTTAACCCTTTCCCTGAGTACATGGAGATTTAACCCTTCCCTGAGTACATGGAGATTTAACCCTTTCCCTGAGTACATGGAGATTTAACCCTTTCCCTGTGTACATGGAGATTTAACCCTTTCCCTGAGTACATGGAGATTAAATCTTTCCCTGAGTACATGGAGATTTAACCCTTTCCCCGAGTACATGGAGATTGAACCCTTTCCCCGAGTACATGGAGATTTAACCCTTTCCCTGAGTACATGGAGATTTAACCCTTTCCCTGAGTACATGGAGATTTAACCCTTTCCCCTCAGTACATGGAGATTTAACCCTTTCCCTGAGTACATGGAGATTTAACCCTTTCCCTGAGTACATGGAGATTTAACCCTTTCCCTGAGTACATGGAGATTTAACCCTTTCCCCGTGTACATGGAGGTTGAAGCCTTTCCCCGAGTACATGGAGATTTAACCCTTTCCCTGAGTACATGGAGATTTAACCCTTTCCCTGAGTACATGGAGATTTAACCCTTTCCCCCTGTACATGGAGGTTGAACCCTTTCCCCGAGTACATGGAGATTTAACCCTTTCCCTGAGTACATGGAGATTTAACCCTTTCCCTGAGTACATGGAGATTTAACCCTTTCCTCTGAGTACATGGAGATTCAACCCTTTCCTCTGAGTACATGGAGATTTAACCCTTTCCTCTGAATACATGGAGATTTAACCCTTTCCCTGAGTACATGGAGATTTAACCCTTTCCCTGAGTACATGGAGATTTAACCCTTTCCCTGAGTACATGGAGATTTAACCCTTTCCGTGAGTACATGGTGATTTAAACCTTGCCTGAGTACATGGAGATTTAACCCTTTCCCTGAGTACATGGAGATTAAACCCTTTCCCTGAGTACATGGAGATTTAACCCTTTCCCTGAGTGCCTGGAGATTTAACCCTTTCCCTGAGTACATGGAAATTTAACCCTTTCCCCGTGTACATGGAGGTTGAACCCTTTCCCCGAGTACATGGAGATTTAACCCTTTCCCCCAGTACATGGAGATTTAACCCTTTCCCTGAGTACATGGAGATTTAACCCTTTCCCCCTGTACATGGAGGTTGAACCCTTTCCCCGAGTACATGGAGATTTAACCCTTTCCCTGAGTACATGGAGATTAAACCCTTTCCCTGAGTACATGGAGATTTAACCCTTTCCCTGAGGACATGGAGATTTAACCCTTTCCCTGATTACATGGAGATTTAACCCTTTCCCTGAGTACATGGAGATTTAACCCTTTCCCTGAGTACATGATGATTTAACCCTTTCCCTGAGTACATGGAGATTTAACCCTTTCCCTGAGTACATGGAGATTTAACCCTTTCCCTGAGTACATGGAGATTTAACCCTTTCCCTGATTACATGGAGATTTAACCCTTTCCCCGTGTACATGGAGGTTGAAACCTTTCCCCGAGTACATGGAGATTTAACCCTTTCCCTGAGTACATGGAGATTTAACCCTTTCCCTGAGTACATGGAGATTTAACCCTTTCCCCCTGTACATGGAGGTTGTACCCTTTCCCCGAGTACATGGAGATTTAACCCTTTCCCTGAGTACATGGAGATTAAACCCTTTCCCTGAGTACATGGAGATTTAACCCTTTCCTCTGAGTACATGGAGATTCAACCCTTTCCTCTGAGTACATGGAGATTTAACCCTTTCCTCTGAATACATGGAGATTTAACCCTTTCCCTGAGTACATGGAAATTTCACCCTTTCCCTGAGTACATGGAGATTTAACCCTTTCCCTGAGTACATGGAGATTTAACCCTTCCCTGAGTACATGGAGATTTAACCCTTTCCCTGAGTACATGGAGATTTAACCCTTTCCCTGAGTACATGGAGATTTAACCCTTTCCCTGAGTACGTGGAGATTTAACCCTTTCCCTGAGTACATGGAGATTTAACCCTTTCCCTGAGTACATGGGGATCGAACCCTTTCCCCGAGTACATGGAGATTTAACCCTTTCCCTGAGTACATGGAGATTTAACCCTTTCCCTGAGTACATGGAGATTTAACCCTTTCCCCTCAGTACATGGACTTTTAACCCTTTCCCTGAGTACATGGAGATTTAACCCGTTCCCTGAGTACATGGAGATTTAACCCTTTCCTCTGAGTACATGGAGATTTAACCCTTTCCCTGAGTACATGGAGATTTAACCCTTTCCCTGAGTACATGGAGATTTAACCCTTTCCTCTGAGTACATGGAGATTTAACCCTTTCCCCGAGTACATGGAGATTTCACCCTTTCCCTGAGTACATGGAGATTTAACCCTTTCCCCTCAGTACATGGAGATTTAACGCTTTCCCCCTGAGTACATGGAGATTTAACCCTTTCCCCCAGTACATGGAGATTTAACCCTTTCCCTGAGTACATGAAGATTTAACCATTTCCCCCAAGTACATGGAGATTTAACCCTTTCCCTGAGTACATGGAGATTTAACCCTTTCCATGAGTACATGGAGATTTAACCCTTTCCCCTCAGTACATGGAGATTTAACCCTTTCCTCTGAGTACATGGAGATTTAACCCTTTCCTCTGAGTACATGGAGATTTAACCTTTCCCTGAGTACATGGAGATTTAACCCTTTCCTCTGAGTACATGGAGATTTAACCCTTTCCCTGAGTTCATGGAGATTTAACCATTTCCCTGAGTACATGGAGATTTAACCCTTTCCCCTCAGCACATGGAGATTTAACCCTTTCCTCTGAGTACATGGAGATTTAACCCTTTCCTCTGAGTAAATGGAGATTCAACCCTTTCCTCTCAGTACATGGAGATTTAACCCTTTCCCTGAGTACATGCAGATTCAACCCTTTCCTCTGAGTACATGGAGATTCAACCCTTTCCCTCAGTACATGGAGATTTAACCCTTTCCCTGAGTACATGGAGATTTAACCCTTTCCCTGAGTACATGGAGATTTAACCCTTTCCCTGAGTACATGGAGATTTAACACTTCCCTGAGTACATGGAGATTTAACCCTTTCCCTGAGTACATGGAGATTTAACCCTTTCCCTGAGTACATGGAGATTTAACCCTTTCCCTGAGTACATGGAGATTTAACCCTTTCCCTGAGTACATGGAGATTTAACCCTTTCCTCTGAGTACATGGAGATTCAACCCTTTCCTCTGAGTACATGGAGATTTAACCCTTTCCTCTGAATGCATGGAGATTTAACCCTTTCCCTGAGTACATGGAGATTTAACCCTTTCCCTGAGTACATGGAGATTTAACCCTTTCCCTGAGTACATGGAGATTTAACCCTTCCCTGAGTACATGGAGATTTAACCCTTTCCCTGAGTACATGGAGATTTAACCCTTTCCCTGAGTACATGGAGATTTAACCCTTTCCCTGAGTACGTGGAGTTTTAACCCTTTCCCTGAGTACATGGTGATTTAACCCTTTCCCTGAGTACATGGAGATTGAACCCTTTCCCCGAGTACATGGAGATTTAACCCTTTCCCTGAGTACATGGAGATTTAACCCTTTCCCTGAGTACATGGAGATTTAACCCTTTCCCCTCAGTACATGGACATTTAACCCTTTCCCTGAGTACATGGAGATTTAACCCTTTCCCTGAGTACATGGAGATTTAACCCTTTCCCTGAGTACATGGTGAGTTAACCCTTTCCCTGAGTACATGGAGATTTAACCCTTTCCCTGAGTACATGGAGATTTAACCCTTTCCCTGAGTACATGGAGATTTAACCCTTTCCCTGAGTACATGGAGATTTAACCCTTTCCCCGTGTACATGGAGGTTGAACCCTTTCCCCGAGTACATGGAGATTTAACCCTTTCCCTGAGTACATGGTGATTTAACCCTTTCCCTGAGTACATGGAGATTTAACCCTTTCCCTGAGTACTTGGAGATTTAACCCTTTCCCTGAGTACATGGAGATTTAACCCTTTCCCTGAGTACATGGAGATTTAACCCTTTCCCCGTGTACATGGAGGTTGAACCCTTTCCCCGAGTACATGGAGATTTAACCCTTTCCCTGAGTACATGGAGATTTAACCCTTTCCCTGAGTACATGGAGATTTAACCCTTTCCCCCTGTACATGGAGGTTGAACCCTTTCCCCGAGTACATGGAGATTTAACCCTTTCCCTGAGTACATGGAGATTAAACCCTTTCCCTGAGTACATGGAGATTTAACCCTTTCATCTGAGTACATGGAGATTCAACCCTTTCCTCTGAGTACATGGAGATTTAACCCTTTCCTCTGAATACATGGAGATTTAACCCTTTTCCTGAGTACATGGAAATTTCACCCTTTCCCTGAGTACATGGAGATTTAACCCTTTCCCCTCAGTACATGGAGATTTAACCCTTCCCTGAGTACATGGAGATTTAACCCTTTCCCTGAGTACATGGAGATTTAACCCTTTCCCTGAGTACATGGAGATTTAACCCTTTCCCTCAGTACGTGGAGATTTAACCCTTTCCCTGAGTACATGGAGATTTAACCCTTTCCCTGAGTACATGGAGATTGAACCCTTTCCCCGAGTACATGGAGATTTAACCCATTCCCTGAGTACATGGAGATTTAACCCTTTCCCTGAGTACATGGAGATTTAACCCTTTCCCCTCAGTACATGGACATTTAACCCTTTCCCTGAGTTCATGGAGATTTAACCCATTCCCTGAGTACATGGAGATTTAACCCTTTCCTCTGAGTACATGGAGATTTAACCCTTTCCCTGAGTACATGGAGATTTAACCCTTTCCCTGAGTACATGGAGATTTAACCCTTTCCTCTGAGTACATGGAGATTTAACCCTTTCCCCGAGTACATGGAGATTTAACCCCTTCCCTGAGTACATGGAGATTTAACCCTTTCCCCTCAGTACATGGAGATTTAACCCTTTCCCCCTGAGTACATGGAGATTTAACCCTTTCCCCCAGTTCATGGAGATTTAACCCTTTCCCTGAGTACATGAAGATTTAACCATTTCCCCCGAGTACATGGAGATTTAACCCTTTCCCTGAGTACATGGAGATTTAACCCTTTCCATGAGTACATGGAGATTTAACCCTTTCCCCTCAGTACATGGAGATTTAACCCTTTCCTCTGAGTACATGGAGATTTAACCCTTTCCTCTGAGTACATGGAGATTTAACCCTTTCCCTGAGTACATGGAGATTTAACCCTTTCCCCTCAGTACATGGAGATTTAACCCTTTCCCTGAGTACATGGAGATTTAACCCTTTCCCTGCGTACATGGAGATTTAACCCTTTCCTCTGAGTACATGGAGATTTAACTCTTTCCCTGAGTACATGGAGATTTAACACTTTCCCCTCTGTACATGGAGATTTAACCCTTTCCCTGAGTACATGGAGATTTAACCCTTTCCTCTGAGTACATGGAGATTTAACCCTTTCCCTGAGTTCATGGAGATTTAACCATTTCCCTGAGTACATGGAGATTTAACCCTTTCCCCTCAGCACATGGAGATTTAACCCTTTCCTCTGAGTACATGGAGATTTAACCCTTTCCTCTGAGTACATGGAGATTCAACCCTTTCCTCTCAGTACATGGAGATTTAACCCTTTCCCTGAGTACATGGAGATTCAACCCTTTCCTCTGAGTACATGGAGAGTTCACCCTTTCCCTCAGTACATGGAGATTTAACCCTTTCCCTGAGTACATGGAGATTTAACCCTTTCCCTGAGTACATGGCGATTTAACCCTTTCCCTGAGTACATGGAGATTTAACCCTTCCCTGAGTACATGGAGATTTAACCCTTTCCTCTGAGTACATGGACATTTAACCCATTCCCCTGAGTACATGGAGATTTAACCCTTTCCCCTCAGTACATGGAGATTTAACCCTTTCCCTGAGTACATGGAGATTTAACCCTTTCCCCTCAGTACATGGAGATTTAACCCTTTCCCCGAGTACATGGAGATTTATCCCTTTCCCTGAGTACATGGAGATTTAAACCTTTCCCTGAGTAAATGGAGATTTAACCCTTTCCCCACAGTACATGGAGATTTAACCCTTTCCCTGAGTACATGGAGATTTAACCCTTTCCCTGAGTACATGGAGATTTAACCCTTTCCCTGAGTACATGGAGATTTAACCCTTTCCCTGAGTACATGGAGATTTAACCCTTTCCCTGAGTACATGGAGATTTAACCCTTTCCCTGAGTACATGGAGATTTAACCCTTTCCCTCAGCACATGGAGATTTAACCCTTTCCCTCTGAGTACATGGAGATTTAACCCTTTCCCCTCAGTACATGGAGATTTACCCTTTCCCTGAGTACATGGAGATTTAACCCTTTCCCTCAGTACATGCATATTTAACCCTTTCCCTCTGAGTACATGGAGATTTAACCCTTTCCCCCTGAGCACATGGAGATTTAACCCTTTCCCCTCAGTACATGGAGATTTAACCCTTTCCCTGAGTACGTGGAGATTTAACCCTTTCCCTGAGTACATGGAGATTTAACCCTTTCCCTGAGTACATGGAGATTTAACCCTTTCCCTCTGAGTACATGGAGATTTAACCCTTTCCCTGAGTACATGGAGATTTAACCCTTTCCCCCTGAGTACAGGAGATTTAACCCTTTCCCCTCAGTACATGGAGATTTAACCCTTTCCTCTGAGTACATGGAGATTTAACCCTTTCCTCTGAGTACATGGAGATTTAACCCTTTCCCTGAGTACATGGAGATTTAACCCTTTCCCTGAGTACATGGAGATTTAACGCTTTCCCTGAGTACATGGAGATTTAACCCTTTCCTTGAGTACATGGAGATTTAACCCTTTCCCTGAGTACATGGAGATTTAACCCTTTCCCTGAGTACATGGAGATTTAACCCTTTCCCTGAGTACATGGAGATTTAACCCTTTCCCTGAATACATGGAGATTTAACCCTTTCACTGAGCACATGGAGATTTAACTATTTCCCCTCAGTAAATGGAGATTTAACCCATTCCCTGAGTACATGGAGATTTAACCCTTTCCCCTCAGTACATGGAGATTTAACCCTTTCCCTGAGTACATGGAGATTTAACCCTTTCCCTGCGTACATGGAGATTTAACCCTTTCCTCTGAGTACATGGAGATTTCACTCTTTCCCTGAGTACATGGAGATTTAACACTTTCCCCTCTGTACATGGAGATTTAACCCTTTCCCTGAGTACATGGAGATTTAACCCTTTCCTCTGAGTACATGGAGATTTAACCCTTTCCCTGAGTTCATGGAGATTTAACCATTTCCCTGAGTACATGGAGATTTAACCCTTTCCCCTCAGCACATGGAGATTTAACCCTTTCCTCTGAGTACATGGAGATTTAACCCTTTCCTCTGAGTAAATGGAGATTCAACCCTTTCCTCTCAGTACATGGAGATTTAACCCTTTCCCTGAGTACATGGAGATTCAACCCTTTCCTCTGAGTACATGGAGATTCAACCCTTTCCCTCAGTACATGGAGATTTAACCCTTTCCCTGAGTACATGGAGATTTAACCCTTTCCCTGAGTACATGGAGATTTAACCCTTTCCCTGAGTACATGGAGATTTAACACTTCCCTGAGTACATGGAGATTTAACCCTTTCCCTGAGTACATGGAGATTTAACCCTTTCCCTGAGTACATGGAGATTTAACCCTTTCCCTGAGTACATGGAGATTTAACCCTTTCCCTGAGTACATGGAGATTTAACCCTTTCCTCTGAGTACATGGAGATTCAACCCTTTCCTCTGAGTACATGGAGATTTAACCCTTTCCTCTGAATGCATGGAGATTTAACCCTTTCCCTGAGTACATGGAGATTTAAACCTTTCCCTGAGTACATGGAGATTTAACCCTTCCCTGAGTACATGGAGATTTAACTCTTTCCCTGAGTACATGGAGATTTAACCCTTTCCCTGAGTACATGGAGATTTAACCCTTTCCCTGAGTACGTGGAGTTTTAACCCTTTCCCTGAGTACATGGTGATTTAACCCTTTCCCTGAGTACATGGAGATTGAACCCTTTCCCCGAGTACATGGAGATTTAACCCTTTCCCTGAGTACATGGAGATTTAACCCTTTCCCTGAGTACATGGAGATTTAACCCTTTCCCCTCAGTACATGGACATTTAACCCTTTCCCTGAGTACATGGAGATTTAACCCTTTCCCTGAGTACATGGAGATTTAACCCTTTCCCTGAGTACATGGAGATTTAACCCTTTCCCTGAGTACATGGAGATTTAACCCTTTCCTCTGAGTACATGGAGATTTAACCCTTTCCCTGAGTACATGGAGATTTAACCCTTTCCCTGAGTGCATGGAGATTTAACCCTTTCCCCTCAGCACATGGAGATATAACCCTTTCCCCATAGGTACATGGAGATTTCACCCTTTCCCCTCAGTACATGGAGATTTAACCCTTTCCCTGAGTACATGGAGATTTAACCCTTTCCCCCTCAGTACATGGAGATTTAACCCTTTCCCCGAGTACATGGAGATTTAAACCTTTCCCCTCAGTACATGGAGATTTAACCCTTTCCTCTGAGTACATGGACATTTAACCCATTCCCCTGAGTACATGGAGATTTAACCCTTTCCCCTCAGTACATGGAGATTTAACCCTTTCCCTGAGTACATGGAGATTTAACCCTTTCCCCTCAGTACATGGAGATTTAACCCTTTCCCCGAGTACATGGAGATTTAACCCTTTCCCTGAGTACATGGAGATTGAACCCTTTCCCTGAGTACATGGAGATTTAACCCTTTCCCTGAGTACATGGAGATTTAACCCTTTCCCTGAGTACATGGAGATTTAACCCTTTCCCTGAATACATGGAGATTTAACCCTTTCCCTGAGTACATGGAGATTTAACCCTTTCCCTGAGTACATGGAGATTTAACCCTTTCCCTCAGCACATGGAGATTTAACCCTTTCCCTCTGAGTACATGGAGATTTAACCCTTTCCCCTCAGTCCATGGAGATTTACCCTTTCCCTGAGTACATGGAGATTTAACCCTTTCCCTCAGTACATGCATATTTAACCCTTTCCCTCTGAGTACATGGAGATTTAACCCTTTCCCCCTGAGCACATGGAGATTTAACCCTTTCCCCTCAGTACATGGAGATTTAACACTTTCCCTGAGTACGTGGAGATTTAACCCTTTCCCTGAGTACAGGAGATTTAACCCTTTCCCCTCAGTACATGGAGATTTAACACTTTCCTCTGAGTACATGGAGATTTAACCCTTTCCTCTGAGTACATGGAGATTTAACCCTTTCCCTGAGTACATGGAGATTTAACCCTTTCCCTGAGTACATGGAGATTTAACGCTTTCCCTGAGTACATGGAGATTTAACCCTTTCCTTGAGTACATGGAGATTTAAACCTTTCCCTGAGTACATGGAGATTTAACCCTTTCCCTGAGTACATGGAGATTTAACCCTTTCCCTGAGTACATGGAGATTTAACCCTTTCCTCTGATTACGTGGAGATTTAACCCTTTCCCTGAATACATGGAGATTTAAGCCTTTCACTGAGTACATGGAGATTTAACTCTTTCCCCTCAGTAAATGGAGATTTAACCCATTCCCTGAGTGCATGGAGATTTAACCCTTTCCCTGAGTACATGGAGATTTAACCCTTTCCCTGAGTACATGGAGATTTAACCCTTTCCCTGAGTACATGGAGATTTAACCCTTTCCCTGAGGACATGGAGATTTAACCCTTTCCCTGAGTACATGGTGATTTAACCCTTTCCCTGAGTACATGGAGATTTAACCCTTTCCCTGAGTACATGGTGATTTAACCCTTTCCCTGAGTACATGGAGATTTAACCCTTTCCCTGAGTACTTGGAGATTTAACCCTTTCCCTGAGTACATGGAGATTGAACCCTTTCCCTGAGTACATGGAGATTTAACCCTTTCCCCCTGTACATGGAGGTTGAACCCTTTCACCGAGTACATGGAGATTTAATCCTTTCCCTGAGTACATGGAGATTAAACCCTTTCCCTGAGTACATGGAGATTTAACCCTTTCCCTGAGTACATGGAGATTTAACCCTTTCCCTGAGTACATGGAGATTTAACCCTTTCCCCGTCTACATGCAGGTTGAACCCTTTCCCCGAGTACATGGAGATTTAACCCTTTCCCTGAGTACATGGTGATTTAACCCTTTCCCTGAGTACATGGAGATTTAACCCTTTCCCTGAGTACTTGGAGATTTAACCCTTTCCCTGAGTACATGGAGATTGAACCCTTTCCCTGAGTACATGGAGATTTAACCCTTTCCCCGTGTACATGGAGGTTGAACCCTTTCCCCGGGTACATGGAGATTTAACCCTTTCCCTGAGTACATGGAGATTTAACCCTTTCCCTGAGTACATGGAGATTTAACCCTTTCCCCCTGTACATGGAGGTTGAACCCTTTCACCGAGTACATGGAGATTTAATCCTTTCCCTGAGTACATGGAGATTAAACCCTTTCCCTGAGTACATGGAGATTTAACCCTTTCCTCTGAGTACATGGAGATTCAACCCTTTCCTCTGAGTACATGGAGATTTAACCCTTTCCTCTGAATACATGGAGATTTAACCCTTTCCCTGAGTACATGGAAATTTCACCCTTTCCCTGAGTACATGGAGATTTAACCCTTTCCCCTCAGTACATGGAGATTTAACCCTTTCCCTGAGTACATGGAGATTTAACCCTTTCCCCCTCAGTACATGGAGATTTAACCCTTTCCCCGAGTACATGGAGATTTAAACCTTTCCCCTCAGTACATGGAGATTTAACCCTTTCCTCTGAGTACATGGACATTTAACCCATTCCCCTGAGTACATGGAGATTTAACCCTTTCCCCTCAGTACATGGAGATTTAACCCTTTCCCTGAGTACATGGAGATTTAACCCTTTCCCCTCAGTACATGGAGATTTAACCCTTTCCCCGAGTACATGGAGATTTAACCCTTTCCCTGAGTACATGGAGATTGAACCCTTTCCCTGAGTACATGGAGATTTAACCCTTTCCCTGAGTACATGGAGATTTAACCCTTTCCCTGAGTACATGGAGATTTAACCCTTTCCCTGAATACATGGAGATTTAACCCTTTCCCTGAGTACATGGAGATTTAACCCTTTCCCTGAGTACATGGAGATTTAACCCTTTCCCTCAGCACATGGAGATTTAACCCTTTCCCTCTGAGTACATGGAGATTTAACCCTTTCCCCTCAGTCCATGGAGATTTACCCTTTCCCTGAGTACATGGAGATTTAACCCTTTCCCTCAGTACATGCATATTTAACCCTTTCCCTCTGAGTACATGGAGATTTAACCCTTTCCCCCTGAGCACATGGAGATTTAACCCTTTCCCCTCAGTACATGGAGATTTAACACTTTCCCTGAGTACGTGGAGATTTAACCCTTTCCCTGAGTACAGGAGATTTAACCCTTTCCCCTCAGTACATGGAGATTTAACACTTTCCTCTGAGTACATGGAGATTTAACCCTTTCCTCTGAGTACATGGAGATTTAACCCTTTCCCTGAGTACATGGAGATTTAACCCTTTCCCTGAGTACATGGAGATTTAACGCTTTCCCTGAGTACATGGAGATTTAACCCTTTCCTTGAGTACATGGAGATTTAAACCTTTCCCTGAGTACATGGAGATTTAACCCTTTCCCTGAGTACATGGAGATTTAACCCTTTCCCTGAGTACATGGAGATTTAACCCTTTCCTCTGATTACGTGGAGATTTAACCCTTTCCCTGAATACATGGAGATTTAAGCCTTTCACTGAGTACATGGAGATTTAACTCTTTCCCCTCAGTAAATGGAGATTTAACCCATTCCCTGAGTGCATGGAGATTTAACCCTTTCCCTGAGTACATGGAGATTTAACCCTTTCCCTGAGTACATGGAGATTTAACCCTTTCCCTGAGTACATGGAGATTTAACCCTTTCCCTGAGGACATGGAGATTTAACCCTTTCCCTGAGTACATGGTGATTTAACCCTTTCCCTGAGTACATGGAGATTTAACCCTTTCCCTGAGTACATGGTGATTTAACCCTTTCCCTGAGTACATGGAGATTTAACCCTTTCCCTGAGTACTTGGAGATTTAACCCTTTCCCTGAGTACATGGAGATTGAACCCTTTCCCTGAGTACATGGAGATTTAACCCTTTCCCCCTGTACATGGAGGTTGAACCCTTTCACCGAGTACATGGAGATTTAATCCTTTCCCTGAGTACATGGAGATTAAACCCTTTCCCTGAGTACATGGAGATTTAACCCTTTCCCTGAGTACATGGAGATTTAACCCTTTCCCTGAGTACATGGAGATTTAACCCTTTCCCCGTGTACATGCAGGTTGAACCCTTTCCCCGAGTACATGGAGATTTAACCCTTTCCCTGAGTACATGGTGATTTAACCCTTTCCCTGAGTACATGGATATTTAACCCTTTCCCTGAGTACTTGGAGATTTAACCCTTTCCCTGAGTACATGGAGATTGAACCCTTTCCCTGAGTACATGGAGATTTAACCCTTTCCCCGTGTACATGGAGGTTGAACCCTTTCCCCGGGTACATGGAGATTTAACCCTTTCCCTGAGTACATGGAGATTTAACCCTTTCCCTGAGTACATGGAGATTTAACCCTTTCCCCCTGTACATGGAGGTTGAACCCTTTCACCGAGTACATGGAGATTTAATCCTTTCCCTGAGTACATGGAGATTAAACCCTTTCCCTGAGTACATGGAGATTTAACCCTTTCCTCTGAGTACATGGAGATTCAACCCTTTCCTCTGAGTACATGGAGATTTAACCCTTTCCTCTGAATACATGGAGATTTAACCCTTTCCCTGAGTACATGGAAATTTCACCCTTTCCCTGAGTACATGGAGATTTAACCCTTTCCCCTCAGTACATGGAGATTTAACCCTTCCCTGAGTACATGGAGATTTAACCCTTTCCCTGAGTACATGGAGATTTAACCCTTTCCCTGAGTACATGGAGATTTAACCCTTTCCCTGAGTACGTGGAGATTTAACCCTTTCCCTGAGTACATGGAGATTTAACCCTTTCCCTGAGTACATGGAGATTGAACCCTTTCCCCGAGTACATGGAGATTTAACCCATTCCCTGAGTACATGGAGATTTAACCCTTTCCCTGAGTACATGGAGATTTAACCCTTTCCCCTCAGTACATGGACATTTAACCCTTTCCCTGAGTTCATGGAGATTTAAACCATTCCCTGAGTACATGGAGATTTAACCCTTTCCTCTGAGTACATGGAGATTTAACCCTTTCCCTGAGTACATGGAGATTTAACCCTTTCCCTGAGTGCATGGAGATTTAACCCTTTCCTCTGAGTACATGGAGATTTAACCCTTTCCCCGAGTACATGGAGATTTAACCCTTTCCCTGAGTACATGGAGATTTAACCCTTTCCCCTCAGTACATGGAGATTTAACCCTTTCCCCCTGAGTACATGGAGATTTAACCCTTTCCCCCAGTTCATGGAGATTTAACCCTTTCCCTGAGTACATGAAGATTTAACCATTTCCCCCGAGTACATGGAGATTTAACCCTTTCCCTGAGTACATGGAGATTTAACCCTTTCCATGAGTACATGGAGATTTAACCCTTTCCCCTCAGTACATGGAGATTTAACCCTTTCCTCTGAGTACAAGGAGATTTAACCCTTTCCTCTGAGTACATGGAGATTTAACCCTTTCCCTGAGTACATGGAGATTTAACCCTTTCCCCTCAGTACATGGAGATTTAACCCTTTCCCTGAGTACATGGAGATTTAACCCTTTCCCTGCGTACATGGAGATTTAACCCTTTCCTCTGAGTACATGGAGATTTAACTCTTTCCCTGAGTACATGGAGATTTAACACTTTCCCCTCTGTACATGGAGATTTAACCCTTTCCCTGAGTACATGGAGATTTAACCCTTTCCTCTGAGTACATGGAGATTTAACCCTTTCCCTGAGTTCATGGAGATTTAACCATTTCCCTGAGTACATGGAGATTTAACCCTTTCCCCTCAGCACATGGAGATTTAACCCTTTCCTCTGAGTACATGGAGATTTAACCCTTTCCTCTGAGTACATGGAGATTCAACCCTTTCCTCTCAGTACATGGAGATTTAACCCTTTCCCTGAGTACATGGAGATTCAACCCTTTCCTCTGAGTACATGGAGATTTCACCCTTTCCCTCAGTACATGGAGATTTAACCCTTTCCCTGAGTACATGGAGATTTAACCCTTTCCCTGAGTACATGGAGATTTAACCCTTTCCCTGAGTACATGGAGATTTAACCCTTCCCTGAGTACATGGAGATTTAACCCTTTCCCTGAGTACATGGAGATTTAACCCTTTCCCTGAGTACATGGAGATTTAACCCTTTCCCCGTGTACATGGAGGTTGAACCCTTTCCCCGAGTACATGGAGATTTAACCCTTTCCCTGAGTACATGGAGCTTTAACCCTTTCCCTGAGTACATGGAGATTTAACCCTTTCCCCCTGTACATGGAGGTTGAACCCTTTCCCCGAGTACATGGAGATTTAACCCTTTCCCTGAGTACATGGAGATTTAACCCTTTCCTCTGAGTACATGGAGATTTAACCATTTCCTCTGAGTACATGGAGATTCAACCCTTTCCTCTGAGTACATGGAGATTTAACCCTTTCCTCTGAATGCATGGACATTTAACCCTTTCCCTGAGTACATGGAGATTTAACCCTTTCCCTGAGTACATGGAGATTTAACCCTTTCCCTGAGTACATGGAGATTTAACCCTTCCCTGAGTACATGGAGATTTAACCCTTTCCCTGAGTGCATGGAGATTTAACCCTTTCCCTGAGTACATGGAGATTTAACCCTTTCCCTGAGTACGTGGAGTATTAACCCTTTCCCTGAGTGCATGGAGATTTAACCCTTTCCCCTCAGCACATGGAGATATAACCCTTTCCCCCTAGGTACATGGAGATTTCACCCTTTCCCCTCAGTACATGGAGATTTAACCCTTTCCCTGAGTACATGGAGATTTAACCCTTTCCCCCTGAGTACATGGAGATTTAACCCTTTCCCCGAGTACATGGAGATTTAACCCTTTCCTCTGAGTACATGGACATTTAACCCATTCCCCTGAGTACATGGAGATTTAACCCTTTCCCCTCAGTACATGGAGATTTAACCCTTTCCCTGAGTACATGGAGATTTAACCCTTTCCCCTCAGTACATGGAGATTTAACCCTTTCCCCGAGTGCATGGAGATTTAACCCTTTCCCTGAGTACATGGAGATTGAACCCTTTCCCTGAGTACATGGAGATTTAAACCTTTCCCTGAGTAAATGGAGATTTAACCCTTTCCCCACAGTACATGGAGATTTAACCCTTTCCCTGAGTACATGGAGATTTAACCCTTTCCGAGTACATGGAGATTTAACCCTTTCCCTGAGTACATGGAGATTTAACCCTTTCCCTGAGTACATGGAGATTTAACCCTTTCCCTGAGTACATAGAGATTTAACCCTTTCCCTCAGCACATGGAGATTTAACCCTTTCCCTCTGAGTACATGGAGATTTAACCCTTTCCCCTCAGTACATGGAGATTTACCCTTTCCCTGAGTACATGGAGATTTAACCCTTTCCCTCAGTACATGCATATTTAACCCTTTCCCTCTGAGTACATGGAGATTTAACCCTTTCCCCATGAGCACATGGACATTTAACCCTTTCCCCTCAGTACATGGAGATTTAACCCTTTCCCCTCAGTACATGGAGATTTAACCCTTTCCCTGAGTACATGGAGATTTAACCCTTTCCCCTCAGTACATGGAGATTTAACCCTTTCCCCGAGTGCATGGAGATTTAACCCTTTCCCTGAGTACATGGAGATTGAACCCTTTCCCTGAGTACATGGAGATTTAAACCTTTCCCTGAGTAAATGGAGATTTAACCCTTTCCCCACAGTACATGGAGATTTAACCCTTTCCCTGAGTACATGGAGATTTAACCCTTTCCCTGAGTACATGGAGATTTAACCCTTTCCGAGTACATGGAGATTTAACCCTTTCCCTGAGTACATGGAGATTTAACCCTTTCCCTGAGTACATGGAGATTTAACCCTTTCCCTGAGTACATAGAGATTTAACCCTTTCCCTCAGCTGATGGAGATTTAACCCTTTCCCTCTGAGTACATGGAGATTTAACCCTTTCCCCTCAGTACATGGAGATTTACCCTTTCCCTGAGTACATGGAGATTTAACCCTTTCCCTCAGTACATGCATATTTAACCCTTTCCCTCTGAGTACATGGAGATTTAACCCTTTCCCCATGAGCACATGGACATTTAACCCTTTCCCCTCAGTACATGGAGATTTAATCCTTTCCCTGAGTACGTGGAGATTTAAACCTTTCCTTGAGTACATGGAGATTTAACCCTTTCCCTGAGTACATGGAGATTTAACCCTTTCCCTCTGAGTACATGGAGATTTAACCCTTTCCCCCTGAGTACAGGAGATTTAACCCTTTCCCCTCAGTACATGGAGATTTAACCCTTTCCTCTGAGTACATGGAGATTTAACCCTTTCCCTGAGTACATGGAGATTTAACCCTTTCCTTGAGTACATGGAGATTTAACCCTTTCCCTGAGTACATGGAGATTTAACCCTTTCCCTGAGTACATGGAGATTTAACCCTTTCCCTGAGTACATGGAGATTTAACCCTTTCCTCTGAGTACATGGAGATTTAACCCTTTCCCTGAATACATGGAGATTTAACCCTTTCACTGAGTACATGGAGATTTAACTCTTTCCCCTCAGTAAATGGAGATTTAACCCATTCCCTGAGTGCATGGAGATTTAACCCTTTCCCTGAGTACATGGAGATTTAACCCTTTCCCTGAGTACATGGAGATTTAACCCATCCCCTGAGTACATGGAGATTTAATCCTTTCCCTGAGGACATGGAGATTTAACCCTTTCCCTGATTACATGGAGATTTAACCCTTTCCCTGAGTACATGGAGATTTAACCCTTTCCCTGAGTACATGGTGATTTAACCCTTTCCCTGAGTACATGGAGATTTAACCCTTTCCCTGAGTACATGGAGATTTAACCCTTTCCCTGAGTACAGGTAGATTTAACCCTTTCCCTGAGTACATGGAGATTTAACCCTTTCCCCGTGTACATGGAGGTTGAACCCTTTCCCCGAGTACATGGAGATTTAACCCTTTCCCTGAGTACATGGAGATTTAACCCTTTCCCTGAGTACATGGAGATTTAACCCTTTCCCCCTGTACATGGAGGTTGAACCCTTTCCCCGAGTACATGGAGATTTAACCCGTTCCCTGAGAACATGGAGATTAAACCCTTTCCCTGAGTACATGGAGATTTAACCCTTTCCTCTGAGTACATGGAGATTCAACCCTTTCCTCTGAGTACATGGAGATTTAACCCTTTCCTCTGAATACATGGAGATTTAACCCTTTCCCTGAGTACATGGAGATTTAACCCTTTCCATGAGTACATGGAGATTTAACCCTTTCCATGAGTACATGGAGATTTAACCCTTTCCCCTCAGTACATGGAGATTTAACCCTTTCCTCTGAGTACATGGAGATTTAACCCTTTCCTCTGAGTACATGGAGATTTAACCCTTTCCCTGAGTACATGGAGATTTAACCCTTTCCCCTCAGTACATGGAGATTTAACCCTTTCCCTGAGTACATGGAGATTTAACCCTTTCCCTGCGTACATGGAGATTTAACCCTTTCCTCTGAGTACATGGAGATTTAACTCTTTCCCTGAGTACATGGAGATTTAACCCTTTCCCCTCAGTACATGGAGATTTAACCCTTTCCCCCTGAGTACATGGAGATTTAACCCTTTCCCCCAGTTCATGGAGATTTAACCCTTTCCCTGAGTACATGAAGATTTAACCATTTCCCCCGAGTACATGGAGATTTAACCCTTTCCCTGAGTACATGGAGATTTAACCCTTTCCATGAGTACATGGAGATTTGACCCTTTCCCTGAGTACATGGAGATTTAACCCTTTCCCCTCAGTACATGGAGATTTAACCCTTTCCCTGAGTACATGGAGATTTAACCCTTTCCCTGCGTACATGGAGATTTAACCCTTTCCTCTGAGTACATGGAGATTTAACTCTTTCCCTGAGTACATGGAGATTTAACACTTTCCCCTCTGTACATGGAGATTTAACCCTTTCCCTGAGTACATGGAGATTTAACCCTTTCCTCTGAGTACATGGAGATTTAACCATTTCCCTGAGTTCATGGAGATTTAACCATTTCCCTGAGTACATGGAGATTTAACCCTTTCCCCTCAGCACATGGAGATTTAACCCTTTCCTCTGAGTACATGGAGATTTAACCCTTTCCTCTGAGTACATGGAGATTCAACCCTTTCCTCTCAGTACATGGAGTTTTAACCCTTTCCCTGAGTACATGGAGATTCAACCCTTTCCTCTGAGTACATGGAGATTTCACCCTTTCCCTCAGTACATGGAGATTTAACCCTTTCCCTGAGTACATGGAGATTTAACCCTTTCCCTGAGTACATGGAGATTTAACCCTTTCCCTGAGTACATGGAGATTTAACCCTTCCCTGAGTACATGGAGATTTAACCCTTTCCCTGAGTACATGGAGATTTAACCCTTTCCCTGAGTACATGGAGATTTAACCCTTTCCCCGTGTACATGGAGGTTGAACCCTTTCCCCGAGTACATGGAGATTTAACCCTTTCCCTGAGTACATGGAGCTTTAACCCTTTCCCTGAGTACATGGAGATTTAACCCTTTCCCCCTGTACATGGAGGTTGAACCCTTTCCCCGAGTACATGGAGATTTAACCCTTTCCCTGAGTACATGGAGATTTAACCCTTTCCTCTGAGTACATGGAGATTTAACCATTTCCTCTGAGTACATGGAGATTCAACCCTTTCCTCTGAGTACATGGAGATTTAACCCTTTCCTCTGAATGCATGGACATTTAACCCTTTCCCTGAGTACATGGAGATTTAACCCTTTCCCTGAGTACATGGAGATTTAACCCTTTCCCTGAGTACATGGAGATTTAACCCTTCCCTGAGTACATGGAGATTTAACCCTTTCCCTGAGTGCATGGAGATTTAACCCTTTCCCTGAGTACATGGAGATTTAACCCTTTCCCTGAGTACGTGGAGTTTTAACCCTTTCCCTGAGTGCATGGAGATTTAACCCTTTCCCCTCAGCACATGGAGATATAACCCTTTCCCCCTAGGTACATGGAGATTTCACCCTTTCCCCTCAGTACATGGAGATTTAACCCTTTCCCTGAGTACATGGAGATTTAACCCTTTCCCCCTGAGTACATGGAGATTTAACCCTTTCCCCGAGTACATGGAGATTTAACCCTTTCCTCAGAGTACATGGACATTTAACCCATTCCCCTGAGTACATGGAGATTTAACCCTTTCCCCTCAGTACATGGAGATTTAACCCTTTCCCTGAGTACATGGAGATTTAACCCTTTCCCCTCAGTACATGGAGATTTAACCCTTTCCCCGAGTGCATGGAGATTTAACCCTTTCCCTGAGTACATGGAGATTGAACCCTTTCCCTGAGTACATGGAGATTTAAACCTTTCCCTGAGTAAATGGAGATTTAACCCTTTCCCCACAGTACATGGAGATTTAACCCTTTCCCTGAGTACATGGAGATTTAACCCTTTCCCTGAGTACATGGAGATTTAACCCTTTCCGAGTACATGGAGATTTAACCCTTTCCCTGAGTACATGGAGATTTAACCCTTTCCCTGAGTACATGGAGATTTAACCCTTTCCCTGAGTACATAGAGATTTAACCCTTTCCCTCAGCACATGGAGATTTAACCCTTTCCCTCTGAGTACATGGAGATTTAACCCTTTCCCCTCAGTACATGGAGATTTACCCTTTCCCTGAGTACATGGAGATTTAACCCTTTCCCTCAGTACATGCATATTTAACCCTTTCCCTCTGAGTACATGGAGATTTAACCCTTTCCCCATGAGCACATGGACATTTAACCCTTTCCCCTCAGTACATGGAGATTTAACCCTTTCCCCTCAGTACATGGAGATTTAACCCCTTCCCTGAGTACATGGAGATTTAACCCTTTCCCCTCAGTACATGGAGATTTAACCCTTTCCCCGAGTGCATGGAGATTTAACCCTTTCCCTGAGTACATGGAGATTTAAACCTTTCCCTGAGTAAATGGAGATTTAACCCTTTCCCCACAGTACATGGAGATTTAACCCTTTCCCTGAGTACATGGAGATTTAACCCTTTCCCTGAGTACATGGAGATTTAACCCTTTCCGAGTACATGGAGATTTAACCCTTTCCCTGAGTACATGGAGATTTAACCCTTTCCCTGAGTACATGGAGATTTAACCCTTTCCCTGAGTACATAGAGATTTAACCCTTTCCCTCAGCACATGGAGATTTAACCCTTTCCCTCTGAGTACATGGAGATTTAACCCTTTCCCCTCAGTACATGGAGATTTACCCTTTCCCTGAGTACATGGAGATTTAACCCTTTCCCTCAGTACATGCATATTTAACCCTTTCCCTCTGAGTACATGGAGATTTAACCCTTTCCCCATGAGCACATGGACATTTAACCCTTTCCCCTCAGTACATGGAGATTTAATCCTTTCCCTGAGTACGTGGAGATTTAACCCTTTCCCTGAGTACATGGAGATTTAACCCTTTCCCTGAGTACATGGAGATTTAACCCTTTCCCTCTGAGTACATGGAGATTTAACCCTTTCCCTGAGTACATGGAGATTTAACCCTTTCCCCCTGAGTACAGGAGATTTAACCCTTTCCCCTCAGTACATGGAGATTTAACCCTTTCCTCTGAGTACATGGAGATTTAACCCTTTCCTCTGAGTACATGGAGATTTAACCCTTTCCCTGAGTACATGGAGATTTAACCCTTTCCCTGAGTACATGGAGATTTAACCCTTTCCCTGAGTACATGGAGATTTAACCCTTTCCTTGAGTACATGGAGATTTAACCCTTTCCCTGAGTACATGGAGATTTAACCCTTTCCCTGAGTACATGGAGATTTAACCCTTTCCCTGAGTACATGGAGATTTAACCCTTTCCTCTGAGTACATGGAGATTTAACCCTTTCCCTGAATACATGGAGATTTAACCCTTTCACTGAGTACATGGAGATTTAACTCTTTCCCCTCAGTAAATGGAGATTTAACCCATTCCCTGAGTGCATGGAGATTTAACCCTTTCCCTGAGTACATGGAGATTTAACCCTTTCCCTGAGTACATGGAGATTTAACCCATCCCCTGAGTACATGGAGATTTAATCCTTTCCCTGAGGACATGGAGATTTAACCCTTTCCCTGATTACATGGAGATTTAACCCTTTCCCTGAGTACATGGAGATTTAACCCTTTCCCTGAGTACATGGTGATTTAACCCTTTCCCTGAGTACATGGAGATTTAACCCTTTCCCTGAGTACATGGAGATTTAACCCTTTCCCTGAGTACAGGTAGATTTAACCCTTTCCCTGAGTACATGGAGATTTAACCCTTTCCCCGTGTACATGGAGGTTGAACCCTTTCCCCGAGTACATGGAGATTTAACCCTTTCCCTGAGTACATGGAGATTTAACCCTTTCCCTGAGTACATGGAGATTTAACCCTTTCCCCCTGTACATGGAGGTTGAACCCTTTCCCCGAGTACATGGAGATTTAACCCTTTCCCTGAGAACATGGAGATTAAACCCTTTCCCTGAGTACATGGAGATTTAACCCTTTCCTCTGAGTACATGGAGATTCAACCCTTTCCTCTGAGTACATGGAGATTTAACCCTTTCCTCTGAATACATGGAGATTTAACCCTTTCCCTGAGTACATGGAGATTTAACCCTTTCCATGAGTACATGGAAATTTAACCCTTTCCATGACTACATGGAGATTTAACCCTTTCCCCTCAGTACATGGAGATTTAACCCTTTCCTCTGAGTACATGGAGATTTAACCCTTTCCTCTGAGTACATGGAGATTTAACCCTTTCCCTGAGTACATGGAGATTTAACCCTTTCCCCTCAGTACATGGAGATTTAACCCTTTCCCTGAGTACATGGAGATTTAACCCTTTCCCTGCGTACATGGAGATTTAACCCTTTCCTCTGAGTACATGGAGATTTAACTCTTTCCCTGAGTACATGGAGATTTAACACTTTCCCCTCTGTACATGGAGATTTAACCCTTTCCCTGAGTACATGGAGATTTAACCCTTTCCTCTGAGTACATGGAGATTTAACCCTTTCCCTGAGTTCATGGAGATTTAACCATTTCCCTGAGTACATGGAGATTTAACCCTTTCCCCTCAGCACATGGAGATTTAAACCTTTCCTCTGAGTACATGGAGATTTAACCCTTTCCTCTGAGTACATGGAGATTCAACCCTTTCCTCTCAGTACATGGAGATTTAACCCTTTCCCTTAATACATGGAGATTCAACCCTTTCCTCTGAGTACATGGAGATTCCACCCTTTCCCTCAGTACATGGAGATTTAACCCTTTCCCTGAGTACATGGAGATTTAACCCTTTCCCTGAGTACATGGAGATTTAACCCTTTCCCTGAGTACATGGAGATTTAACCCTTCCCTGAGTACATGGAGATTTAACCCTTTCCCTGAGTACATGGAGATTTAACCCTTTCCCTCAGTACATGGAGATTTAACCCTTTCCCTGAGTACATGGAGATTTAACCCTTTCCCTGAGTACATGGAGATTTAATCCTTTCCCCGTGTACATGGAGGTTGAACCCTTTCCCCGAGTACATGGAGATTTAACCCTTTCCCTGAGTACATGCAGCTTTAACCCTTTCACTGAGTACATGGAGATTTAACCCTTTCCCCCTGTACATGGAGGTTGAACCCTTTCCCCGAGTACATGGAGATTTAACCCTTTCCCTGAGTACATGGAGATTTAACCCTTTCCTCTGAGTACATGGAGATTTAACCATTTCCTCTGAGTACATGGAGATTCAACCCGTTCCTCTGAGTACATGGAGATTTAACCCTTTCCTCTGAATGCATGGAGATTTAACCCTTTCCCTGAGTACATGGAGATTTAACCCTTTCCCTGAGTACATGGAGATTTAACCCTTTCCCTGAGTACATGGAGATTTAACCCTTCCCTGAGTACATGGAGATTTAACCCTTTCCCTGAGTGCATGGAGATTTAACCCTTTCCCTGAGTACATGGAGATTTAACCCTTTCCCTGAGTACGTGGAGTTTTAACCCTTTCCCTGAGTGCATGGAGATTTAACCCTTTCCCCTCAGCACATGGAGATATAACCCTTTCCCCCTAGGTACATGGAGATTTCACCCTTTCCCCTCAGTACATGGAGATTTAACCCTTTCCCTGAGTACATGGAGATTTAACCCTTTCCCGCTGAGTACATGGAGATTTAACCCTTTCCCCGAGTACATGGAGATTTAAACCTTTCCCCTCAGTACATGGAGATTTAACCCTTTCCTCTGAGTACATGGACATTTAACCCATTCCCCTGAGTACATGGAGATTTAACCCTTTCCCCTCAGTACATGGAGATTTAACCCTTTCCCTGAGTACATGGAGATTTAACCCTTTCCCCTCAGTACATGGAGATTTAACCCTTTCCCCGAGTGCATGGAGATTTAACCCTTTCACTGAGTACATGGAGATTGAACCCTTTCCCTGAGTACATGGAGATTTAAACCTTTCCCTGAGTAAATGGAGATTTAACCCTTTCCCCACAGTACATGGAGATTTAACCCTTTCCCTGAGTACATGGAGATTTAACCCTTTCCCTGAGTACATGGAGATTTAACCCTTTCCGAGTACATGGAGATTTAACCCTTTCCCTGAGTACATGGAGATTTAACCCTTTCCCTGAGTACATGGAGATTTAACCCTTTCCCTGAGTACATGGAGATTTAACCCTTTCCCTCAGCACATGGAGATTTAACCCTTTCCCTCTGAGTACATGGAGATTTAACCCTTTCCCCTCAGTACATGGAGATTTACCCTTTCCCTGAGTACATGGAGATTTAACCCTTTCCCTCAGTACATGCATATTTAACCCTTTCCCTCTGAGTACATGGAGATTTAACCCTTTCCCCCTGAGCACATGGACATTTAACCCCTTCCCCTCAGTACATGGAGATTTAACCCTTTCCCTGAGTACGTGGAGATTTAACCCTTTCCCTGAGTACATGGAGATTTAACCCTTTCCCTGAGTACATGGAGATTTAACCCTTTCCCTGAGTACATGGAGATTTAACCCTTTCCCTCTGAGTACATGGAGATTTAACCCTTTCCCTGAGTACATGGAGATTTAACCCTTTCCCCCTGAGTACAGGAGATTTAACCCTTTCCCCTCAGTACATGGAGATTTAACCCTTTCCTCTGAGTACATGGAGATTTAACCCTTTCCTCTGAGTGCATGGAGATTTAACCCTTTCCCTGAGTACATGGAGATTTAACCCTTTCCCTGAGTACATGGAGATTTAACCCTTTCCCTGAGTACATGGAGATTTAACCCTTTCCTTGAGTACATGGAGATTTAACCCTTTCCCTGAGTACATGGAGATTTAACCCTTTCCCTGGGTACATGGAGATTTAACCCTTTCCCTGAGTACATGGAGATTTAACCCTTTCCTCTGAGTACATGGAGATTTAACCCTTTCCCTGAATACATGGAGATTTAACCCTTTCACTGAGTACATGGAGATTTAACTCTTTCCCCTCAGTAAATGGAGATTTAACCCATTCCCTGAGTGCATGGAGATTTAACCCTTTCCCTGAGTACATGGAGATTTAACCCTTTCCCTGAGTACATGGAGATTTAACCCTTTCCCTGAGTACATGGAGATTTAATCCTTTCCCTGAGGACATGGAGATTTAACCCTTTCCCTGATTACATGGAGATTTAACCCTTTCCCTGAGTACATGGAGATTTAACCCTTTCCCTGAGTACATGGTGATTTAACCCTTTCCCTGAGTACATGGAGATTTAACCCTTTCCCTGAGTACATGGAGATTTAACCCTTTCCCTGAGTACATGGAGATTTAACCCTTTCCCTGAGAACGTGGAGATTTAACCCTTTCCCCGTGTACATGGAGGTTGAACCCTTTCCCCGAGTACATGGAGATTTAACCCTTTCCCTGAGTACATGGAGATTTAACCCCTTCCCTGAGTACATGGAGATTTAACCTTTCCCCCTGTACATGGAGGTTGAACCCTTTCCCCGAGTACATGGAGATTTAACCCTTTCCCTGAGAACATGGAGATTAAACCCTTTCCCTGAGTACATGGAGATTTAACCCTTTCCTCTGAGTACATGGAGATTCAACCCTTTCCTCTGAGTACATGGAGATTTAACCCTTTCCTCTGAATACATGGAGATTTAACCCTTTCCCTGAGTACATGGAGATTTAACCCTTTCCATGAGTACATGGAGATTTAACCCTTTCCATGAGTACATGGAGATTTAACCCTTTCCCCTCAGTACATGGAGATTTCACCCTTTCCTCTGATTACATGGAGATTTAACCCTTTCCTCTGAGTACATGGAGATTTAACCCTTTCCCTGAGTACATGGAGATTTAACCCTTTCCCCTTAGTACATGGAGATTTAACCCTTTCCCTGAGTACATGGAGATTTAACCCTTTCCCTGCGTACATGGAGATTTAACCCTTTCCTCTGAGTACATGGAGATTTAACTCTTTCCCTGAGTACATGGAGATTTAACACTTTCCCCTCTGTACATGGAGATTTAACCCTTTCCCTGAGTACATGGAGATTTAACCCTTTCCTCTGAGTACATGGAGATTTAACCCTTTCCCTGAGTTCATGGAGATTTAACCATTTCCCTGAGTACATGGAGATTTAACCCTTTCCCCTCAGCACATGGAGATTTAACCCTTTCCTCTGAGAACATGGAGATTTAACCCTTTCCTCTGAGTACATGGAGATTCAACCCTTTCCTCTCAGTACATGGAGATTTAACCCTTTCCCTGAGTACATGGAGATTCAACCCTTTTCTCTGAGTACATGGAGATTCCACCCTTTCCCTCACTACATGGAGATTTAACCCTTTCCCTGAGTACATGGAGATTTAACCCTTTCCCTGAGTACATGGAGATTTAACCCTTTCCCTGAGTACATGGAGATTTAACCCTTCCCTGAGTACATGGAGATTTAACCCTTTCCCTGAGTACATGGAGATTTAACCCTTTCCCTGAGTACATGGAGATTTAACCCTTTCCCTGAGTACATGGAGATTTAACCCTTTCCCTGAGTACATGGAGATTTAATCCTTTCCCCGTGTACATGGAGGTTGAACCCTTTCCCCGAGTACATGGAGATTTAACCCTTTCCCTGAGTACATGGAGCTTTAACCCTTTCCCTGAGTACATGGAGATTTAACCCTTTCCCCCTGTACATGGAGGTTGAACCTTTTCCCCGAGTACATGGAGATTTAACCCTTTCCCTGAGCACATGGAGATTTAACCCTTTCCTCTGAGTACATGGAGATTTAACCATTTCCTCTGAGTACATGGAGATTCAACCCTTTCCTCTGAGTACATGGAGATTTAACCCTTTCCTCTGAATGCATGGAGATTTAACCCTTTCCCTGAGTACATGGAGATTTCACCCTTTCCCTGAGTACATGGAGATTTAACCCTTTCCCTGAGTACATGGAGATTTAACCCTTCCCTGAGTACATGGAGATTCAACCCTTTCCCTGAGTGCATGGAGATTTAACCCTTTCCCTGAGTACATGGAGATTTAACCCTTTCCCTGAGTACGTGGAGTTTTAACCCTTTCCCTGAGTGCATGGAGATTTAACCCTTTCCACTCAGCACATGGAGATATAACCCTTTCCCCCTAGGTACATGGAGATTTCACCCTTTCCCCTCAGTACATGGACATTGAACCCATTCCCCTGAGTACATGGAGATTTAACCCTTTCCCCTCAGTACATGGAGATTTAACCCTTTCCCTGAGTACATGGAGATTTAACCCTTTCCCCTCAGTACATGGAGATTTAACCCTTTCCCCGAGTGCATGGAGATTTAACCCTTTCCCCACAGTACATGGAGATTTAACCCTTTCCCTGAGTACATGGAGATTTAACCCTTTCCCTGAGTACATGGAGATTAACCCTTTCCGAGTACATGGAGATTTAACCCCTTCCCTGAGTACATGGAGATTTAACCCTTTCCCTGAGTACATGGAGATTTAACCCTTTCCCTGAGTACATGGAGATTTAACCCTTTCCCTCAGCACATGGAGATTTAACCCTTTCCCTCTGAGTACATGGAGATTTAACCCTTTCCCCTCAGTACATGGAGATTTACCCTTTCCCTGAGTACATGGAGATTCAACCCTTTCCCTCAGTACATGCATATTTAACCCTTTCCCTCTGAGTACATGGAGATTTAACCCTTTCCCCCTGAGCACATGGACATTTAACCCTTTCCCCTCAGTAAATGGAGATTTAACCCTTTCCCTGAGTACGTGGAGATTTAACCCTTTCCCTGAGTACATGGAGATTTAACCCTTTCCCTGAGTACATGGAGATTTAACCCTTTCCCTCTGAGTACATGGAGATTTAACCCTTTCCCTGAGTACATGGAGATTTAACCCTTTCCCCCTGAGTACAGGAGATTTAACCCTTTGCCCTCAGTACATGGAGATTTAACCCTTTCCTCTGAGTACATGGAGATTTAACCCTTTCCTCTGAGTACATGGAGATTTAACCCTTTCCCTGAGTACATGGAGATTTAACCCTTTCCCTGAGTACATGGAGATTTAACCCTTTCCCTGAGTACATGGAGATTTAACCCTTTCCTTGAGTACATGGAGATTTAACCCTTTCCCTGAGTACATGGAGATTTAACCCTTTCCCTGAGTACATGGAGATTTAACCCTTTCCCTGAGTACATGGAGATTTAACCCTTTCCTCTGAGTACATGGAGATTTAACCCTTTATCTGAATACATGGAGATTTAACCCTTTCACTGAGTACATGGAGATTTAACTCTTTCCCCTCAGTAAATGGAGATTTAACCCATTCCCTGAGTGCATGGAGATTTAACCCTTTCCCTGAGTACATGGAGATTTAACCTTTTCCCTGAGTACATGGAGATTTAACCCTTTCCCTGAGTACATGGAGATTTAATCCTTTCCCTGAGGACATGGAGATTTAACACTTTCCCTGATTACATGGAGATTTAACCCTTTCCCTGAGTACATGGAGATTTATCCCTTTCCCTGAGTACATGGTGATTTAACCCTTTCCCTGAGTACATGGAGATTTAACCCTTTCCCTGAGTACATGGAGATTTAACCCTTTCCCTGAGTACATGGAGATTTAACCCTTTCCCTGAGTACATGGAGATTTAATCCTTTCCCCGTGTACATGGAGGTTGAACCCTTTCCCCGAGTACATGGAGATTTAACCCTTTCCCTGAGTACATGGAGATTTAACCCTTTCCCCCTGTACATGGAGGTTGAACCCTTTCCCCGAGTACATGGAGATTTAACCCTTTCCCTGAGTACATGGAGATTAAACCCTTTCCCTGAGTACATGGAGATTTAACCCTTTCCTCTGAGTACATGGAGATTCAACCCTTTCCTCTGAGTACATGGAGATTTAACCCTTTCCTCTGAATACATGGAGATTTAACCCTTTCCCTGAGTACATGGAGATTTCACCCTTTCCCTGAGTACATGGAGATTTAACCCTTTCCCTGATTACATGGAGATTTAACCCTTCCCTGAGTACATGGAGATTTAACCCTTTCCCTGTGTACATGGAGATTTAACCCTTTCCCTGAGTACATGGAGATTTAACCCTTTCCCTGAGTACGTGGAGATTTAACCCTTTCCATGAGTACATGGAGATTTAACCCATTCCCTGAGTACATGGAGATTGAATCCTTTCCCCGAGTATATGGAGATTTAACCCTTTCCCTGAGTACATGGAGATTTAACCTTTTCCCTGAGTACATGGAGATTTAACCCTTTCCCCTCAGTACATGGACATTTAACCCTTTCCCTGAGTACATGGAGATTTAACCCGTTCCCTGAGTACATGGAGATTTAAACCTTTCCTCTGAGTACATGGAGATTTAACCCTTTCCCTGAGTACATGGAGATTTAACCCATTCCCTGAGCACATGGAGATTTAACCCTTTCCTCTGAGTACATGGAGATTTAACCCTTTCCCCGAGTACATGGAGATTTAACCTTTTCCCTGAGTACATGGAGATTTAACCCTTTCCCCTCAGTACATGGAGATTTAACCCTTTCCCCCTGAGTACATGGAGATTTAACCCTTTCCCCCAGTACATGGAGATTTAACCCTTTCCCTGAGTACATGAAGATTTAACCATTTCCCCCGAGTACATGGAGATTTAACCCTTTCCCTGAGTACATGGAGATTTAACCCTTTCCATGAGTACATGGAGATTTAACCCTTTCCCCTCAGTACATGGAGATTTAACCCTTTCCTCTGAGTACATGGAGATTTAACCCTTTCCTCTGAGTACATGGAGATTTAACCCTTTCCCTGAGTACATGGAGTTTTAACCCTTTCCCATCAGTACATGGAGATTTAACCCTTTCCCTGAGTACATGGAGATTTAACACTTTCCCTGCATACATGGAGATTTAACCCTTTCCTCTGAGTACATGGAGATTTAACTCTTTCCCTGAGTACATGGAGATTTAACACATTCCCCTCTGTACATGGAGATTTAACCCTTTCCCTGAGTACATGGAGATTTAACCCTTTCCTTTGAGTACATGGAGATTTAACCCTTTCCCTGAGTTCATGGAGATTTAACCATTTCCCTGAGTACATGGAGATTTAACCCTTTCCCCTCAGCACATGGAGATTTAACCCTTTCCTCTGAGTACATGGAGATTTAACCCTTTCCTCTGAGTACATGGAGATTCAACCCTTTCCTCTGAGTTCATGGAGATTTAACCCTTTCCCTGAGTACATGGAGATTCAACCCTTTCTTCTGAGTACATGGAGATTCAACCCTTTCCCTCAGTACATGGAGATTTCACCCTTTCCCTGAGTACATGGAGATTAACCCTTTCCCTGAGTACATGGAGATTTAACCCTTTCCCTGAGTACATGGAGATTTAACCCTTCCCTGAGTACAATGAGATTTAACCCTTTCCCTGATTACATGGAGATTTAACCCTTTCCCTGAGTACATGGAGATATAACCCTTTCCCTGAGTACATGGAGATTTAACACTTTCCCTGAGTACATGGAGATTTAACCCTTTCCCCGTGTACATGGAGGTTGAACCCTTTCCCCGAGTACATGGAGATTTAACCCTTTCCCTGAGTGCATGGAGATTTAACCCTTTCCCTGAGTACATGGAGATTTAACCCTTTCCCCCTGTACATGGAGGTTGAACCCTTTCCCCGAGTACATGGAGATTTAACCCTTTCCCTGAGTACATGGAGATTTAACCCTTTCCCTGAGTACATGGAGATTTAACCCTTTCCTCTGAGTACATGGAGATTCAACCCTTTCCTCTGAGTACATGGAGATTTAATCCTTTCCTCTGAATGCATGGAGATTTAACCCTTTCCCTGAGTACATGGAGATTTAACCCTTTCCCTGAGTACATGGAGATTTAACCCTTTCCCGGAGTACATGGAGATTTAACCCTTCCCTGAGTACATGGAGATTTAACCCTTTCCCTGAGTACATGGAGATTTAACCCTTTCCCTGAGTACATGGAGATTTAACCCTTTCCCTGAGTACGTGGAGTTTTAACCCTTTCCCTGAGTACATGGAGATTTAACCCTTTCCCTGAGTACATGGAGATTTAACCCTTTCCCCTCAGTACATGGAGATTTAACCCTTTCCCTGAGTACATGGAGATTTAACCCTTTCCCTGAGTACATGGAGATTTAACCCTTTCCCCTCAGTACATGGACATTTAACCCTTTCCCTGAGTACATGGAGATTTAACCCTTTCCCTGAGTACATGGAGATTTAACCCTTTCCCTGACTACATGATGATTTAACCCTTTCCCTGAGTAAATGGAGATTTAACCCTCTCCTCTGAGTACATGGAGATTTAACCCATTCCCCTCAGTACATGGAGATTTAACCCTTTCCCTGAGTACATGGAGATTTAACCCTTTCCCCCTGAGTACATGGAGATTTAACCCTTTCCCCGAGGACATGGAGATTTAAACCTTTCCCCTCAGTACATGGAGATTTAACCCTTTCCTCTGAGTACATGGAGATTTAACCCATTCCCCTGAGTACATGGAGATTTAACCCTTTCCCCTCAGTACATGGAGATTTAACCCTTTCCCTGAGTACATGGAGATTTAACCCTTTCCCCTCAGTACATGGAGATTTAACCCTTTCCCCGAGTACATGGAGATTTAACCCTTACCCTGAGTACATGGAGATTTAACCCTGTCCCCACAGTACATGGAGATTTAACCCTTTCCCTGAGTACATGGAGATTTAACCCTTTCCCTGAGTACATGGAGATTTAACCCTTTCCCTGAGTACATGGAGATTTAACCCTTTCCCTGAGTACATGGAGATTTAACCCTTTCCCTGAGTACATGGAGATTTAACCCTTTCCCTGAGTACATGGAGATTTAACCCTTTCCCTGAGTACATGGAGATTTAACCCTTTCCCTCAGCACATGGAGATTTAACCCTTTCCCTCTGAGTACATGGAGATTTAACCCTTTCCCCTCAGTACATGGAGATTTACCCTTTCCCTGAGTACATGGAGATTTAACCCTTTCCCTCAGTACATGGAGATTTAACCCTTTCCCTCTGAGTGCATGGAGATTTAACCCTTTCCCCCTGAGCACATGGAGATTTAACCCTTTCCCCTCAGTACATGGAGATTTAACCCTTTCCCTGAGTACGTGGAGATTTAACCCTTTCCCTGAGTACATGGAGATTTAACCCTTTCCCTGAGTACATGGAGATTTAACCCTTTCCCTCTGAGTACATGGAGATTTAACCCTTTCCCTGAGTACATGGAGATTTAACCCTTTCCCCCTGAGTACAGGAGATTTAACCCTTTCCCCTCAGTACATGGAGATTTAACCCTTTCCTCTGAGTACATGGAGATTTAACCCTTTCCTATGAGTGCATGGAGATTTAACCCTTTCCCTGAGTACATGGAGATTTAACCCTTTCCCTGAGTACATGGAGATTTAACCCTTTCCCTGAGTACATGGAGATTTAACCCTTTCCTTGAGTACATGGAGATTTAACCCTTTCCCTGAGTACATGGAGATTTAACCCTTTCCCTGAGTACATGGAGATTTAACCCTTTCCCTGAGTACATGGAGATTTAACCCTTTCCTCTGAGTACATGGAGATTTAACCCTTTCCCTGAATACATGGAGATTTAACCCTTTCACTGAGTACAGGGAGATTTAACTCTTTCCCCTCAGTACATGGAGATTTAACCCATTCCCTGAGTGCATGGAGATTTAACCCTTTCCCTGAGTACATGGAGATTTAACGCTTTCCCTGAGTACATGGAGATTTAACCCTATCCCCTCAGTACATGGAGATTTAACCGTTTCCCTGAGTACATGGAGATTTAACCCTTTCCCTCAGTACATGGAGATTTAACCATTTCCCTGAGTACATGGAGATTTAACCCTTTCCCTGAGTACATGGAGATTCAACCCTTTCCTCTGAGTACATGGAGATTAAACCCTTTCCTCTGAGTGCATGGAGATATAACCCTTTCCCTGAGTTCATGGAGATTTAACCCTTTCCCTGAGTACATGGAGATTTAACCCTTTCCTCTGAGTACATGGAGATTCAACCCTTTCCTCTGAGCACATGGAGATTTAACCCTTTCCTCTGAACACATGGAGATTTAACCCTTTCCTCTGAGTACATGGTGATTTAACCCTTTCCCTGAGTTCATGGAGATTTAACCCTTTCCCTGAGTACATCGAGATTTAACCCTTTCCCTGAGTACATGGAGATTTAACCCTTTCCCTGAGTACATGGAGATTTAACCCTTTCCCTGAGTTCATGGAGATTTAACCTTTTCCCTGAGTACATGGAGATTTAACCCTTTCCCTGAGTACAAGGAGATTTAACCCTTTCCCTGAGTACATGGAGATTTAACCCTTTCCCTGAGTACATGGAGATTCAACCCTTTCCCTGAGTACATGGAGATTTAACCCTTTCCCTGAGTACATGGAGATTTAACCGTTTCCCTGACTACATGGAGATTTAACCCTTTCCCTGAGTACATGGAGATTTAACCCTTTCCCCTGAGTACATGGAGATTTAATCCTTTCCTCTGAGTACATGGAGATTTAACCCTTTCCCCTGAGTACATGGAGATTTATCACTTTCCCTGAGGACATGGAGATTTAACCCTTTCCCTGAGTACATGGAGATTTAACCCTTTCCCCTCAGTGCACGGAGATTTAACCCTTTCCCTGAGTACATGGCGATTTAACCCTCTCCCTGAGTACATGGAGATTTAACCCTTTCCCTGAGTACATGCAGATTTAACCCTTTCCCCCTGAGTACATGGAGATTTAACCCTTTCCCCCAGTACATGGAGATTTAACCCTTTCCCTGAGTACATGAAAATTTAACCATTTCCCCCGAGTACATGGAGATTTAACCCTTTGCCTGAGAACATGGAGATTTAACCCTTTCCCTGAGTACATGGAGATTTAACCCTTTCCCCTCAGTACATGGAGATTTAACCCTTTCCCTGAGTACATGGAGATTAACCCTTTCCCTGAGTACATGGAGATTTAACCCATTCCCTGAGTACATGGAGATTTAACCCTTTCCCTGAGTACATGGCGATTTAACCCTCTCCCTGAGTACATGGAGATTTAACCCTTTCCCTGAGTACATGGAGATTTAACCCTTTCCCCTGAGTACATGGAGATTTAACGCTTTCCCCTGAGTACATGGAGATTGAACCCTTTCCCTGAGTACATGGAGATTTAACCCTTTCCCTGAGAACATGGAGATTTAACCCTTTCCCCTGAGTACATGGAGATTTAACCCTTTCCCTGAGTACATGGAGATTTAACCCTTTCCCCTGAGTACATGGAGATTTAACCCTTTCCCTGAGTACATGGAGATTTAGCCCTTTCCCTGAGCATATGGAGATTTAACCCTTTCCCTGAGTACTTGGAGATTTAACCCTTTCCCTGAGTACATGGACATTTAACCCTTTCCCTGAGTACATGGAGATTTAACCCTTTCCCTGAGTACTTGGAGATTTAACCCTTTCCCTGAGTACATGGAGATTTAACCCTTTCCCTGAGTACATGGAGATTTAACCCTTTCCCTGAGTGCATGGAGATTTAACCATTCCCCTGAGTACATGGAGATTTAACCCTTTCCCTGAGCACATGAAGATTTCACCCTTTCCCCTCAGTACATGGAGATTTAACCCTTTCCCTGAGTACATGGAGATTTAACCCTTGCCCTGAGTACATGTAGATTTAACCCTTTCCCTGAGTACATGGAGATTCAACCCTTTCCCTGAGTACATGGAGATTTAACCCTTTCCCTGAGTACATGGAGATTTAACCCTTTCCCTGAGTACATGGAGATTTAACCCTTTCCTTGAGTACATGGAGATTTAGCCCTTTCCCTGAGTACATGGAGATTTAACACTTTCCCTGCGTACATGGAGATTTAACCCTTTCCTCTGAGTACATGGAGATTTAACTCTTTCCCTGAGTACATGGAGATTTAACACATTCCCCTCTGTACATGGAGATTTAACCCTTTCCCTGAGTACATGGAGATTTAACCCTTTCCTCTCAGTACATGGAGATTTAACCCTTTCCCTGAGTTCATGGAGATTTAACCATTTCCCTGAGTACATGGAGATTTAACCCTTTCCCCTCAGCACATGGAGATTTAACCCTTTCCTCTGAGTACATGGAGATTTAACCCTTTCCTCTGAGTACATGGAGATTCAACCCTTTCCTCTGAGTTCATGGAGATTTAACCCTTTCCCTGAGTACATGGAGATTCAACCCTTTCTTCTGAGTACATGGAGATTCAACCCTTTCCCTCAGTACATGGAGATTTAACCCTTTCCCTGAGTACATGGAGATTAACCCTTTCCCTGAGTACATGGAGATTTAACCCTTTCCCTGAGTACATGGAGATTTAACCCTTCCCTGAGTACAATGAGATTTAACCCTTTCCCTGAGTACATGGAGATTTAACCCTTTCCCTGAGTACATGGACATTTAACCCTTTCCCTGAGTACATGGAGATTTAACACTTTCCCTGAGTACATGGAGATTTAACCCTTTCCCCGTGTACATGGAGGTTGAACCCTTTCCCCGAGTACATGCAGATTTAACCCTTTCCCTGAGTGCATGGAGATTTAACCCTTTCCCTGAGTACATGGAGATTTAACCCTTTCCCCCTGTACATGGAGGTTGAACCCTTTCCCTGAGTACATGGAGATTTAACCCTTTCCCTGAGTACATGGAGATTTAACCCTTTCCCTGAGTACATGGAGATTTAACCCTTTCCTCTGAGTACATGGAGATTCAACCCTTTCCTCTGAGTACATGGAGATTTAACCCTTTCCTCTGAATGCATGGAGATTTAACCCTTTCCCTGAGTACATGGAGATTTAACCCTTTCCCTGAGTACATGGAGATTTAACCCTTTCCCTGAGTGCATGGAGATTTAACCCTTCCCTGAGTACATGGAGATTTAACCCTTTCCCTGAGTACATGGAGATTTAACCCTTTCCCTGAGTACATGGAGATTTAACCCTTTCCCTGAGTACGTGGAGTTTTAACCCTTTCCCTGAGTACATGGAGATTTAACCCTTTCCCTGAGTACATGGAGATTTAACCCTTTCCCCTCAGTACATGGAGATTTAACCCTTTCCCTGAGTACATGGAGATTTAACCCTTTCCCTGAGTACATGGAGATTTAACCCTTTCCCCTCAGTACATGGACATTTAACCCTTTCCCTGAGTACATGGAGATTTAACCCTTTCCCTGAGTACATGGAGATTTAACCCTTTCCCTGACTACATGGAGATTTAACCCTTTCCCTGAGTAAATGGAGATTTAACCCTCTCCTCTGAGTACATGGAGATTTAACCCTTTCCCCTCAGTACATGGAGATTTAACCCTTTCCCTGAGTACATGGAGATTTAACCCTTTCCCCCTGAGTACATGGAGATTTAACCCTTTCCCCGAGGACATGGAGATTTAAACCTTTCCCCTCAGTACATGGAGATTTAACCCTTTCATCTGAGTACATGGAGATTTAACCCATTCCCCTGAGTACATGGAGATTTAACCCTTTCCCCTCAGTACATGGAGATTTAACCCTTTCCCTGAGTACATGGAGATTTAACCCTTTCCCCTCAGTACATGGAGATTTAACCCTTTCCCCGAGTACATGGAGATTTAACCCTTTCCCTGAGTACATGGTGATTGAACCCTTTCCCTGAGTACATGGAGATTTAACCCTTACCCTGAGTACATGGAGATTCAACCCTGTCCCCACAGTACATGGAGATTTAACCCTTTCCCTGAGTACATGGAGATTTAACCCTTTCCCTGAGTACATGGAGATTTAACCCTTTCCCTGAGTACATGGAGATTTAACCCTTTCCCTGAGTACATGGAGATTTAACCCTTTCCCTCAGCACATGGAGATTTAACCCTTTCCCTCTGAGTATATGGAGATTTAACCCTTTCCCCTCAGTACATGGAGATTTACCCTTTCCCTGAGTACATGGAGATTTAACCCTTTCCCTCAGTACATGGAGATTTAACCCTTTCCCTCTGAGTGCATGGAGATTTAACCCTTTCCCCCTGAGCACATGGAGATTTAACCCTTTCCCCTCAGTACATGGAGATTTAACCCTTTCCCTGAGTACGTGGAGATTTAACCCTTTCCCTGAGTACATGGAGATATAACCCTTTCCATGAGTACATGGAGATTTAACCCTTTCCCTCTGAGTACATGGAGATTTAACCCTTTCCCTGAGTACATGGAGATTTAACCCTTTCCCCCTGAGTACAGGAGATTTAACCCTTTCCCCTCAGTACATGGAGATTTAACCCTTTCCTCTGAGTACATGGAGATTTAACCCTTTCCTATGAGTGCATGGAGATTTAACCCTTTCCCTGAGTACATGGAGATTTAACCCTTTCCCTGAGTACATGGAGATTTAACCCTTTCCCTGAGTACATGGAGATTTAACCCTTTCCTTGAGTACATGGAGATTTAACCCTTTCCCTGAGTACATGGAGATTTAACCCTTTCCCTGAGTACATGGAGATTTAACCCTTTCCCTGAGTACATGGAGATTTAACCCTTTCCTCTGAGTACATGGAGATTTAACCCTTTCCCTGAGTACATGGAGATTTAACCCTTTCCCCCTGAGTACATGGAGATTTCACCCTTTCCCCTCATTACATGGAGATTTCACCCTTTCCTCTGAGTACATGGAGATTTAACCCTTTCCCCTGAGTACATGGAGATTTAACGCTTTCCCCTGAGTACATGGAGATTGAACCCTTTCCCTGAGTACATGGAGATTTAACCATTTCCCTGAGAACATGGAGATTTAACCCTTTCCCCTGAGTACATGGAGATTTAACCCTTTCCCCTGAGTACATGGAGATTTAACCCTTTCCCTGAGTACATGGAGATTTAGCCCTTTCCCTGAGCATATGGAGATTTAACCCTTTCCCTGAGTACTTGGAGATTTAACCCTTTCCCTGAGTACATGGACATTTAACCCTTTCCCTGAGTACATGGACATTTAACCCTTTCCCTGAGTACTTGGAGATTTAACCCTTTCCCTGAGTACATGGAGATTTAACCCTTTCCCTGAGTACATGGAGATTTAACCCTTTCCCTGAGTGCATGGAGATTTAACCATTCCCCTGAGTACATGGAGATTTAACCCTTTCCCTGAGCACTTGAAGATTTCACCCTTTCCCCTCAGTTAATGGAGATTTAACCCTTTCCCTGAGTACATGGAGATTTAACCCTTGCCCTGAGTACATGTAGATTTAACCCTTTCCCTGAGTACATGGAGATTCAACCCTTTCCCTGAGTACATGGAGATTTAACCCTTTCCCTGAGTACATGGAGATTTAACCCTTTCCCAGAGTACATGGAGATTTAACCCTTTCCTTGAGTACATGGAGATTTAACCCTTTCCCTGAGTACATGGAGATTTAACACTTTCCCTGCGTACATGGAGATTTAACCCTTTCCTCTGAGTACATGGAGATTTAACTCTTTCCCTGAGTACATGGAGATTTAACACATTCCCCTCTGTACATGGAGATTTAACCCTTTCCCTTAGTACATGGAGATTTAACCCTTTCCTCTGAGTACATGGAGATTTAACCCTTTCCCTGAGTTAATGGAGATTTAACCATTTCCCTGAGTACATGGAGATTTAACCCTTTCCCCTCAGCACATGGAGATTTAACCCTTTCCTCTGAGTACATGGAGATTTAACCCTTTCCTCTGAGTACATGGAGATTCAACCCTTTCCTCTGAGTTCATGGAGATTTAACCCTTTCCCTGAGTACATGGAGATTCAACCCTTTCTTCTGAGTACATGGAGATTCAACCCTTTCCCTCAGTACATGGAGATTTAACCCTTTCCCTGAGTACATGGAGATTAACCCTTTCCCTGAGTACATGGAGATTTAACCCTTTCCCTGAGTACATGGAGATTTAACCCTTCCCTGAGTACAATGAGATTTAACCCTTTCCCTGAGTACATGGAGATTTAACCCTTTCCCTGAGTACATGGAGATTTAACCCTTTCCCTGAGTACATGGAGATTTAACACTTTCCCTGAGTACATGGAGATTTAACCCTTTCCCCGTGTACATGGAGGTTGAACCCTTTACCCGAGTACATGGAGATTTAACCCTTTCCCTGAGTGCATGGAGATTTAACCCTTTCCCTGAGTACATGGAGATTTAACCCTTTCCCCCTGTACATGGAGGTTGAACCCTTTCCCCGAGTACATGGAGATTTAACCCTTTCCCTGAGTACATCGAGATTTAACCCTGTCCCCACAGTACATGGAGATTTAACCCTTTCCCTGAGTACATGGAGATTTAACCCTTTCCCTGAGTACATGGAGATTTAACCCTTTCCCTGAGTACATGGAGATTTAACCCTTTCCCTGAGTACATGGAGATTTAACCCTTTCCCTGAGTACATGGAGATTTAACCCTTTCCCTGAGTACATGGAGATTTAACCCTTTCCCTCAGCACATGGAGATTTAACCCTTTCCCTCTGAGTACATGGAGATTTAACACTTTCCCCTCAGTACATGGAGATTTACCCTTTCCCTGAGTACATGGAGATTTAACCCTTTCCCTCAGTACATGGAGATTTAACCCTTTCCCTCTGAGTGCATGGAGATTTAACCCTTTCCCCCTGAGCACATGGAGATTTAACCCTTTCCCCTCAGTACATGGAGATTTAACCCTTTCCCTGAGTACGTGGAGATTTAACCCTTTCCCTGAGTACATGGAGATATAACCCTTTCCATGAGTACATGGAGATTTAACCCTTTCCCTCTGAGTACATGGAGATTTAACCCTTTCCCTGAGTACATGGAGATTTAACCCTTTCCCCCTGAGTACAGGAGATTTAACCCTTTCCCCTCAGTACATGGAGATTTAACCCTTTCCTCTGAGTACATGGAGATTTAACCCTTTCCTATGAGTGCATGGAGATTTAACCCTTTCCCTGAGTACATGGAGATTTAACCCTTTCCCTGAGTACATGGAGATTTAACCCTTTCCCTGAGTACATGGAGATTTAACCCTTTCCTTGAGTACATGGAGATTTAACCCTTTCCCTGAGTACATGGAGATTTAACCCTTTCCCTGAGTACATGGAGATTTAACCCTTTCCCTGAGTACATGGAGATTTAACCCTTTCCTCTGAGTACATGGAGATTTAACCCTTTCCCTGAATACATGGAGATTTAACCCTTTCACTGAGTACATGGAGATTTAACTCTTTCCCCTCAGTACATGGAGATTTAACCCATTCCCTGAGTGCATGGAGATTTAACCCTTTCCCTGAGTACATGGAGATTTAACGCTTTCCCTGAGTACATGGAGATTTAACCCTATCCCCTCAGTACATGGAGATTTAACCGTTTCCCTGAGTACATGGAGATTTAACCCTTTCCCTCAGTACATGGAGATTTAACCATTTCCCTGAGTACATGGAGATTTAACCCTTTCCCTGAGTACATGGAGATTCAACCCTTTCCTCTGAGTACATGGAGATTAAACCCTTTCCTCTGAGTACATGGAGATATAACCCTTTCCCTGAGTTCATGGAGATTTAACCCTTTCCCTGAGTACATGGAGATTTAACCCTTTCCTCTGAGTACATGGAGATTCAACCCTTTCCTCTGAGCACATGGAGATTTAACCCTTTCCTCTGAACACATGGAGATTTAACTCTTTCCTCTGAGTACATGGAGATTTAACTCTTTCCCTGAGTACATGGAGATTTAACACATTCCCCTCTGTACATGGAGATTTAACCCTTTCCCTGAGTACATGGAGATATAACCCTTTCCCTGAGTACATGGAGATTCAACCCTTTCCTCTGAGTACATGGAGATTAAACCCTTTCCTCTGAGTACATGGAGATATAACCCTTTCCCTGAGTTCATGGAGATTTAACCCTTTCCCTGAGTACATGGAGATTTAACCCTTTCCTTGAGTACATGGAGATTTAACCCTTTCCCTGAGTACATGGAGATTTAACACTTTCCCTGCGTACATGGAGATTTAACCCTTTCCTCTGAGTACATGGAGATTTAACTCTTTCCCTGAGTACATGGAGATTTAACACATTCCCCTCTGTACATGGAGATTTAACCCTTTCCCTTAGTACATGGAGATTTAACCCTTTCCTCTGAGTACATGGAGATTTAACCCTTTCCCTGAGTTCATGGAGATTTAACCATTTCCCTGAGTACATGGAGATTTAACCCTTTCCCCTCAGCACATGGAGATTTAACCCTTTCCTCTGAGTACATGGAGATTTAACCCTTTCCTCTGAGTACATGGAGATTCAACCCTTTCCTCTGAGTTCATGGAGATTTAACCCTTTCCCTGAGTACATGGAGATTCAACCCTTTCTTCTGAGTACATGGAGATTCAACCCTTTCCCTCAGTACATGGAGATTTAACCCTTTCCCTGAGTACATGGAGATTAACCCTTTCCCTGAGTACATGGAGATTTAACCCTTTCCCTGAGTACATGGAGATTTAACCCTTCCCTGAGTACAATGAGATTTAACCCTTTCCCTGAGTACATGGAGATTTAACCCTTTCCCTGAGTACATGGAGATTTAACCCTTTCCCTGAGTACATGGAGATTTAACACTTTCCCTGAGTACATGGAGATTTAACCCTTTCCCCGTGTACATGGAGGTTGAACCCTTTCCCCGAGTACATGGAGATTTAATCCTTTCCCTGAGTGCATGGAGATTTAACCCTTTCCCTGAGTACATGGAGATTTAACCCTTTCCCCCTGTACATGGAGGTTGAACCCTTTCCCCGAGTACATGGAGATTTAACCCTTTCCCTGAGTACATCGAGATTTAACCCTGTCCCCACAGTACATGGAGATTTAACCCTTTCCCTGAGTACATGGAGATTTAACCCTTTCCCTGAGTACATGGAGATTTAACCCTTTCCCTGAGTACATGGAGATTTAACCCTTTCCCTGAGTACATGGAGATTTAACCCTTTCCCTGAGTACATGGAGATTTAACCCTTTCCCTGAGTACATGGAGATTTAACCCTTTCCCTCAGCACATGGAGATTTAACCCTTTCCCTCTGAGTACATGGAGATTTAACCCTTTCCCCTCAGTACATGGAGATTTACCCTTTCCCTGAGTACATGGAGATTTAACCCTTTCCCTCAGTACATGGAGATTTAACCCTTTCCCTCTGAGTGCATGGAGATTTAACCCTTTCCCCTGAGCACATGGAGATTTAACCCTTTCCCCTCAGTACATGGAGATTTAACCCTTTCCCTGAGTACGTGGAGATTTAACCCTTTCCCTGAGTACATGGAGATATAACCCTTTCCATGAGTACATGGAGATTTAACCCTTTCCCTCTGAGTACATGGAGATTTAACCCTTTCCCTGAGTACATGGAGATTTAACCCTTTCCCCCTGAGTACAGGAGATTTAACCCTTTCCCCTCAGTACATGGAGATTTAACCCTTTCCTCTGAGTACATGGAGATTTAACCCTTTCCTATGAGTGCATGGAGATTTAACCCTTTCCCTGAGTACATGGAGATTTAACCCTTTCCCTGAGTACATGGAGATTTAACCCTTTCCCTGAGTACATGGAGATTTAACCCTTTCCTTGAGTACATGGAGATTTAACCCTTTCCCTGAGTACATGGAGATTTAACCCTTTCCCTGAGTACATGGAGATTTAACCCTTTCCCTGAGTACATGGAGATTTAACCCTTTCCTCTGAGTACATGGAGATTTAACCCTTTCCCTGAATACATGGAGATTTAACCCTTTCACTGAGTACATGGAGATTTAACTCTTTCCCCTCAGTACATGGAGATTTAACCCATTCCCTGAGTGCATGGAGATTTAACCCTTTCCCTGAGTACATGGAGATTTAACGCTTTCCCTGAGTACATGGAGATTTAACCCTATCCCCTCAGTACATGGAGATTTAACCGTTTCCCTGAGTACATGGAGATTTAACCCTTTCCCTCAGTACATGGAGATTTAACCATTTCCCTGAGTACATGGAGATTTAACCCTTTCCCTGAGTACATGGAAAATCAACCCTTTCCTCTGAGTACATGGAGATTAAACCCTTTCCTCTGAGTACATGGAGATATAACCCTTTCCCTGAGTTCATGGAGATTTAACCCTTTCCCTGAGTACATGGAGATTTAACCCTTTCCTCTGAGTACATGGAGATTCAACCCTTTCCTCTGAGCACATGGAGATTTAACCCTTTCCTCTGAACACATGGAGATTTAACCCTTTCCTCTGAGTACATGGAGATTTAACCCTTTCCCTGAGTTCATGGAGATTTAACCCTTTCCCTGAGTACATCGAGATTTAACCCTTTCCCTGAGTACATGGAGATTTAACCCTTTCCCTGAGTACATGGAGATTTAACCCTTTCCCTGAGTTCATGGGGATTTAACCTTTTCCCTGAGTACATGGAGATTTAACCCTTTCCCTGAGTACAAGGAGATTTAACCCTTTCCCTGAGTACATGGAGATTTAACCCTTTCCCTGAGTACATGGAGATTCAACCCTTTCCCTGAGTACATGGAGATTTAACCCTTTCCCTGAGTACATGGAGATTTAACCGTTTCCCTGACTACATGGAGATTTAACCCTTTCCCTGCGTACATGGAGATTTAACCCTTTCCCCTGAGTACATGGAGATTTAATCCTTTCCTCTGAGTACATGGAGATTTAACCCTTTCCCCTGAGTACATGGAGATTTATCACTTTCCCTGAGTACATGGAGATTTAACCCTTTCCCTGAGTACATGGAGATTTAACCCTTTCCCCTCAGTGCACGGAGATTTAACCCTTTCCCTGAGTACATGGCGATTTAACCCTCTCCCTGAGTACATGGAGATTTAACCCTTTCCCTGAGTACATGGAGATTTAACCCTTTCCCCCTGAGTACATGGAGATTTAACCCTTTCCCCCAGTACATGGAGATTTAACCCTTTCCCTGAGTACATGAAAATTTAACCATTTCCCCCGAGTACATGGAGATTTAACCCTTTCCCTGAGAACATGGAGATTTAACCCTTTCCCTGAGTACATGGAGATTTAACCCTTTCCCCTCAGTACATGGAGATTTAAACCTTTCCCTGAGTACATGGAGATTCACCCTTTCCCTGAGTACATGGAGATTTAACCCATTCCCTGAGTACATGGAGATTTAACCCTTTCCCTGAGTACATGGCGATTTAACCCTCTCCCTGAGTACATGGAGATTTAACCCTTTCCCTGAGTACATGGAGATTTAACCCTTTCCCCCTGAGTACATGGAGATTTCACCCTTTCCCCTCATTACATGGAGATTTCACCCTTTCCTCTGAGTACATGGAGATTTAACCCTTTCCCCTGAGTACATGGAGATTTAACGCTTTCCCCTGAGTACATGGAGATTGAACCCTTTCCCTGAGTACATGGAGATTTAACCATTTCCCTGAGAACATGGAGATTTAACCCTTTCCCCTGAGTACATGGAGATTTAACCCTTTCCCCTGAGTACATGGAGATTTAACCCTTTCCCTGAGTACATGGAGATTTAGCCCTTTCCCTGAGCATATGGAGATTTAACCCTTTCCCTGAGTACTTGGAGATTTAACCCTTTCCCTGAGTACATGGACATTTAACCCTTTCCCTGAGTACATGGACATTTAACCCTTTCCCTGAGTACTTGGAGATTTAACCCTTTCCCTGAGTACATGGAGATTTAACCCTTTCCCTGAGTACATGGAGATTTAACCCTTTCCCTGAGTGCATGGAGATTTAACCATTCCCCTGAGTACATGGAGATTTAACCCTTTCCCTGAGCACTTGAAGATTTCACCCTTTCCCCTCAGTACATGGAGATTTAACCCTTTCCCTGAGTACATGGAGATTTAACCCTTGCCCTGAGTACATGTAGATTTAACCCTTTCCCTGAGTACATGGAGATTCAACCCTTTCCCTGAGTACATGGAGATTTAACCCTTTCCCTGAGTACATGGAGATTTAACCCTTTCCCAGAGTACATGGAGATTTAACCCTTTCCTTGAGTACATGGAGATTTAACCCTTTCCCTGAGTACATGGAGATTTAACACTTTCCCTGCGTACATGGAGATTTAACCCTTTCCTCTGAGTACATGGAGATTTAACTCTTTCCCTGAGTACATGGAGATTTAACACATTCCCCTCTGTACATGGAGATTTAACCCTTTCCCTTAGTACATGGAGATTTAACCCTTTCCTCTGAGTACATGGAGATTTAACCCTTTCCCTGAGTTCATGGAGATTTAACCATTTCCCTGAGTACATGGAGATTTAACCCTTTCCCCTCAGCACATGGAGATTTAACCCTTTCCTCTGAGTACATGGAGATTTAACCCTTTCCTCTGAGTACATGGAGATTCAACCCTTTCCTCTGAGTTCATGGAGATTTAACCCTTTCCCTGAGTACATGGAGATTCAACCCTTTCTTCTGAGTACATGGAGATTCAACCCTTTCCCTCAGTACATGGAGATTTAACCCTTTCCCTGAGTACATGGAGATTAACCCTTTCCCTGAGTACATGGAGATTTAACCCTTTCCCTGAGTACATGGAGATTTAACCCTTCCCTGAGTACAATGAGATTTAACCCTTTCCCTGAGTACATGGAGATTTAACCCTTTCCCTGAGTACATGGAGATTTAACCCTTTCCCTGAGTACATGGAGATTTAACACTTTCCCTGAGTACATGGAGATTTAACCCTTTCCCCGTGTACATGGAGGTTGAACCCTTTCCCCGAGTACATGGAGATTTAACCCTTTCCCTGAGTGCATGGAGATTTAACCCTTTCCCTGAGTACATGGAGATTTAACCCTTTCCCCCTGTACATGGAGGTTGAACCCTTTCCCCGAGTACATGGAGATTTAACCCTTTCCCTGAGTACATCGAGATTTAACCCTTTCCCTGAGTACATGGAGATTTAACCCTTTCCTCCAATACATGGAGATTCAACCCTTTCCTCTGAGTACATGGAGATTTAACCCTTTCCTCTGAATGCATGGAGATTTAACCCTTTCCCTGAGTACATGGAGATTTAACCCTTTCCCTGAGTACATGGAGATTTAACCCTTTCCCTGAGTACATGGAGATTTAACCCTTCCCTGAGTACATGGAGATTTAACCCTTTCCCTGAGTACATGGAGATTTAACCCTTTCCCTGAGTACATGGAGATTTAACCCTTTCCCTGAGTACGTGGAGTTTTAACCCTTTCCCTGAGTACATGGAGATTTAACCCTTTCCCTGAGTACATGGAGATTTAACCCTTTCCCCTCAGTACATGGAGATTTAACCCTTTCCCTGAGTACATGGAGATTTAACCCTTTCCCTGAGTACATGGAGATTTAACCCTTTCCCCTCAGTACATGGACATTTAACCCTTTCCCTGAGTACATGGAGATTTAACCCTTTCCCTGAGTACATGGAGATTTAACCCTTTCCCTGACTACATGGAGATTTAACCCTTTCCCTGAGTAAATGGAGATTTAACCCTTTCCTCTGAGTACATGGAGATTTAACCCTTTCCCCTCAGTACATGGAGATTTAACCCTTTCCCTGAGTACATGGAGATTTAACCCTTTCCCCCTGAGTACATGGAGATTTAACCCTTTCCCCGAGGACATGGAGATTTAAACCTTTCCCCTCAGTACATGGAGATTTAACCCTTTCCTCTGAGTACATGGAGATTTAACCCATTCCCCTGAGTACATGGAGATTTAACCCTTTCCCCTCAGTACATGGAGATTTAACCCTTTCCCTGAGTACATGGAGATTTAACCCTTTCCCCTCAGTACATGGAGATTTAACCCTTTCCCCGAGTACATGGAGATTTAACCCTTTCCCTGAGTACATGGTGATTGAACCCTTTCCCTGAGTACATGGAGATTTAACCCTTACCCTGAGTACATGGAGATTTAACCCTGTCCCCACAGTACATGGAGATTTAACCCTTTCCCTGAGTACATGGAGATTTAACCCTTTCCCTGAGTACATGGAGATTTAACCCTTTCCCTGAGTACATGGAGATTTAACCCTTTCCCTGAGTACATGGAGATTTAACCCTTTCCCTGAGTACATGGAGATTTAACCCTTTCCCTGAGTACATGGAGATTTAACCCTTTCCCTCAGCACATGGAGATTTAACCCTTTCCCTCTGAGTACATGGAGATTTAACCCTTTCCCCTCAGCACATGGAGATTTACCCTTTCCCTGAGTACATGGAGATTTAACCCTTTCCCTCAGTACATGGAGATTTAACCCTTTCCCTCTGAGTGCATGGAGATTTAACCCTTTCCCCCTGAGCACATGGAGATTTAACCCTTTCCCCTCAGTACATGGAGATTTAACCCTTTCCCTGAGTACGTGGAGATTTAACCCTTTCCCTGAGTATATGGAGATTTAACCCTTTCCCTGAGTACATGGAGATTTAACCCTTTCCCTCTGAGTACATGGAGATTTAACCCTTTCCCTGAGTACATGGAGATTTAACCCTTTCCCCCTGAGTACAGGAGATTTAACCCTTTCCCCTCAGTACATGGAGATTTAACCCTTTCCTCTGAGTACATGGAGATTTAACCCTTTCCTATGAGTGCATGGAGATTTAACCCTTTCCCTGAGTACATGGAGATTTAACCCTTTCCCTGAGTACATGGAGATTTAACCCTTTCCCTGAGTACATGGAGATTTAACCCTTTCCTTGAGTACATGGAGATTTTACCCTTTCCCTGAGTACATGGAGATTTAACCCTTTCCCCTCAGTACATGGAGATTTAACACTTTCCCTGAGTACATGGAGATTTAACCCTTTCCCCCTGAGTACATGGAGATTTAACCCTTTCCCCGAGGACATGGAGATTTAAACCTTTCCCCTCAGTACATGGAGATTTAACCCTTTCCTCTGAGTACATGGAGATTTAACCCATTCCCCTGAGTACATGGAGATTTAACCCTTTCCCCTCAGTACATGGAGATTTAACCCTTTCCCTGAGTACATGGAGATTTAACCCTTTCCCCTCAGTACATGGAGATTTAACCCTTTCCCCGAGTACATGGAGATTTAACCCTTTCCCTGAGTACATGGTGATTGAACCCTTTCCCTGAGTACATGGAGATTTAACCCTTACCCTGAGTACATGGAGATTTAACCCTGTCCCCACAGTACATGGAGATTTAACCCTTTCCCTGAGTACATGGAGATTTAACCCTTTCCCTGAGTACATGGAGATTTAACCCTTTCCCTGAGTACATGGAGATTTAACCCTTTCCCTGAGTACATGGAGATTTAACCCTTTCCCTGAGTACATGGAGATTTAACCCTTTCCCTGAGTACATGGAGATTTAACCCTTTCCCTCAGCACATGGAGATTTAACCCTTTCCCTCTGAGTACATGGAGATTTAACCCTTTCCCCTCAGTACATGGAGATTTACCCTTTCCCTGAGTACATGGAGATTTAACCCTTTCCCTCAGTACATGGAGATTTAACCCTTTCCCTCTGAGTGCATGGAGATTTAACCCTTTCCCCCTGAGCACATGGAGATTTAACCCTTTCCCCTCAGTACATGGAGATTTAACCCTTTCCCTGAGTACGTGGAGATTTAACCCTTTCCCTGAGTATATGGAGATTTAACCCTTTCCCTGAGTACATGGAGATTTAACCCTTTCCCTCTGAGTACATGGAGATTTAACCCTTTCCCTGAGTACATGGAGATTTAACCCTTTCCCCCTGAGTACAGGAGATTTAACCCTTTCCCCTCAGTACATGGAGATTTAACCCTTTCCTCTGAGTACATGGAGATTTAACCCTTTCCTATGAGTGCATGGAGATTTAACCCTTTCCCTGAGTACATGGAGATTTAACCCTTTCCCTGAGTACATGGAGATTTAACCCTTTCCCTGAGTACATGGAGATTTAACCCTTTCCTTGAGTACATGGAGATTTTACCCTTTCCCTGAGTACATGGAGATTTAACCCTTTCCCTGAGTACATGGAGATTTAACCCTTTCCCTGAGTACATGGAGATTTAACCCTTTCCTCTGAGTACATGGAGATTTAACCCTTTCCCTGAATACATGGAGATTTAACCCTTTCACTGAGTACATGGAGATTTAACTCTTTCCCCTCAGTACATTGAGATTTAACCCATTCCCTGAGTGCATGGAGATTTAACCCTTTCCCTGAGTACATGGAGATTTAACGCTTTCCCTGAGTACATGGAGATTTAACCCTAGCCCCTCAGTACATGGAGATTTATCCGTTTCCCTGAGTACATGGAGATTTAACCCTTTCCCTCAGTACATGGAGATTTAACCATTTCCCTGAGTACATGGAGATTTAGCCCTTTCCCTGAGTACATGGAGATTCAACCCTTTCCTCTGAGTACATGGAGATTAAACCCTTTCCTCTGAGTACATGGAGATATAACCCTTTCCCTGAGTTCATGGAGATTTAACCCTTTCCCTGAGTACATGGAGATTTAACCCTTTACTCTGAGTACATGGAGATTCAACCCTTTCCTCTGAGCACATGGAGATTTAACCCTTTCCTCTGAACACATGGAGATTTAACCCTTTCCTCTGAGTACATGGAGATTTAACCCTTTCCCTGAGTTCATGGAGATTTAACCCTTTCCCTGAGTACATCGAGATTTAACCCTTTCCCTGAGTACATGGAGATTTAACCCTTTCCCTGAGTACATGGAGATTTAACCCTTTCCCTGAGTTCATGGAGATTTAACCCTTTCCCTGAGTACATGGAGATTTAACCCTTTCCCTGAGTACAAGGAGATTTAACCCTTTCCCTGAGTACATGGAGATTTAACCCTTTCCCTGAGTACATGGAGATTCAACCCTTTCCCTGAGTACATGGAGATTTAACCCTTTCCCTGAGTACATGGAGATTTAACCGTTTCCCTGACTACATGGAGATTTAACCCTTTCCCTGAGTACATGGAGATTTAACCCTTTCCCCTGAGTACATGGAGATTTAATCCTTTCCTCTGAGTACATGGAGATTTAACCCTTTCCCCTGAGTACATGGAGATTTATCACTTTCCCTGAGTACATGGAGATTTAACCCTTTCCATGAGTACATGGAGATTTAACCCTTTCCCCTCAGTGCACGGAGATTTAACCCTTTCCCTGAGTACATGGCGATTTAACCCTCTCCCTGAGTACATGGAGATTTAACCCTTTCCCTGAGTACATGGAGATTTAACCCTTTCCCCTGAGTACATGGAGATTTAACCCTTTCCCCCAGTACATGGAGATTTAACCCTTTCCCTGAGTACATGAAAATTTAACCATTTCCCCCGAGTTCATGGAGATTTAACCCTTTCCCTGAGAACATGGAGATTTAACCCTTTCCGTGAGTACATGGAGATTTAACCCTTTCCCCTCAGTACATGGAGATTTAACCCTTTCCCTGAGTACATGGAGATTAACCCTTTCCCTGAGTACATGGAGATTTAACCCATTCCCTGAGTACATGGAGATTTAACCCTTTCCCTGAGTACATGGCGATTTAACCCTCTCCCTGAGTACATGGAGATTTAACCCGTTCCCTGAGTACATGGAGATTTAACCCTTTCCCCCTGAGTACATGGAGATTTAACCCTTTCCCCTCATTACATGGAGATTTCACCCTTTCCTCTGAGTACATGGAGATTTAACCCTTTCCCCTGAGTACATGGAGATTTAACGCTTTCCCCTGAGTACATGGAGATTGAACCCTTTCCCTGAGTACATGGAGATTTAACCCTTTCCCTGAGAACATGGAGATTTAACCCTTTCCCCTGAGTACATGGAGATTTAACCCTTTCCCTGAGTACATGGAGATTTAACCCTTTCCCCTGAGTACATGGAGATTTAACCCTTTCCCTGAGTACATGGAGATTTAGCCCTTTCCCTGAGCATATGGAGATTTAACCCTTTCCCTGAGTACTTGGAGATTTAACCCTTTCCCTCAGTACATGGACATTTAACCCTTTCCCTGAGTACATGGAGATTTAACCCTTTCCCTGAGTACTTGGAGATTTAACCCTTTCCCTGAGTACATGGAGATTTAACCCTTTCCCTGAGTACATGGAGATTTAACCCTTTCCCTGAGTGCATGGAGATTTAACCATTCCCCTGAGTACATGGAGATTTAACCCATTCCCTGAGCACATGAAGATTTCACCCTTTCCCCTCAGTACATGGAGATTTAACCCTTTCCCTGAGTACATGGAGATTTAACCCTTTCCTTTGGTACATGAAGATTTGACCCTTTCCCCTCAGTACATGGAGATTTAACCCTTTCCATCAGTACATGGAGATTTAACCCTTTCCCTGAGTACATGGAGATTTAACCCTTGCCCTGAGTACATGTAGATTTAACCCTTTCCCTGAGTACATGGAGATTCAACCCTTTCCCTGAGTACATGGAGATTTAACCCTTTCCCTGAGTACATGGAGATTTAACCCTTTCCCTGAGTACATGGAGATTTAACCCTTTCCCTGAGTACATGGAGATTTAACCCTTTCCCTGAGTGCATGGAGATTTAACCCTTTCCCTGAGTACATGAAGATTTAACCCTTTCCCCTCAGTACATGGAGATTTAACCCTTTCCCTGAGTACATGGAGATTAACCCTTTCCCTGAGTACATGGAGATTTAACCCATTCCCTGAGTACATGGAGATTTAACCCTTTCCCTGAGTACATGGAGATTTAACCCTTTCCATGAGTACATGGAGATTTAACCCTTTCCCTCAGTACATGGAGATTTAACCCTTTCCCTGAGTACATGGAGATTTAACGCTTTCCCTGAGTACATGTAGATTTAACCCTTTCCCTGAGTACATGGAGATTTAACCCTTTCCCTGTGTACAAGGAGATTTAACCCTTTCCCTCAGTACATGGAGATTTAACCCTTTCCCTGAGTACATGGAGATTTAACCCTTTCCCTCAGTACATGGAGATTTAACCCTTTCCCTGAGTACATGGAGATTTAACCCTTTCCCTCAGTACATTGAGATTTAACCCTTTCCCTGATTCCATGATGATTTAACCATTTCCCCAGAGTACATGGAGATTTAACCCTTTCCCTGAGGACATGGAGATTTAACCCTTTCCCCTCAGTACATGGAGATTTAACCCTTTCCCTCAGTACATGGAGATTTAACCCTTTCCCTGAGTACATGAAGATTTAACCATTTCCCCCGAGTACATGGAGATTTAACCCTTTCCCTGAGTACATGGAGATTTAACCCTTTCCCCTGAGTACATGGAGATTTAATCCTTTCCTCTGAGTACATGGAGATTTAACCCTTTCCCCTGAGTACATGGAGATTTATCACATTCCCTGAGTACATGGAGATTTAACCCTTTCCATGAGTACATGGAGATTTAACCCTTTCCCCTCAGTGCACGGAGATTTAACCCTTTCCCTGAGTACATGGCGATTTAACCCTCTCCCTGAGTACATGGAGATTTAACCCTTTCCCTGAGTACATGGAGATTTAACCCTTTCCCCTGAGTACATGGAGATTTAACCCTTTCCCCCAGTACATGGAGATTTAACCCTTTCCCTGAGTACATGAAAATTTAACCATTTCCCCCGAGTTCATGGAGATTTAACCCTTTCCCTGAGAACATGGAGATTTAACCCTTTCCGTGAGTACATGGAGATTTAACCCTTTCCCCTCAGTACATGGAGATTTAACCCTTTCCCTGAGTACATGGAGATTAACCCTTTCCCTGAGTACATGGAGATTTAACCCATTCCCTGAGTACATGGAGATTTAACCCTTTCCCTGAGTACATGGCGATTTAACCCTCTCCCTGAGTACATGGAGATTTAACCCGTTCCCTGAGTACATGGAGATTTAACCCTTTCCCCCTGAGTACATGGAGATTTAACCCTTTCCCCTCATTACATGGAGATTTCACCCTTTCCTCTGAGTACATGGAGATTTAACCCTTTCCCCTGAGTACATGGAGATTTAACGCTTTCCCCTGAGTACATGGAGATTGAACCCTTTCCCTGAGTACATGGAGATTTAACCCTTTCCCTGAGAACATGGAGATTTAACCCTTTCCCCTGAGTACATGGAGATTTAACCCTTTCCCTGAGTACATGGAGATTTAACCCTTTCCCCTGAGTACATGGAGATTTAACCCTTTCCCTGAGTACATGGAGATTTAGCCCTTTCCCTGAGCATATGGAGATTTAACCCTTTCCCTGAGTACTTGGAGATTTAACCCTTTCCCTGAGTACATGGACATTTAACCCTTTCCCTGAGTACATGGAGATTTAACCCTTTCCCTGAGTACTTGGAGATTTAACCCTTTCCCTGAGTACATGGAGATTTAACCCTTTCCCTGAGTACATGGAGATTTAACCCTTTCCCTGAGTGCATGGAGATTTAACCATTCCCCTGAGTACATGGAGATTTAACCCATTCCCTGAGCACATGAAGATTTCACCCTTTCCCCTCAGTACATGGAGATTTAACCCTTTCCCTGAGTACATGGAGATTTAACCCTTTCCTTTGGTACATGAAGATTTGACCCTTTCCCCTCAGTACATGGAGATTTAACCCTTTCCATCAGTACATGGAGATTTAACCCTTTCCCTGAGTACATGGAGATTTAACCCTTGCCCTGAGTACATGTAGATTTAACCCTTTCCCTGAGTACATGGAGATTCAACCCTTTCCCTGAGTACATGGAGATTTAACCCTTTCCCTGAGTACATGGAGATTTAACCCTTTCCCTGAGTACATGGAGATTTAACCCTTTCCCTGAGTACATGGAGATTTAACCCTTTCCCTGAGTGCATGGAGATTTAACCCTTTCCCTGAGTACATGAAGATTTAACCCTTTCCCCTCAGTACATGGAGATTTAACCCTTTCCCTGAGTACATGGAGATTAACCCTTTCCCTGAGTACATGGAGATTTAACCCATTCCCTGAGTACATGGAGATTTAACCCTTTCCCTGAGTACATGGAGATTTAACCCTTTCCATGAGTACATGGAGATTTAACCCTTTCCCTCAGTACATGGAGATTTAACCCTTTCCCTGAGTACATGGAGATTTAACGCTTTCCCTGAGTACATGTAGATTTAACCCTTTCCCTGAGTACATGGAGATTTAACCCTTTCCCTGTGTACAAGGAGATTTAACCCTTTCCCTCAGTACATGGAGATTTAACCCTTTCCCTGAGTACATGGAGATTTAACCCTTTCCCTCAGTACATGGAGATTTAACCCTTTCCCTGAGTACATGGAGATTTAACCCTTTCCCTCAGTACATTGAGATTTAACCCTTTCCCTGATTCCATGATGATTTAACCATTTCCCCAGAGTACATGGAGATTTAACCCTTTCCCTGAGGACATGGAGATTTAACCCTTTCCCCTCAGTACATGGAGATTTAACCCTTTCCCTCAGTACATGGAGATTTAACCCTTTCCCTGAGTACATGAAGATTTAACCATTTCCCCCGAGTACATGGAGATTTAACCCTTTCCCTGAGTACATGGAGATTTAACCCTTTCCCTGAGTACATGGAGATTTAACCCTTTCCCCTCAGTACATGGAGATTTAACCCTTTCCTCTGAGTACATGGAGATTTATCCCTTTCCTCTGAGTACATGGAGATTTAACCCTTTCCCTGAGTACATGGTAATTTAACCCTTTTCGCTCAGTACATGGAGATTTAACCCTTTCCCTTAGTACATGGAGATTAACCCTTTCCCTGCATACATGGAGATTTAACCCTTTCCTCTGAGTACATGGAGATTTAACCCTTTCCCTGAGTACATGGAGATTTAACCCTTTCCCCTCAGTACATGGAGATTTAACCCTTTCCCTGAGTACATGGAGATTTAACCCTTTCCCTGAGTACATGGAGATTTAACCATTTCCCTGAGTACATGGAGATTTAACCCTTTCCCCTCAGCACATGGAGATTTAACTCTTTCCTCTGAGTACATGGAGATTTAACCCTTTCCTCTGAGTACATGGAGATTCAACCCTTTCCTCTCAGTACATGGAGATTTAACCCTTTCCCTCAGTACATTGAGATTCAACCCTTTCCTCTGAGTACATGGAGATTTAACCCTTTCCCTGAGTACATGGAGATTTAACCCTTTCCCTGAGTAAATGGAGATTTAAGCCTTTCCCTGAGTATACGGAGATTTAACACTTTCCCTGAGTACATGGAGATTTAACCCTTCCCTGAGTACATGGAGATTTAACCCTTTCCCTGAGTACATGGAGATTTAACCCTTTCCCCTCAGTACATGGAGATTTATCCCTTTCCCTGAGTACATGGAGATTTAACCCTTTCCCTGAGTACATGGAGATTTAACCCTTTCCCCTCAGTACATGGAGATTTAACACTTTCCTCTGAGTACATGGTGATTTAACCCGTTGCCCGAGTACATGGAGATTTAACCCTTTCCCTGAGTACATGGAAATTTAACCCTTTCCCCTCAGTACATGGAGATTTAACCCTTTCCCTGAGTACATGGAGATTTAACCCTTTCCCCCTGAGTACATGGAGATTTAACCCTTTCCCCCAGTACATGGAGATTTAACCCTTTCCCTGAGTACATGAAAATTTAACCATTTCCCCCGAGTACATGGAGATTTAACCCTTTCCCTGAGAACATGGAGATTTAACCCTTTCCCTGAGTGCATGGAGATTTAACCCTTTCCCCTCAGTACATGGAGATTTAACCCTTTCCTCTGAGTACATGGAGATTTAACCCTTTCCTCTGAGTACATGGAGGTTTAACCCTTTCCCTGAGGACATGGAGATTTAACCCTTTCCCCTCAGTACATGGAGATTTAACCCTTTCCCTGAGTACATGGAGATTTAACCCTTTCCCTGCGTACATGGAGATTTAACCCTTTCCCCTCAGTTCATGGAGATTTAACCCTTTCCCTGAGTACATGGAGATTTAACACTTTCCTCTGAGGACATGGAGATTTAACCCTTTCCCTCAGTACATGGAGATTCAACCCTTTCAGTGAGTACATGGAGATTTAACCCTTTCCCTGAGTACATGGAGATTTAACCCTTTCCCTTAGTACATGGAGATTTAAACCTTTCACTCAGTACCTGGAGATTTAACCCTTTCCCTGAGTACATGGAGATTTAACGCTCTCCCTGAGTACATGTAGAATTAACCCTTTCCCTGAGTACATGGAGATTTAACCCTTTCCCTGAGTACATGGAGATTTAACCCTTTCCCTCAGTACATGGAGATTTAACCCTTTCCCTGAGTACATGGAGATTTAACCCTTTCCCTCAGGACATGGAGATTTAACCCTTTCCCTGATTACATGGAGATTTAACCCTTTCCCTCAGTACATTGAGATTTAACCCTTTCCCTGAGTCCATGATGATTTAACCATTTCCCCCGAGTACATGGAGATTTAACCCTTTCCCTGAGGACATGGAGATTTAACCCTTTCCCCTCAGTAAATGGAGATTTAACCCTTTCCCTCAGTACATGGAGATTTAACCCTTTCCCTGAGTACATGAAGATTTAACCATTTCCCCCGAGTACATGGAGATTTAACCCTTTCCCTGAGTACATGGAGATTTAACCCTTTCCCTGAGTACATGGAGATTTAACCCTGTCCCCTCAGTACATGGAGATTTAACCCTTTCCCCACAGCACATGGAGATTTAACCCTTTCCTCTGAGTACATGGAGATTTAACCCTTTCCTCTGAGTACATGGAGATTCAACCCTTTCCTCTCAGTACATGGAGATTTCACCCTTTCCCTGAGTACATGGAGATTCAACCCTTTCCTCTGAGTACATGGAGATTTAACCCTTTCCCTGAGTACATGGAGATTTAACCCTTTCCCTGAGTAAATGTGGATTTAAGCCTTTCCCTGAGTACACGGAGATTTAACCCTTTCCCTGAGTACATGGAGATTTAACCCTTCCCTGAGTACATGGAGATTTAACCCTTTCCCTGAGTACATGGAGATTTAACCCTTTCCCTGAGTACATGGAGATTTAACCCTTTCCCTGAGTACATGGAGATTTAACCCTTTCCCTGAGTACATGGAGATTTAACCCTTTCCCCGAGTACATGGAGATTGAACCCTTTCCCCGAGCACATGGAGATTTAACCCTTTCCCTGAGTACATGGAGATTTAACCCTTTCCCTGAGTACATGGAGATTTAACCCTTTCCCCTCAGTACATGGAGATTTAACCCTTTCCCTGAGTACATGGAGATTTAACCCTTTCCCTGAGTACATGGAGATTTAACCCTTTCCCTGAGTACTTGGAGATTTAACCCTTTCCCTGAGTACATGGAGATTTAACCCTTTCCTCTGAGTACATGGAGATTTAACCCGTTGCCCGAGTACATGGAGATTTAACCCTTTCCCTGAGTACATGGAGATTTAACCCTTTCCCCTAAGTACATGGAGATTTAACCCTTTCATCCTGAGTACATGGAGATTTAACCCTTTCCCCTCAGTACATGGAGATTTAACCCTTTCCCTGAGTACATGGAGATTTAACCCTTTCCCCCTGAGTACATGGAGACTTAACCCTTTCCCCCAGTACATGGAGATTTAACCCTTTCCCTGAGTACATGAAGATTTAACCATTTCCCCCGAGTACTTGGAGATTTCACCCTTTCCCTGAGTACATGGAGATTTAACCCTTTCCCTGAGTACATGGAGATTTAACCCTTTCCCCTCAGTACATGGAGATTTAACCCTTTCCTCTGAGTACGTGGAGATTTAACCCTTTCCTCTGAATACATGGAGATTTAACCCTTTCCCTGAGGACATGGAGATTTAACCCTTTCCCCTCAGTGCATGGAGATTTAACCCTTTCCCTGAGTACATGGAGATTTAACCCTTTCCCTGCGTACATGGAGATTTAACCCTTTCCTCTGAGTTCATGGAGATTTAACCCTGTCCCTGAGTACATGGAGAGATATAACCCTTTCCCCTCAGTTCATGGAGATTTAACCCGTTCCCTGAGTACATGGAGATTTAACCCTTTCCTCTGAGTACATGGAGATTTAACCCTTTCCCTCAGTACATGGAGATTTAACCCTTTCCCTGAGTACATGGAGATTTAACCATTTCCCTGAGTACATGGAGATTTAACCATTTCCCCTCAGCACATGGAGATTTAACCCTTTCCTCTGAGTACAATGTGGTTTAAACCTTTCCTCTGAATACATGGAGATTCAATCCTTTCCTCTCAGTACATGGAGATTTAACCCTTTCCCTGAGTACATGGAGATTCAACCCTTTCCTCTGAGTACATGGAGATTCAACCCTTTCCCTCAGTACATGGAGATTTAACCCTTTCCCTGAGTACATGGAGATTTAACCCTTTCCCTGAGTACATGGAGATTTAACCCTTTCCCTGAGTACATGGAGATTTAACCCTTCCCTGAGAACATGGAGATTTAACCCTTTCTCTGAGTACATGGAGATTTAACCCTTTTCCTGAGTACATGGAGATTTAACCCTTTCCCTGAGTACATGGATATTTAACCCTTTCCCTGAGTACATGGAGATTTAACTCTTTCCCCTGAGTACATGGAGATTTAACACTTTCATGGAGTACAATGGAGATTCTACCCTTTCCCTGAGTACATGGAGATTTAACCCTTTCCCTGAGTACATGGAGATTTAATCCTTTCCCCGAGTACATGGAGATTTAACCCTTTTCCTGAGTACATGGAGATTTAACTCTTTCCCCTGAGTACATGGAGATTTAACCCTTTCATGGAGTACATGGAGATTTAACCCATTCCCTGAGTCCATGGAGATTTAACCCTTTCCCTGAGTACATGGAGATTTAACCCTTAACCCGAGTACATGGAGATTTAACCCTTTCCCTGATTACATGGAGATTTAACTCTTTCCCCGAGTACATGGAGATTTAAGCCTTTCCTCTGATTACATGGAGATTTAACCCTTTCCCTGAGTGCATGGAGATTTAACCCTTTCCCTGAGTACATGGAGATTTAACCCTTTCCCCGAGTACATGGAGATTTTACCCTTTTCCTGAGTACATGGAGATTTAACTCTTTCCCCTGAGAACATGGAGATTTAACCCTTTCATGGAGTACATGGAGATTTAACCCATTCCCTGAGTACATGGGGATTTAACCCTTTCCCTGAGTACATGGAGATTTAAACCTTAACCCGAGTACATGGAGATTTACCCCTTTCCCTGAGTACATGGAGATTTAACTTTTTCCCCGAGTACATGGAGATTTAAGCCTTTCCTCTGAGTACATGGAGATTTAACCCTTTCCCTGAGTACATCGATATTTTAACCCTTTCCTCTGAGTACATGGAGATTTTACTTTTTTCCTCTGAGTACATGGAGTTTTAACCCTTTCCCTGAGTACATGGAGATTTAACCCCTTTCCCTGAGTACATGGAGATTTAACCCTTTCCCTGAGTACTTGGAGATTTAACCCTTTCCCTGAGTACATGGAGATTTAACCCTTTTCCCTGAGTACATGGCGATTTAACCCTTTCCCTGAGTACATGGAGATTTAACCCTTTCCCTCCTGTACACGGAGATTTAACACTTTCCCTGAGTACATGGAGATTTAACCCTTTTCCTGAGTACATGGAGATTTAACCCTTTCCCTGAGTACATGGAGATTTAACCCCTTCCCTGAGTATATGGAGTTTTAACCCTTTCCCTGAGTACATGGAGATTTAACCCTTTCCCTGAGTACATGGAGATTTAACCCTTTCCTCTGAGTACATGGAGATTTAACCCTTTCCCTCAGTACATGGAGATTTAACCCTTTCCCTGAGTACATGCAGATTTAACCCTTTCCCTGAGTTCATGGAGATTTAACCCTTTCCTCTGAGTACATGGAGATTTAACTCTTTCCCTCTGAGTACAGGGAGATTTAAACCTTTACCTGAGTACATGGAGATTTAACCCTTTCCCCCTGAGTACATGGAGATTTAACCCTTTCCCTGAGTACATGGTGATTTAACCCTTTCCCTCTGAGTACATGAATGTTTACCCCTTTCCCCCTGAGTACATGAAGATTTAAGCCTTTCCCCTCAGTACATGGAGATTTAACTCTTTCTCTGAGTACATGGAGATTTAACCATTTCCCCCCTGAGTACATGAAGATTTAACCCTTTCCCTCTGAGTCCATGGAGATTTAACCCTTTCCCTGAGTACATGGAGATTTAACCCTTTCCCTGAGTACATGGAGATTTAACCCTTTCCCCTCAGTACATGGAGATTTAACCCTTTCCCTGAGTACATGGAGATTTAACCCTTTCCCTCAGTACATGGAGATTTAAACCCTTTCCTCTGAGTACATGGAGATTTAACCCTTTCCCTCTGAGTCCATGGAGATTTAACCCTTTCCCTGAGTACATGGAGATTTAACCCTTTCCCTGAGTACATGGAGATTTAACCCTTTCCCTGAGTACATGGAGATTTAACCCTTTCCCTGAGTACATGGAGGTTTAACCCTTTCCCTGAGTACATGGAGATTTAAACCCTGTCCCTCATTTACATGGAGATTTAACACTTTCCCTGAGTACATGGAGATTTAACCCTTTCCCTGAGTACATGGAGATTTAACCCTTTCCCTGCGTACATGGAGATTTAACCCTTTCCCTGAGTCTATGGAGTTTTAACCCTTTCCCTGAGTACATGGAGATCTAACCCTTTCCCTGAGTACATGGAGATTTAACCCTTTCCTCTGAGTACATGGAGATTTAACCCTTTCCCCTCAGTACATGGAGATTTAACCCTTTCCCTGAGTACATGGAGATTTAACCCTTTCCCTGAGTACTTGGAGATTTAACCCTTTCCCTGAGTACATGGAGATTTAACCCTTTTCCCTGAGTACATGGCGATTTAACCCTTTCCCTGAGTACATGGAGATTTAACCCTTTCCCTCCTGTACATGGAGATTTAACACTTTCCCTGAGTACATGGAGATTTAACCCTTTCCCTGAGTACATGGAGATTTAACCCTTTCCCTGAGTACATGGAGATTTAACCCCTTCCCTGAGTATATGGAGTTTTAACCCTTTCCCTGTGTACATGGAGATTTAACCCTTTCCCTGAGTACATGGAGATTTAACCCTTTCCTCTGAGTACATTGTGATTTAACCCTTTCCCCTCAATACATGGAGATTTAACCCTTTCCCTGAGTACATGCAGATTTAACCCTTTCCCTGAGTACATGGAGATTTAACCCTTTCCTCTGAGTACATGGAGATTTAACTCTTTCCCTCTGAGTACAGGGAGATTTAAACCTTTCCCTGAGTACATGGAGATTTAACCCTTTCCCCCTGAGTACATGGAGATTTAACCCTTTCCCTGAGTACATGGTGATTTAACCCTTTCCCTCTGAGTACATGAAGGTTTAACCCTTTCCCCCTGAGTACATGAAGATTTAACCCTTTCCCCTCAGTACATGGAGATTTAACTCTTTCTCTGAGTACATGGAGATTTAATCCTTTCCCCCTGAGTACATGAAGATTTAACCCTTTCCCTCTGAGTCCATGGAGATTTAACCCTTTCCCTGAGTACATGGAGATTTAACCCTTTCCCTGAGTACATGGAGATTTAACCCCTTCCCTGAGTACATGGAGATTTAACCCTTTCCCTGAGTACATGGAGGTTTAACCCTTTCCCTGAGTACATGGAGATTTAACCCTTTCCCTCATTTACATGGAGATTTAACACTTTCCCTGAGTACATGGAGATTTAACCCTTTCCCTGAGTACATGGAGATTTAACCCTTTCCCTGCGTACATGGAGATTTAACCCTTTCCCTGAGTCATTGGAGTTTTAACCCTTTCCCTGAGTACATGGAGATTTAACCCTTTCCCTGAGTACATGGAGATTTAACCCTTTCCTCTGAGTACATGGAGATTTAACCCTTTCCCCTCAGTACATGGAGATTTAACCCTTTCCCTGAGTACATGGAGATTTAACCCTTTCCCTCAGTACATGGAGATTTAACCCTTTCCTCTGAGTACATGGAGATTTAACCCTTTCCCTCTGAGTACAGGGAGATTTAAACCTTTCCCTGAGTACATGGAGATTTAACCCTTTCCCTGAGTACATGGAGATTTAACCCTTTCCCTGAGTACATGGAGATTTAACCCTTTCCCTGAGTACATGGAGATTTAACCCTTTCCCTGAGTACATGGAGATTTAACCCTTTCCCTCAGTACATGGAAATTTAACCCTTTCCCCCGAGTACATGGATATTTAACCCTTTCCTCTGAGTACATGGAGATTTTACCCTTTCCCTGAGTACATGGAGATTTAACCCTTTCCCTGAGTACTTGCAGATTTAACCCTTTCCCTGAGTACATGGAGATTTAACCCTTTCCCTGAGTACATGGAGATTTAACCCTTTCCCTGAGTACATGGAGATTTAACCCTTTCCCTGAGTACATGGAGATTTAAACCTTTCCTTGAATACATGGAGATTTAACCCTTTCCCTGAGTACATGGTGATTTAACCATTTCCCTGAGTACATGGAGAGTTAACCCTTTCCCTGAGTACATGGAGATTTAACCCTTTCCCTTACTACATGGAGATTTAACCCTTTTAACCCTTTCCCTTACTACATGGAGATTTAACCCTTTCCCCCGAGTACATGGAGATTTAATCCTTTCCCTGAGTACATGGAGATTTAACCCTTTCACTGAGTACTTGCAGATTTAACCCTTTCCCTGAGTACATGCAGATTTAACCCTTTCCCTGAGTGCATGGAGATTTAACCCTTTCCCTGAGTACATGGAGATTTAACCCTTTCCCTGAGTAATTGGAGATTTAACTCTTTCCCTGAGTACATGGAGATTTAACCATTTCGCTGAGTACATGGTGTTTTAACCCTTTCCGTGAGTACATGCAGATTTAACCCTTTCCCTGAGTACATGGAGATTTAACCCTTTCCCTGAGTACATGGTGATTTAACCCTTTCCCTCTGAGTACATGGAGATTTAACCCCTTTCCCTGAGTACATGGAGATTTAACCCTTTCCCTGAGTACATGGAGATATAACCCTTTCCTCTGAGTACAGAGATTTAACCCTTTCCTGAGTACATGGAGATTTAACCCTTTCCCTGAGTACATGGAGATTTAAACCTTTCCCTGAGTACATGGAGATTTAACCCTTTCCCTGAGTACATGGAGATTTAACCCTTTCCCCCTGAGTACATGGAGATTTATCCCTTTCCCCTGAGTACATGGAGATTTAACCCTTTCCCCTCAGTACATGGACATTTAACCCTTTCCCCAAGTACATGCAGATTTAACCCATTCCCTGAGTACATGGAGATTTAACCCTTTCCCTGAGTACATGGAGATTTAACCCTTTCCCTGAGTACATGGAGATTTAACCCTTTCCTCTGAGTACATGGAGATTTAACCCTTTCCTCTGAGTACATGGAGATTTAAACCTTTCCTCTGAGTACATGGAGATTTAACTCTTTCCCCTGAGTACATGGAGCTTTAACCCTTTCCTCTGAGTACATGGAGATTTAACCCTTTCCCTGAGTACATGGAGATTTAACCCTTTCCCTGAGTACATGGAGATTTAACCCTTTCCCTGAGTACATGGTGATTTAACCCTTTCCCTGAGTACATGGAGAGTTAACCTTTTCCCTGAGTACATGGAGATTTAACCCTTTCCCTGAGTACATGGAGATTTAACCCTTTGCCTTAGTACATGGAGATTTAACCCTTTCCCCCGAGTACATGGAGATTTAACCCTTTCCTCTGAGTACAAGGAGATTTATCCCTTTCCCTGAGTACATGGAGATTTAACCCTTTCCCTGAGTACTTGCAGATTTAACCGTTTCCCTGAGTACATGCAGATTTAACCCTTTCCCTGAGTACATGGAGATTTAACCCTTTCCCTGAGCACATGGAGATTTAACCTTTTCCCTGAGTACATGGAGATTTAACCCTTTCCCTGAGTACATGGAGATTTAACCCTTTCTACTGAGTACATGTAGATTTAACCCTTTCCCCTCAGTACATGGAGATTTAACCCTTTTTCTGAGTACATGGAGATTTAACCCTTTCCCTGAGTACATGGAGATTTAACCCTTTCCCTGAGTACATGGAGATTTAACCCCTTCCCTGAGTACATGGTGATTTAACCCTTTCCGTGAGTACATGCAGATTTAACCCTTTCCCTGAGTACATGGAGATTTAACCCTTTCCTCTGAGTACATGGAGATTTAACCCTTTCCTCTGAGTACATGGAGATTTAACCCTTTCCCTGAGTACATGGAGATTTAACCCTTTCCTCTGAGTACATGGAGATTTAACCCTTTCCCTGAGTACATGGAGATTTAACCCTTTCCCTGAGTACATGGAGATTTAACCCTTTCCTCTGAGTACATGGAGATATTACCCTTTCCTCTGAGTACATGGAGATTTAACCCTTTCCCTGAGTACATGGAGATTTAACCCTTTCCCTGAGTACATGGAGATTTAACCCTTTCCCTGAGTACATGGAGATTTAACCCTTTCCCTGAGTACATGGAGATTTAACCCTTTCCCCCTGAGTACATGGAGATATATCCCTTTCCCCTGAGTACATGGAGATTTAACCCTTTCCCCTCATTACATGGACATTTAACCCTTTCCCCGAGTACATGCAGATTTATCCCTTTCCCTGAGTACATGGAGATTTAACCCTTTCCCTGAGTACATGGAGATTTAACCCTTTCACTGAGTACATGGAGATTTAACCCTTTCCTCCGAGTACATGGAGATATAACCCTTTCCTCTGAGTACATGGAGATTTAAACCTGTCCTCTGAGTACATGGAGATTTAACTCTTTACCCTGAGCAAATGGAGATTTAACCCTTTCCTCTGAGTACATGGAGATTTAACCCTTTCCCTGAGTACATGGAGATTTAACCCTTTCCCTGAGTACATGGAGATTTAACCATTTCCCTGAGTACATGGATATTTAACCCTTTCCCTGAGTACATGGAGATTTAACCCTTTCCTCTGAGTACATGGAGATTTAACGCTTTCCCTGAGTACATGGAGATTTCACCCTTTCCCTGAGTACGTGGAGATTGAACCCTTCCCCCCGAGTACATGGAGATTTAACCCTTTCCCTGAGTACATGGAGATTTAACCCTTTCCCTGAGGACATGGAGATTTAACTCTTTCCTCTGACTACATGGAGATTTCACCCTTTCCCTGAGTACATGGCGATTTAACCCTTTCCCTGAGTACATGGAGATTTAACCCTTTCCCTGAGTACATGGAGATTTAACCCTCTCCCTGAGTACATGGAGATTTAAGTCTTTCCCTGAGTACATGGAGATTTAACTCTTCCTCTGAGGACATGGAGATTTAACCCTTTCCCTGAGTACATGGAGATTTAACCCTTTCCCTGAGTTCATGGAGATTTAACCCTTTCCCTGAGTACATGGAGATTTAACCCTTTCCCTGAGTACATGGAGATTTTACCCTTTCTACTGAGTACATGGAGATTTAACCCTTTCCCCTCAGTACATGGAGATTTAACCCTTTCCCTGAGTACATGGAGATTTAACCCTTTCCCTGAGTAATTGGAGATTTAACTCTTTCCCTGAGTACATGGAGATTTAACCATTTCGCTGAGTACATGGTGTTTTAACCCTTTCCGTGAGTACATGCAGATTTAACCCTTTCCCTGAGTACATGGAGATTTAACCCTTTCCCTGAGTACATGGTGATTTAACCCTTTCCTCTGAGTACATGGAGATTTAACCCTTTCCCTGAGTACATGGAGATTTAACCCTTTCCCTGAGTACATGGAGATTTAACCCTTTCCCTGAGTACATGGAGATTTAACCCTTTCCCTGAGTACATGGAGATTTAACCCTTTCCCCCTGAGTACATGGAGATTTATCCCTTTCCCCTGAGTACATGGAGATTTAACCCTTTCCCCTCAGTACATGGACATTTAACCCTTTCCCCGAGTACATGCAGATTTAACCCTTTCCCTGAGTACATGGAGATTTAACCCCTTCCCTGAGTACATGGAGATTTAACCCTTTCCCTGAGTACATGGAGATTTAACCCTCTCCTCTGAGTACATGGAGATTTAACCCCTTCCTCTGAGTACATGGAGATTTAAAACTTTCCTCTGAGTACATGGAGATTTAACTCTTTCCCCTGAGTACATGGAGCTTTAACCCTTTCCTCTGAGTATATGGAGATTTAACCCTTTCCCTGAGTACATGGAGATTTAACCCTTTCCCTGAGTACATGGAGATTTAACCCTTTCCCTGAGTACATGGTGATTTAACCCTTTCCCTGAGTACATGGAGAGTTAACCTTTTCCCTGAGTACATGGAGATTTAACCCTTTCCCTGAGTACATGGAGATTTAACCCTTTCCCTTAGTACATGGAGATTTAACCCTTTCCCCCGAGTACATGGAGATTTAACCCTTTCCTCTTAGTACAAGGAGATTTAACCCTTTCCCTGAGTACATGGAGATTTAACCCTTTCCCTGAGTACTTGCAGATTTAACCGTTTCCCTGAGTACATGCAGATTTAACCCTTTCCCTGAGTACATGGAGATTTAACCCTTTCCCTGAGCACATGGAGATTTAACCCTTTCCCTGAGTACATGGAGATTTAACCCTTTCCCTGAGTACATGGAGATTTAACACTTTCTACTGAGTACATGGAGATTTAACCCTTTCCCCTCAGTACATGGAGATTTAACCCTTTTTCTGAGTACATGGAGATTTAACCCTTTCCCTGAGTACATGGAGATTTAACCCTTTCCCTGAGTACATGGAGATTTAACCCCTTCCCTGAGTACATGGTGATTTAACCCATTCCGTGAGTACATGCAGATTTAACCCTTTCCCTGAGTACATGGAGATTTAACCCTTTCCTCTGAGTACATGGAGATTTAACCCTTTCCTCTGAGTACATGGAGATTTAACCCTTTCCCTGAGTACATGGAGATTTAACCCTTTCCTCTGAGTACATGGAGATTTAACCCTTTCCCTGAGTACATGGAGATTTAACTCTTTCCCCTGAGTACATGGAGCTTTAACCCTTTCCTCTGAGTACATGGAGATTTAACCCTTTCCCTGAGTACATGGAGATTTAACCCTTTCCCTGAGTACATGGAGATTTAACCCTTTCCCTGAGTACATGGAGATTTAACCCTTTCCCTGAGTACATGGAGATTTAACCCTTTCCCCCTGAGTACATGGAGATATATCCCTTTCCCCTGAGTACATGGAGATTTAACCCTTTCCCCTCATCACATGGACATTTAACCCTTTCCCCGAGTACATGCAGATTTAACCCTTTCCCTGAGTACATGGAGATTTAACCCTTTCCCTGAGTACATGGAGATTTAAACCTTTCCTCTGAGTACATGGAGATTTAACTCTTTCCCCTGAGTACATGGAGCTTTAACCCTTTCCTCTGAGTACATGGAGATTTAACCCTTTCCCTGAGTACCTGGAGATTTAACCCTTTCCCTGAGTACATGGAGATTTAACCCTTTCCCTGAGTACATGGTGATTTAACCCTTTCCCTGAGTACATGGAGAGTTAACCTTTTCCCTGAGTACATGGAGATTTAACCCTTTCCCTGAGTACATGGAGATTTAACCCTTTCCCTTAGTACATGGAGATTTAACCCTTTCCCCCGAGTACATGGAGATTTAACCCTTTCCTCTGAGTACAAGGAGATTTAACCCTTTCCCTGAGTACATGGAGATTTAACCCTTTCCCTGAGTACTTGCAGATTTAACCGTTTCCCTGAGTACATGCAGATTTAACCCTTTCCCTGAGTACATGGAGATTTAACCCTTTCCCTGAGCACATGGAGATTTAACCCTTTCCCTGAGTACATGGAGATTTAACCCTTTCCCTGAGTACTTGGAGATTTAACCCTTTCTACTGAGTACATGGAGATTTAACCCTTTCCCCTCAGTACATGGAGATTTAACCCTTTTTCTGAGTACATGGAGATTTAACCCTTTCCCTGAGTACATGGAGATTTAACCCTTTCCCTGAGTACATGGAGATTTAACCCCTTCCCTGAGTACATGGTGATTTAATTCTTTCCGTGAGTACATGCAGATTTAACCCTTTCCCTGAGTACATGGAGATTTAACCCTTTCCTCTGAGTACATGGAGATTTAACCCTTTCCTCTGAGTACATGGAGATTTAACTCTTTCCCTGAGTACATGGAGATTTAACCCTTTCCTCTGAGTACATGGAGATTTAACCCTTTCCCTGAGTACATGGAGATTTAACCCTTTCCCTGAGTACATGGAGATTTAACCCTTTCCTCTGAGTACATGGAGATATTACCCTTTCCTCTCAGTACATGGAGATTTAACCCTTTCCCTGAGTACATGGAGATTTAACCCTTTCCCTGAGTACATGGAGATTTAACCCTTTCCCTGAGTACATGGAGATTTAACCCTTTCCCTGAGTACATGGAGATTTAACCCTTTCCCCCTGAGTACATGGAGATATATCCCTTTCCCCTGAGTACATGGAGATTTAACCCTTTCCCCTCATTACATGGACATTTAACCCTTTCCCCGAGTACATGCAGATTTAACCCTTTCCCTGAGTACATGGAGATTTAACCCTTTCCCTGAGTACATGGAGATTTAACCCTTTCACTGAGTACATGGAGATTTAACCCTTTCCTCCGAGTACATGGAGATATAACCCTTTCCTCTGAGTACATGGAGATTTAAACCTGTCCTCTGAGTACATGGAGATTTAACTCTTTACCCTGAGCAAATGGAGATTTAACCCTTTCCTCTGAGTACATGGAGATTTAACCCTTTCCCTGAGTACATGGAGATTTAACCCTTTCCCTGAGTACATGGAGATTTAACCCTTTCCTCTGAGTCCATGGAGATTTAATCCTTTACCAGAGTACATGGAGATTTAACCCTTTCCCTGAGTACATGGAGATTTAACCCTTTCCCTGAGTACATGGATATTTAACACTTTCCCTGAGTACATGGAGATTTAACCCTTTCCTCTGAGTACATGGAGATTTAACGCTTTCCCTGAGTACATGGAGATTTCACCCTTTCCCTGAGTACGTGGAGATTGAACCCTTTCCCCCGAGTACATGGAGATTTAACCCTTTCCCTGAGTACATGGAGATTTAACCCTTTCCCTGAGGACATGGAGATTTAACTCTTTCCTCTGACTACATGGAGATTTCACCCTTTCCCTGAGTACATGGAGATTTAACCCTTTCCCTGAGTACATGGAGATTTAACCATTTCCCTGAGTACATGGAGATTTAACCCTCTCCCTGAGTACATGGAGATTTAAGTCTTTCCCTGAGTACATGGAGATTTAACTCTTCCTCTGAGGACATGGAGATTTAACCCTTTCCCTGAGTACATGGAGATTTAACCCTTTCCCTGAGTTCATGGAGATTTAAACCTTTCCCTGAGTACATGGAGATTTAACCCTTTCCCTGAGTACATGGAGATTTTACCCTTTCTACTGAGTACATGGAGATTTAACCCTTTCCCCTCAGTACATGGAGATTTAACCCTTTCCCTGAGTACATGGAGATTTAACCCTTTCCCTGAGTAATTGGAGATTTAACTCTTTCCCTGAGTACATGGAGATTTAACCATTTCGCTGAGTACATGGTGTTTTAACCCTTTCCGTGAGTACATGCAGATTTAACCCTTTCCCTGAGTACATGGAGATTTAACCCTTTCCCTGAGTACATGGTGATTTAACCCTTTCCTCTGAGTACATGGAGATTTAACCCTTTCCCTGAGTACATGGAGATTTAACCCTTTCCCTGAGTACATGGAGATATAACCCTTTCCTCTGAGTACATGGAGATTTAACCCTTTCCCTGAGTACATGGAGATTTAACCCTTTCCCTGAGTACATGGAGATTTAACCCTTTCCCTGAGTACATGGAGATTTAACCCTTTCCCTGAGTACATGGAGATTTAACCCTTTCCCCCTGAGTACATGGAGATTTATCCCTTTCCCCTGAGTACATGGAGATTTAACCCTTTCCCCTCAGTACATGGACATTTAACCCTTTCCCCGAGTACATGCAGATTTAACCCTTTCCCTGAGTACATGGAGATTTAACCCTTTCCCTGAGTACATGGAGATTTAACCCTTTCCCTGAGTACATGGAGATTTAACCCTTTCCTCTGAGTACATGGAGATTTAACCCCTTCCTCTGAGTACATGGAGATTTAAAACTTTCCTCTGAGTACATGGAGATTTAACTCTTTCCCCTGAGTACATGGAGCTTTAACCCTTTCCTCTGAGTATATGGAGATTTAACCCTTTCCCTGAGTACATGGAGATTTAACCCTCTCCCTGAGTACATGGAGATTTAACCCTTTCCCTGAGTACATGGTGATTTAACCCTTTCCCTGAGTACATGGAGAGTTAACCTTTTCCCTGAGTACATGGAGATTTAACCCTTTCCCTGAGTACATGGAGATTTAACCCTTTCCCTTAGTACATGGAGATTTAACCCTTTCCCCCGAGTACATGGAGATTTAACCCTTTCCTCTGAGTACAAGGAGATTTAACCCTTTCCCTGAGTACATGGAGATTTAACCCTTTCCCTGAGTACTTGCAGATTTAACCGTTTCCCTGAGTCCATGCAGATTTAACCCTTTCCCTGAGTACATGGAGATTTAACCCTTTCCCTGAGCACATGGAGATTTAACCCTTTCCCTGAGTACATGGAGATTTAACCCTTTCCCTGAGTACATGGAGATTTAACCCTTTCTACTGAGTACATGGAGATTTAACCCTTTCCCCTCAGTACATGGAGATTTAACCCTTTTTCTGAGTACATGGAGATTTAACCCTTTCCCTGAGTACATGGAGATTTAACCCTTTCCCTGAGTACATGGAGATTTAACCCCTTCCCTGAGTACATGGTGATTTAACCCTTTCCGTGAGTACATGCATATTTAACCCTTTCCCTGAGTACATGGAGATTTAACCCTTTCCTCTGAGTACATGGAGATTTAACCCTTTCCTCTGAGTACATGGAGATTTAACCCTTTCCCTGAGTACATGGAGATTTAACCCTTTCCTCTGAGTACATGGAGATTTAACCCTTTCCCTGAGTACATGGAGATTTAACCCTTTCCCTGAGTACATGGAGATTTAACCCTTTCCTCTGAGTACATGGAGATATTACCCTTTCCTCTGAGTACATGGAGATTTAACCCTTTCCCTGAGTACATGGAGATTTAACCCTTTCCCTGAGTGCATGGAGATTTAACCCTTTCCCTGAGTACATGGAGATTTAACCCTTCCCTGAGTACATGGAGATTTAACCCTTTCACCCTGAGTACATGGAGATATATCCCTTTCCCCTGAGTACATGGAGATTTAACCCTTTCCCCTCATTACATGGACATTTAACCCTTTCCCCGAGTACATGCAGATTTAACCCTTTCCCTGAGTACATGGAGATTTAACCCTTTCCCTGAGTACATGGAGATTTAACCCTTTCACTGAGTACATGGAGATTTAACCCTTTCCTCCGAGTACATGGAGATATAACACTTTCCTCTGAGTACATGGAGATTTAAACCTGTCCTCTGAGTACATGGAGATTTAACTCTTTACCCTGAGCAAATGGAGATTTAACCCTTTCCTCTGAGTACATGGAGATTTAACCCTTTCCCTGAGTACATGGAGATTTAACCCTTTCCCTGAGTACATGGAGATTTAACCCTTTCCTCTGAGTACATGGAGATTTAATCCTTTACCAGAGTACATGGAGATTTAACCCTTTCCCTGAGTACATGGATATTTAACCCTTTCCCTGAGTACATGGAGATTTAACCCTTTCCTCTGAGTACATGGAGATTTAACGCTTTCCCTGAGTACATGGAGATTTCACCCTTTCCCTGAGTACGTGGAGATTGAACCCTTCCCCCCGAGTACATGGAGATTTAAACCTTTCCCTGAGTACATGGAGATTTAACCCTTTCCCTGAGGACATGGAGATTTAACTCTTTCCTCTGACTACATGGAGATTTCACCCTTTCCCTGAGTACATGGAGATTTAACCCTTTCCCTGAGTACATGGAGATTTAACCCTTTCCCTGAGTACATGGAGATTTAACCCTCTCCCTGAGTACATGGAGATTTAAGTCTTTCCCTGAGTACATGGAGATTTAACTCCTCCTCTGAGGACATGGAGATTTAACCCTTTCCCTGAGTACATGGAGATTTAACCCTTTCCCTGAGTTCATGGAGATTTAACCCTTTCCTCTGAGTACATGGAGATTTAACCCTTTCCTCTGAGTACATGGAGATTTAACCCTTTCCCTCAGTACATGGAGATTTAACCCTTTCTCTGAGTACATGGAGATTTAACCCTTTCCCTGAGTACATGGAGATTTAACCCTTTCCCTGAGTACATGGAGATTTAACCCTTTCCCTGAGTACATGGAGATTTAACCCTTTCCCTGAGTACATGGAGATTTAACCCTTTCCCTGAGTACATGGAGATTTAACCCTTTCCCTCAGTACATGTAGATTGAACCCTTTCCCTGAGTACATGGAGATTTAACCCTTTCCCTGAGTTCATGGAGATTTAACCCTTTCCCTGAGTACATGGAGATTTAACCCTTTCCCCTCAGTACATGGAGATTTAACCCTTTCCCTGAGTACATGGAGATTTAAACCTTTCCCCTCAGTACATGGAGATTTAACCCTTTCCCTGAGTACATGGAGATTTAACCCTTTCCCTGAGTACATGGAGATTTAACCCTTTCCCTGAGTTCATGGAGATTTAAGCATTTCCCTGAGTACATGGAGATTTAACACTTTCCTCTGAGTACATGGAGATTTAACCCTTTCCCTGAGTACATGGAGATTTAACCCTTTCCCCCAGTACATGGAGATTTAACCCTTTCCTCTGAGTACATGGAGATTTAACCCTTTCCCTCAGTACATGGAGATTTAACCCTTTCCTCTGAGTACATGGAGATTTAACCCTTTCCCTGAGTACATGGAAATTTAACCCTTTCCCTGAGTACATGGAGATTTAACCCTTTCCCTGAGTATATCGATATTTAACCCTTTCCCTGAGTACACGGAGATTTAACCCTTTCCTCTGAGTACATGGAGATTTAACCCTTTCCCTGAGTACATGGAGATTTAACCCTTTCCCTGAGTACATGGAGATTTAACCCTTCCCCCCGAGTACATGGCGATTTAAACCTTTCCCTGAGTGCATGGAGATTTAACCCTTTCCTCTGAGCACATGGATATTTAACCCTTTCCCTGAGTACATGGAGATATAACCCTTTCCCTGAGTACATGGAGATTTAACCCTTTCCCTGAGTACATGGAGACTTAACCCTTTCCTCTGAGTACATGGAGATTTCACCCTTTCCCTGAGTACATGGAGATTTAACCCTTTCCCTGAGTACATGGAGATTTAACCCTTTCCCTGAGTACATGGAGATTTAACCCTTTCCCTGAGTACATGGAGATTTAACTCTTTCCCTGAGTACATGGAGATTTAACTCTTTCCTCTGAGTACATGCAGATTTAACCCTTTCCCTGAGTACATGGAGATTTAACCCTTTCCCTGAGTACATGGTGATTTAACCCTTTCCTCTGAGTACATGGAGATTTAACCCTTTCCCTGAGTTCATGGAGATTTAACCCTTTCCCTGAGTACATGGAGATATAACCCTTTCCTCTGAGTACATGGAGATTTAACCCTTTCCCTGAGTACATGGAGATTTAACCCTTTCCCTGAGTACATGGAGATTTAACCCTTTCCCTGAGTACATGGAGATTTAACCCTTTCCCTGAGTACATGGAGATTTAACCCTTTCCCCCTGAGTACATGGAGATTTATCCCTTTCCCCTGAGTACATGGAGATTTAACCCTTTCCCCTCAGTACATGGACATTTAACCCTTTCCCCGAGTACATGCAGATTTAACCCTTTCCCTGAGTACATGGAGATTTAACCCTTTCCCTGAGTACATGGAGATTTAACCCTTTCCCTGAGTACATGGAGATTTAACCCTTTCCTCTGAGTACATGGAGATTTAACCCCTTCCTCTGAGTACATGGAGATTTAAAACTTTCCTCTGAGTACATGGAGATTTAACTCTTTCCCCTGAGTACATGGAGCTTTAACCCTTTCCTCTGAGTATATGGAGATTTAACCCTTTCCCTGAGTACATGGAGATTTAACCCTTTCCCTGAGTACATGGAGATTTAACCCTTTCCCTGAGTACATGGTGATTTAACCCTTTCCCTGAGTACATGGAGAGTTAACCTTTTCCCTGAGTACATGGAGATTTAACCCTTTCCCTGAGTACATGGAGATTTAACCCTTTCCCTTAGTACATGGAGATGTAACCCTTTCCCCCGAGTACATGGAGATTTAACCCTTTCCTCTGAGTACAAGGAGATTTAACCCTTTCCCTGAGTACATGGAGATTTAACCCTTTCCCTGAGTACTTGCAGATTTAACCGTTTCCCTGAGTACATGCAGATTTAACCCTTTCCCTGAGTACATGGAGATTTAACCCTTTCCCTGAGCACATGGAGATTTAACCCTTTCCCTGAGTACATGGAGATTTAACCCTTTCCCTGAGTACATGGAGATTTAACCCTTTCTACTGAGTACATGGAGATTTAACCCTTTCCCCTCAGTACATGGAGATTTAACCCTTTTTCTGAGTACATGGAGATTTAACCCTTTCCCTGAGTACATGGAGATTTAACCCTTTCCCTGAGTACATGGAGATTTAACCCCTTCCCTGAGTACATGGTGATTTAACCCTTTCCGTGAGTACATGCATATTTAACCCTTTCCCTGAGTACATGGAGATTTAACCCTTTCCTCTGAGTACATGGAGATTTAACCCTTTCCTCTGAGTACATGGAGATTTAACCCTTTCCCTGAGTACATGGAGATTTAACCCTTTCCTCTGAGTACATGGAGATTTAACCCTTTCCCTGAGTACATGGAGATTTAACCCTTTCCCTGAGTACATGGAGATTTAACCCTTTCCTCTGAGTACATGGAGATATTACCCTTTCCTCTGAGTACATGGAGATTTAACCCTTTCCCTGAGTACATGGAGATTTAACCCTTTCCCTGAGTGCATGGAGATTTAACCCTTTCCCTGAGTACATGGAGATTTAACCCTTCCCTGAGTACATGGAGATTTAACCCTTTCACCCTGAGTACATGGAGATATATCCCTTTCCCCTGAGTACATGGAGATTTAACCCTTTCCCCTCATTACATGGACATTTAACCCTTTCCCCGAGTACATGCAGATTTAACCCTTTCCCTGAGTACATGGAGATTTAACCCTTTCCCTGAGTACATGGAGATTTAACCCTTTCACTGAGTACATGGAGATTTAACCCTTTCCTCCGAGTACATGGAGATATAACCCTTTCCTCTGAGTACATGGAGATTTAAACCTGTCCTCTGAGTACATGGAGATTTAACTCTTTACCCTGAGCAAATGGAGATTTAACCCTTTCCTCTGAGTACATGGAGATTTAACCCTTTCCCTGAGTACATGGAGATTTAACCCTTTCCCTGAGTACATGGAGATTTAACCCTTTCCTCTGAGTACATGGAGATTTAATCCTTTACCAGAGTACATGGAGATTTAACCCTTTCCCTGAGTACATGGAGATTTAACCCTTTCCCTGAGTACATGGATATTTAACCCTTTCCCTGAGTACATGGAGATTTAACCCTTTCCTCTGAGTACATAGAGATTTAACGCTTTCCCTGAGTACATGGAGATTTCACCCTTTCCCTGAGTACGTGGAGATTGAACCCTTCCCCCCGAGTACATGGAGATTTAAACCTTTCCCTGAGTACATGGAGATTTAACCCTTTCCCTGAGGACATGGAGATTTAACTCTTTCCTCTGACTACATGGAGATTTCACCCTTTCCCTGAGTACATGGAGATTTAACCCTTTCCCTGAGTACATGGAGATTTAACCCTTTCCCTGAGTACATGGAGATTTAACCCTCTCCCTGAGTACATGGAGATTTAAGTCTTTCCCTGAGTACATGGAGATTTAACTCTTCCTCTGAGGTCATGGAGATTTAACCCTTTCCCTGAGTACATGGAGATTTAACCCTTTCCCTGAGTTCATGGAGATTTAACCCTTTCCCTGAGTACATGGAGATTTAACCCTTTCCTCTGAGTACATGGAGATTTAACCCTTTCCCTCAGTACATGGAGATTTAACCCTTTCTCTGAGTACATGGAGATTTAACCCTTTCCCTGAGTACATGGAGATTTAACCCTTTCCCTGAGTACATGGAGATTTAAACCTTTCCCTGAGTACATGGAGATTTAACCCATTCCCTGAGTACATGGAGATTTAACCCTTTCCCTGAGTACATGGAGATTTAACCCTTTCCCTCAGTACATGTAGATTGAACCCTTTCCCTGAGTACATGGAGATTTAACCCTTTCCCTGAGTTCATGGAGATTTAACCCTTTCCCTGAGTACATGGAGATTTAACCCTTTCCCCTCAGTACATGGAGATTTAACCCTTTCCCTGAGTACATGGAGATTTAAACCTTTCCCCTCAGTACATGGAGATTTAACCCTGTCCCTGAGTACATGGAGATTTAACCCTTTCCCTGAGTACATGGAGATTTAACCCATTCCCTGAGTTCATGGAGATTTAAGCATTTCCCTGAGTACATGGAGATTTAACACTTTCCTCTGAGTACATGGAGATTTAACCCTTTCCCTGAGTACATGGAGATTTAACCCTTTCCCCCAGTACATGGAGATTTAACCCTTTCCTCTGAGTACATGGAGATTTAACCCTTTCCCTCAGTACATGGAGATTTAACCCTTTCCTCTGAGTACATGGAGATTTAACCCTTTCCCTGAGTACATGGAAATTTAACCCTTTCCCTGAGTACATGGAGATTTAACCCTTTCCCTGAGTATATCGATATTTAACCCTTTCCCTGAGTACACGGAGATTTAACCCTTTCCTCTGAGTACATGGAGATTTAACCCTTTCCCTGAGTCCATGGAGATTTAACCCTTTCCCTGTGTACATGGAGATTTAACCCTTCCCCCCGAGTACATGGCGATTTAACCCTTTCCCTGAGTGCATGGAGATTTAACCCTTTCCTCTGAGCACATGGATATTTAACCCTTTCCCTGAGTACATGGAGATATAACCCTTTCCCTGAGTACATGGAGATTTAACCCTTTCCCTGAGTACATGGAGACTTAACCCTTTCCTCTGAGTACATGGAGATTTCACCCTTTCCCTGAGTACATGGAGATTTAACCCTTTCCCTGAGTACATGGAGATTTAACCCTTTCCCTGAGTACATGGAGATTTAACCCTTTCCCTGAGTACATGGAGATTTAACTCTTTCCCTGAGTACATGGAGATTTAACTCTTTCCTCTGAGTACATGGAGATTTAACCCTTTCCCTGAGTACATGGTGATTTAACCCTTTCCCTGAGTACATGGAGATTTAACCCTTTCCCTGAGTACATGGAGATTTAACCCTTTCCCTCAGTACATGGAGATTTAACCCTTTCCCTGAGTACATGGAGATTTAACCCTTTCCCTGAGAACATGGAGATTTAACCCTTTCACTGAGTTCATGGAGATTTAACCCTTTCCCTGAGTACATGGACATTTAACCCATTCCCTGAGCACATGTAGATTTAACCCTTTCCCTGAGTACATGGAGATTTAACCCTTTCCCTCAGCACATGGAGATTTAACCCTTTCCCTGAGTACATGGAGATTTAACACTTTCCCTGAGTACATGGAGAATTAACCCTTTCCCTGAGTACATGGAGATTTAACCCTTTCCCCTCAGTACATGGAGATTTAACCCTTTCCCTGAGTACATGGAGATTTAACCCTTTCCCCTCAGTACATGTAGATTTAACCCTTTCCCTGAGTACATGGAGATTTAACCCTTTCCCTGAGTGCATGGAGATTTAACCCTTTCCTCTGAGTGCATGGAGATTTAACCCTTTCCTCTGAGTACATGGTGATTTAACCCTTTCCCTGAGTACATGGAGATTTAACCCTTTCCTCTGAGTACATGGAGATTTAACCCTTTCCTCTGAGTACATGGAGATTTAACCCTTTCCCCTCAGTACATGGAGATTTAACCCTTTCCCTGAGTACATGGAGATTTAACCCTTTCCCTGAGTACAGGGAGATTTAACCCATTCCCTGAGTACATGGAGATTTCACTCTTTCCTCCTGAATACATGGAAATTTAACCCTTTCCCTGAGTACATGGAGATTTAACTCTTTCCTCCTGAATACATGGAAATTTAACCCTTTCCCCACAGTACATGGAGATTTAACCCTTTCCCCCCGAGTACATGGAGATTTAACCCTTTCCCTCAGTACATGGAGATTTAACCCTTTTCCAATTAGTCGATGAAGAATTAACCTTTTCTCAATTAGTACATGGAGATTTAACCCTTTCCTCCGAGTACATGGAGATTTAACCCTTTCCCTCAGTACATGGAGATTTAACCCTTTCCCTGAGTACATGGAGATTTAACCCTTTCCCTCAGTACATGGAGATTTAACCCTTTCCCTCAGTACATGGAGATTTAACCCTTTTTCTGAGTACATGGAGATTTAACCCTTTCCCTGAGTACATGCAGATTTAACCATTCCCTGAGTACATGGAGATTTAACCCTTTCCCTGAGTACATGGAGATTTAACCCTTTCCCTGAGTACATGGAGATTTAACCCTTTCCCTGAGTACATGGTGATTTAACCCTTTCCCTGAGTACATGGAGATTTAACCCTTTCCCTCAGTACATGGAGATTTAACCCTTTCCCCTGAGTACATGGAAATTTAACCCTTTCCCTGAGTACATGGAGATTTAACCCTTTCCCTGAGTATATCGATATTTAACCCTTTCCCTGAGTACACGGAGATTTAACCCTTTCCTCTGAGTACATGGAGATTTAACCCTTTCCCTGAGTCCATGGAGATTTAACCCTTTCCCTGTGTACATGGAGATTTAACCCTTCCCCCCGAGTACATGGCGATTTAACCCTTTCCCTGAGTGCATGGAGATTTAACCCTTTCCTCTGAGCACATGGATATTTAACCCTTTCCCTGAGTACATGGAGATATAACCCTTTCCCTGAGTACATGGAGATTTAACCCTTTCCCTGAGTACATGGAGACTTAACCCTTTCCTCTGAGTACATGGAGATTTCACCCTTTCCCTGAGTACATGGAGATTTAACCCTTTCCCTGAGTACATGGAGATTTAACCCTTTCCCTGAGTACATGGAGATTTAACCCTTTCCCTGAGTACATGGAGATTTAACTCTTTCCCTGAGTACATGGAGATTTAACTCTTTCCTCTGAGTACATGGAGATTTAACCCTTTCCCTGAGTACATGGTGATTTAACCCTTTCCCTGAGTACATGGAGATTTAACCCTTTCCCTGAGTACATGGAGATTTAACCCTTTCCCTCAGTACATGGAGATTTAACCCTTTCCCTGAGTACATGGAGATTTAACCCTTTCCCTGAGAACATGGAGATTTAACCCTTTCACTGAGTTCATGGAGATTTAACCCTTTCCCTGAGTACATGGACATTTAACCCATTCCCTGAGCACATGTAGATTTAACCCTTTCCCTGAGTACATGGAGATTTAACCCTTTCCCTCAGCACATGGAGATTTAACCCTTTCCCTGAGTACATGGAGATTTAACACTTTCCCTGAGTACATGGAGAATTAACCCTTTCCCTGAGTACATGGAGATTTAACCCTTTCCCCTCAGTACATGGAGATTTAACCCTTTCCCTGAGTACATGGAGATTTAACCCTTTCCCCTCAGTACATGTAGATTTAACCCTTTCCCTGAGTACATGGAGATTTAACCCTTTCCCTGAGTGCATGGAGATTTAACCCTTTCCTCTGAGTGCATGGAGATTTAACCCTTTCCTCTGAGTACATGGTGATTTAACCCTTTCCCTGAGTACATGGAGATTTAACCCTTTCCTCTGAGTACATGGAGATTTAACCCTTTCCTCTGAGTACATGGAGATTTAACCCTTTCCCCTCAGTACATGGAGATTTAACCCTTTCCCTGAGTACATGGAGATTTAACCCTTTCCCTGAGTACAGGGAGATTTAACCCATTCCCTGAGTACATGGAGATTTCACTCTTTCCTCCTGAATACATGGAAATTTAACCCTTTCCCTGAGTACATGGAGATTTAACTCTTTCCTCCTGAATACATGGAAATTTAACCCTTTCCCCACAGTACATGGAGATTTAACCCTTTCCCCCCGAGTACATGGAGATTTAACCCTTTCCCTCAGTACATGGAGATTTAACCCTTTTCCAATTAGTCGATGAAGAATTAACCTTTTCTCAATTAGTACATGGAGATTTAACCCTTTCCTCCGAGTACATGGAGATTTAACCCTTTCCCTCAGTACATGGAGATTTAACCCTTTCCCTGAGTACATGGAGATTTAACCCTTTCCCTCAGTACATGGAGATTTAACCCTTTCCCTCAGTACATGGAGATTTAACCCTTTTTCTGAGTACATGGAGATTTAACCCTTTCCCTGAGTACATGCAGATTTAACCATTCCCTGAGTACATGGAGATTTAACCCTTTCCCTGAGTACATGGAGATTTAACCCTTTCCCTGAGTACATGGAGATTTAACCCTTTCCCTGAGTACATGGTGATTTAACCCTTTCCCTGAGTACATGGAGATTTAAACCCTTTCCCTCAGTACATGGAGATTTAACCCTTTCCCCCGAGTACATGGAGATTTACCCTTTCCCTGAGTACATGGAGATTTTAACCCTTTCCCTGAATACATGGAGATTTAACCCTTTCCCTGAGTACATGGTGATTTAACCCTTTCCCTGAGTACATGGAGATTTAACCCTTTCCGAGAGTACATGGAGACTTAACCCTTTCCCTGAGTACATGGTGATTTAACCCTTTCCCTGAGTATATGGAGATTTAACCCTTTCCCTGAGTGCTTGGAGATTTAACCCTTTCCCTGAGTACATGAGATTTAACCCTTTCCCTGAGTACATGGAGATTTAACCCTTTCCCTGAGTACATGGAGATTTAACCCTTTCCCTGAGTACATGGAGATTTAACCCTTTCCCTGAGTACATGGAGATTTAACCCTTTCCCTCAGTACATGGAAATTTAACCCTTTCCCCCGAGTACATGGAGATTTAACCCTTTCCTCTGAGGACATGGAGATTTAACCCTTTCCCTGAGTACATGGAGATTTAACCCTTTCCCTGAGTACATGGAGATTTAACCCCTTCCCTGAGTACTTGCAGATTTAACCCTTTCCCTGGGTACATGGAGATTTAACCCTTTCCTGAGTACATGGAGATTTAACCCTTTCCCTGAGTGCATGGATATTTAACCCGTTCCCTGAGTACATGGAGATTTAAACACTTTCCTGAGTACATGGAGATTTAACCCTTTCCCTGAGTACATGGTGATTTAACCGTTTCCCTGAGTACATGGAGAGTTAACCCTTTCCCTGAGTACATGGAGATTTAACCCTTTCCCTGAGTACATGGAGATTTAACCCTTTCCCTCAGTACATGGAGATTTAACCCTTTCCCTGAGTACTTGCAGATTTAACCCTTTCCCTGAGTACATGGAGATTTAACCCTTTCCCTGAGTACATGGAGATTTAACCCTTTCCCTGAGTGCATGGATATTTAACCCGTTCCCTGAGTACATGGAGATTTAACACTTTCCCTGAGTACATGGAGATTTAACCCTTTCCCTGAGTACATGGTGATTTAACCGTTTCCCTGAGCACATGGAGAGTTAACCCTTTCCCTGAGTACATGGAGATTTAACCCTTTCCTGAGTACATGGAGATTTAACCCTTTCCCTCAGTACATGGAGATTTAACCCTTTCCCCCGAGTACATGGAGATTTAACCCTTTCCTCTGAGTACATGGAGATTTAACCCTTTCCCTGAGTACATGGAGATTTAACCCTTTCCCTGAGTACTTGCAGATTTAACCCTTTCCCTGAGTACATGCAGATTTAACCCTTTCCCTGAGTACATGGAGATTTAACCCTTTCCCTGAGTACATGGAGATTTAACCCTTTCCCTGAGTACATGGTGATTTAACCCTTTCCCTGAGTACATGGAGATTTAACCCGTTCCCTGAGTATATGGAGATTTAACCCTTTCCCCAGAGTACATGGAGATTTAACCCTTTCCCTGAGTACATGGAGATTTAACCCTTTCCCTGAGTACATGGAGATTTAAACCTTTCCCTGAGTACATGGAGATTTAACCCTTTCCCTGAGGACTTGCAGATTTAACCCTTTCCCTGAGTACATGGAGAGTTAAACATTTCCCTGAGTACATGGAGATTTAACCCTTTCCCTGAGTACATGGAGATTTAACCCTTTCCCTGAGTACATGGAGATTTAACCCTTTCCCTGAGTACATGGAGATTTAACCCTTTCTACTGAGTACATGGAGATTTAACCCTTTCCCCTCAGTACATGGAGATTTAACCCTTTCCTCTGAGTACATGGAGATTTAACCCTTTCCCCTCAGTACATGGAGATTTAACCCTTTCCCCCTGAGTACATGGAGATTTAACCCTTTCCTCTGAGTACATGGAGATTTAACCCTTTCCCTGAGTACATGGAGATTTAACCCTTTCCTCTGAGTACATGTAGATTTAACCCTTTCCCTGAGTACATGGAGATTTAACCCTTTCCCTGAGTACATGGAGATTTAACCCTTTCCCTGAGTACATGGAGATTTAACCCATTCCCTGAGTACATGGATATTTAACTCTTTCCTCCTGAATACATGGAAATGTAAACCTTTCCCTGAGTACATGGAGATTTAACTCTTTCCTCCTGAATACATGGAAATTTAACCCTTTCCCCTCAGTACATGGAGATTTAACCCTTTCCCTCAGTACATGGAGATTTAACCCTTTCCCCTCAGTACATGCAGATTTAACCCTTTTTCTGAGTACATGGAAATTTAACCCTTTCCCTGAGTACATGGAGATTTAACCCTTTCCCCCAGTACATGGAGATTTAACCCTTTCCTCTGAGTACATGGAGATTTAACCCTTTCCCTGAGTACATGGAGATTTAACCCTTTCCCTCAGTACATGTAGATTTAACCCTTTCCCTGAGTACATGGAGATTTAACCCTTTCCCTGAGTTCATGGAGATTTAACCCTTTCCCTGAGTACATGGAGATTTAACCCTTTCCCCTCAGTACATGGAGATTTAACCCTTTCCCTGAGTACATGGAGATTTAACCCTTTCCCCTCAGTACATTGAGATTTAACCCTTTCCCTGAGTACATGGAGATTTAACCCTTTCCCTGAGTACATGGAGATTTAACCCTTTCCCTGAGTACATGGAGATTTAAGCATTTCCCTGAGTACATGGAGATTTAACACTTTCCTCTGAGTACATGGAGATTTAACCCTTTCCCTGAGTACATGGAGATTTAACCCTTTCCCCCAGTACATGGAGATTTAACCCTTTCCCTGAGTACATGGAAATTTCACCCTTTCCCTGAGTACATGGAGATTTAACCCTTTCCCTGAGTACATGGAGATTTAACCCTTTCTACTGAGTACATGGAGATTTAACCCTTTCCCCTCAGTACATGGAGATTTAACCCTTTCCTCTGAGTACATGGAGATTTAACCCTTTCCCCTCAGTACATGGAGATTTAACCCTTTCCCCCTGAGTACATGGAGATTTAACCCTTTCCTCTGAGTACATGGAGATTTAACCCTTTCCCTGAGTACATGGAGATTTAACCCTTTCCTTTGAGTACATGTAGATTTAACCCTTTCCCTGAGTACATGGAGATTTAACCCTTTCCCTGAGTACATGGAGATTTAACCCTTTCCCTGAGTACATGGAGATTTAACCCAATCCCTGAGTACATGGATATTTAACTCTTTCCTCCTGAATACATGGAAATGTAAACCTTTCCCTGAGTACACGGAGATTTAACTCTTTCCTCCTGAATACATGGAAATTTAACCCTTTCCCTTCAGTACATGGAGATTTAACCCTTTCCCTCAGTACATGGAGATTTAACCCTTTCCCCTCAGTACATGCAGATTTAACCCTTTTTCTGAGTGCATGGAGATTTAACCCTTTCCCTGAGTACATGGAGATTTAACCCTTTCCCCCAGTACATGGAGATTTAACCCTTTCCTCTGAGTACATGGAGATTTAACCCTTTCCCTGAGTACATGGAGATTTAAACCTTTCCCTCAGTACATGTAGATTTAACCCTTTCCCTGAGTACATGAAGATTTAACCCTTTCCCTGAGTTCATGCAGATTTAACCCTTTCCCTGAGTACATGGAGATTTAACCCTTTCCCCTCAGTACATGGAGATTTAACCCTTTCCCTGAGTACATGGAGATTTAACCCTTTCCCCTCAGTACATTGAGATTTAACTCTTTCCCTGAGTACATGGAGATTTAACCCTTTCCCTGAGTACATGGAGATTTAACCCTTTCCCTGAGTACATGGAGATTTAAGCATTTCCCTGAGTACATGGAGATTTAACACTTTCCTCTGAGTACATGGAGATTTAACCCTTTCCCTGAGTACATGGAGATTTAACCCTTTCCCCCAGTACATGGAGATTTAACCCTTTCCTCTGAGTACATGGAGATTTAACCCTTTCCATGAGTACATGGAGATTTAACCCTTTCCCCCAGTACATTGAGATTTAACCCTTTCCCTGAGTACATGGAGATTTAACCCTTTCCCTCAGTACATGGAGATTTAACCCAATCCCTGAGTACATGGATATTTAACTCTTTCCTCCTGAATACATGGAAATTTAACCCTTTCCCTGAGTACATGGAGATTTAACTCTTTCCTCCTGAATACATGGAAATTTAACCCTTTCCCCTCAGTACATGGAGATTTAACCCTTTCCCTCAGTACATGGAGATTTAACCCTTTCCCCCTGAGTACATGGAAATTTAACCCTTTCCCTCAGTACATGGAGATTTAACCCTTTTCCAATTAGTCGATGAAGAATTAACCTTTTCTCAATTAGTACATGGAGATTTAACCCTTTCCTCCGAGTACATGTAGATTTAACCCTTTCCCACAGTACATGGAGATTTAACCCTTTCCCTGAGTACATGGAGATTTAACCCTTTCCCTCAGTACATGGAGATTTAACCCTTTCCCTCAGTACATGGAGATTTAACCCTTTTTCTGAGTACATGGAGATTTAACCCTTTCCCTGAGAACATGGAGATTTAACCCTTTCCCCAGTACATGGAGATTTAACCCTTTCCTCTGAGCACATGGAGATTTAACCCTTTCCCTGAGTACATGGAGATTTAACCCTTTCCCTCAGTACATGTTGATTTAACCCTTTCCCTGAGTACATGGAGATTTAACCCTTTCCCTGAGTTCATGGAGATTTAACCCTTTCCCTGAGTACATGGAGATTTAACATTTCCCCTCAGTACATGGAGATTTAACCCGTTCCCTGAGTACATGGAGATTTAACCCTTTCCCCTCAGTACATGGAGATTTAACCCTTTCCCTGAGTACATGGAGATTTAACCCTTTCCCTGAGTACATGGAGATTTAACCCTTTCCCTGAGTACATGGAGATTTAACCCATTCCCTGAGTACATGGAGATTTAACCCTTTCCCTGAGTACATGGAGATTTAACCCTTTCCCTGAGTACATGGAGATTTAACCCTTTCCCTGAGTACATGGAGATTTAACCCATTCCCTGAGTACATGGATATTTAACTCTTTCCTCCTGAATACATGGAAATTTAACCCTTTCCCTGAGTACATGGAGATTTAACTCTTTCCTCCTGAGTACATGGAAATTTAACCCTTTCCCCTCAGTACATGGAGATTTAACCCTTTCCCTCAGTACATGGAGATTTAGCCCTTTCCCCCCGAGTACATGGAAATTTAACCCTTTCCCTCAGTACATGGAGATTTAACCCTTTTCCAATTAGTCGATGAAGAATTAACCTTTTCTCAATTGGTACATGGAGATTGAACCCTTTCCTCCGAGTACATGGAGATTTAACCCTTTCCCTCAGTACATGGAGATTTAACCCTTTCCCTGAGTACATGGAGATTTAACCCTTTCCCTCAGTACATGGAGATTTAACCCTTTCCCTCAGTACATGGAGATTTAACCCTTTTTCTGAGTACATGGAGATTTAAACCCTTTCCCTGAGTACATGGAGATTTAACCCTTCCCCCAGTACATGGAGATTTAACCCTTTCCTCTGAGTACATGGAGATTTAACCCTTTCCCTGAGTACATGGAGATTTAACCCTTTCCCTCAGTACATGTAGATTTAACCCTTTCCCTGAGTACATGGAGATTTAACCCTTTCCCTGAGTTCATGGAGATTTAACCCTTTCCCTGAGTACATGGAGATTTAACCCTTTCCCTCAGTACATGGAGATTTAACCCTTTCCCTGAGTACATGGAGATTTAACCCTTTCCCCTCAGTACATGGAGATTTAACCCTTTCCCTGAGTACATGGAGATTTAACCCTTTCCCTCAGTACATGGAGATTTAACCCTTTCCCCCGAGTACATGGAAATGTAAACCTTTCCCTGAGTACATGGAGATTTAACTCTTTCCTCCTGAATACATGGAAATTTAACCCTTTCCCCTCAGTACATGGAGATTTAACCCTTTCCCCAGTACATGGAGATTTAACCCTTTCCTCTGAGTACATGGAGATTTAACCCTTTCCCTGAGTACATGGAGATTTAACCCTTTCCCTCAGTACATGTAGATTTAACCCTTTCCCTGAGTACATGGAGATTTAACCCTTTCCCTGAGTTCATGGAGATTTAACCCTTTCCCTGAGTACATGGAGAATTAACCCTTTCCCCTCAGTACATGGAGATTTAACCCTTTCCCTGAGTACATGGAGATTTAACCCTTTCCCCTCAGTACATTGAGATTTAACCCTTTCCCTGAGTACATGGAGATTTAACCCTTTCCCTGAGTGCATGGAGATTTAACCCTTTCCCTGAGTACATGGAGATTTAAGCATTTCCCTGAGTACATGGAGATTTAACACTTTCCTCTGAGTACATGGAGATTTAACCCTTTCCCTGAGTACATGGAGATTTAACCCTTTCCCCCAGTACATGGAGATTTAACCCTTTCCCTGAGTACATGGAGATTTAACCCTTTCCCTGAGTACATGGAGATTTAACCCTTTCCCTGAGTACATGGAGATTTAACCCTTTCCTCTGAGTACATGGAGATTTAACCCTTTCCCTGAGTACATGGAGATTTAACCCTTTCCTTTGAGTACATGTAGATTTAACCCTTTCCCTGAGTACATGGAGATTTAACCCTTTCCCTGAGTACATGGAGATTTAACCCTTTCCCTGAGTACATGGAGATTTAACCCATTCCCTGAGTACATGGATATTTAACTCTTTCCTCCTGAATACATGGAAATGTAAACCTTTCCCTGAGTACATGGAGATTTAACTCTTTCCTCCTGAATACATGGAAATTTAACCCTTTCCCTTCAGTACATGGAGATTTAACCCTTTCCCTCAGTACATGGAGATTTAACCCTTTCCCCTCAGTACATGCAGATTTAACCCTTTTTCTGAGTACATGGAGATTTAACCCTTTCCCTGAGTACATGGAGATTTAACCCTTTCCCCCAGTACATGGAGATTTAACCCTTTCCTCTGAGTACATGGAGATTTAACCCTTTCCCTGAGTACATGGAGATTTAACCCTTTCCCTCAGTACATGCAGATTTAACCCTTTCCCTGAGTACATGGAGATTTAACCCTTTCCCTGAGTTCATGGAGATTTAACCCTTTCCCTGAGTACATGGAGATTTAACCCTTTCCCCTCAGTACATGGAGATTTAACCCTTTCCCTGAGTACATGGAGATTTAACCCTTTCCCCTCAGTACATTGAGATTTAACTCTTTCCCTGAGTACATGGAGATTTAACCCTTTCCCTGAGTACATGGAGATTTAACCCTTTCCCTGAGTACATGGAGATTTAAGCATTTCCCTGAGTACATGGAGATTTAACACTTTCCTCTGAGTACATGGAGATTTAACCCTTTCCCTGAGTACATGGAGATTTAACCCTTTCCCCCAGTACATGGAGATTTAACCCTTTCCTCTGAGTACATGGAGATTTAACCCTTTCCATGAGTACATGGAGATTTAACCCTTTCCCCCAGTACATTGAGATTTAACCCTTTCCCTGAGTACATGGAGATTTAACCATTTCCCCTCAGTACATTGAGATTTAACTCTTTCCCTGAGTACATGGAGATTTAACCCTTTCCCCCAGTACATTGAGATTTAACCCTTTCCTCTGAGTACATGGAGATTTAACCCTTTCCCTGAGTACATGGAGATTTAACCCTTTCCCTGAGTACATGGAGATTTAACCCTTTCCCTGAGTACATGGAGATTTAACCCTTTCCCTGAGTACATGGAGATTTAACCCTTTCCCTCAGTACATGGAAATTTAACCCTTTCCCCCGAGTACATGGAGATTTAACCCTTTCCTCTGAGGACATGGAGATTTAACCCTTTCCCTGAGTACATGGAGATTTAACCCTTTCCCTGAGTACATGGAGATTTAACCCTTTCCCTGAGTACTTGCAGATTTAACCCTTTCCCTGAGTACATGGAGATTTCACCCTTTCCCTGAGTACATGGAGATTTAACCCTTTCCCTGAGTGCATGGATATTTAACCCGTTCCCTGAGTACATGGAGATTTAACACTTTCCCTGAGTACATGGAGATTTAACCCTTTCCCTGAGTACATGGTGATTTAACCGTTTCCCTGAGTACATGGAGAGTTAACCCTTTCCCTGAGTACATGGAGATTTAACCCTTTCCCTGAGTACATGGAGATTTAACCCTTTCCCTCAGTACATGGAGATTTAACCCTTTCCCCCGAGTACATGGAGATTTAACCCTTTCCTCTGAGTACATGGAGATTTAACCCTTTCCCTGAGTACATGGAGATTTAACCCTTTCCCTGAGTACTTGCAGATTTAACCCTTTCCCTGAGTACATGCAGATTTAACCCTTTCCCTGAGTACATGGAGATTTAACCCTTTCGCTGAGTACATGGAGATTTAACCCTTTCCCTGAGTACATGGTGATTTAACCCTTTCCCTGAGTACATGGAGATTTAACCCGTTCCCTGAGTATATGGAGATTTAACCCTTTCCCCAGAGTACATGGAGATTTAACCCTTTCCCTGAGTACATGGAGATTTAACCCTTTCCCTGAGTACATGGAGATTTAAACCTTTCCCTGAGTACATGGAGATTTAACCCTTTCCCTGAGGACTTGCAGATTTAACCCTTTCCCTGAGTACATGGAGAGTTAAACATTTCCCTGAGTACATGGAGATTTAACCCTTTCCCTGAGTACATGGAGATTTAACCCTTTCCCTGAGTACATGGAGATTTAACCCTTTCCCCTCAGTACATGGAGATTTAACCCTTTCCTCTGAGTACATGGAGATTTAACCCTTTCCCCTCAGTACATGGAGATTTAACCCTTTCCCCCTGAGTACATGGAGATTTAACCCTTTCCTCTGAGTACATGGAGATTTAACCCTTTCCCTGAGTACATGGAGATTTAACCCTTTCCTCTGAGTACATGTAGATTTAACCCTTTCCCTGAGTACATGGAGATTTAACCCTTTCCCTGAGTACATGGAGATTTAACCCTTTCCCTGAGTACATGGAGATTTAACCCATTCCCTGAGTACATGGATATTTAACTCTTTCCTCCTGAATACATGGAAATGTAAACCTTTCCCTGAGTACATGGAGATTTAACTCTTTCCTCCTGAATACATGGAAATTTAACCCTTTCCCCTCAGTACATGGAGATTTAACCCTTTCCCTCAGTACATGGAGATTTAACCCTTTCCCCTCAGTACATGCAGATTTAACCCTTTTTCTGAGTACATGGAAATTTAACCCTTTCCCTGAGTACATGGAGATTTAACCCTTTCCCCCAGTACATGGAGATTTAACCCTTTCCTCTGAGTACATGGAGATTTAACCCTTTCCCTGAGTACATGGAGATTTAACCCTGTCCCTCAGTACATGTAGATTTAATCCTTTCCCTGAGTACATGGAGATTTAACCCTTTCCCTGAGTTCATGGAGATTTAACCCTTTCCCTGAGTACATGGAGATTTAACCCTTTCCCCTCAGTACATGGAGATTTAACCCTTTCCCTGAGTACATAGAGATTTAACCCTTTCCCCTCAGTACATTGAGATTTAACCCTTTCCCTGAGTACATGGAGATTTAACCCTTTCCCTGAGTACATGGAGATTTAACCCTTTCCCTGAGTACATGGAGATTTAAGCATTTCCCTGAGTACATGGAGATTTAACACTTTCCTCTGAGTACATGGAGATTTAACCCTTTCCCTGAGTACATGGAGATTTAACCCTTTCCCCCAGTACATGGAGATTTAACCCTTTCCCTGAGTACATGGAGATTTAACCCTTTCCCTGAGTACATGGAGATTTAACCCTTTCCCTGAGTACATGGAGATTTAACCCTTTCTACTGAGTACATGGAGATTTAACCCTTTCCCCTCAGTACATGGAGATTTAACCCTTTCCTCTGAGTACATGGAGATTTAACCCTTTCCCCTCAGTACATGGAGATTTAACCCTTTCCCCCTGAGTACATGGAGATTTAACCCTTTCCTCTGAGTACATGGAGATTTAACCCTTTCCCTGAGTACATGGAGATTTAACCCTTTCCTTTGAGTACATGTAGATTTAACCCTTTCCCTGAGTACATGGAGATTTAACCCTTTCCCTGAGTACATGGAGATTTAACCCTTTCCCTGAGTACATGGAGATTTAACCCATTCCCTGAGTACATGGATATTTAACTCTTTCCTCCTGAATACATGGAAATGTAAACCTTTCCCTGAGTACATGGAGATTTAACTCTTTCCTCCTGAATACATGGAAATTTAACCCTTTCCCTTCAGTACATGGAGATTTAACCCTTTCCCTCAGTACATGGAGATTTAACCCTTTCCCCTCAGTACATGCAGATTTAACCCTTTTTCTGAGTACATGGAGATTTAACCCTTTCCCTCAGTACATGTAGATTTAACCCTTTCCCTGAGTACATGAAGATTTAACCCTTTCCCTGAGTTCATGGAGATTTAACCCTTTCCCTGAGTACATGGAGATTTAACCCTTTCCCCTCAGTACATGGAGATATAACCCTTTCCCTGAGTACATGGAGATTTAACCCTTTCCCCTCAGTACATTGAGAATTAACTCTTTCCCTGAGTACATGGAGATTTAACCCTTTCCCTGAGTACATGGAGATTTAACCCTTTCCCTGAGTACATGGAGATTTAAGCATTTCCCTGAGTACATGGAGATTTAACACTTTCCTCTGAGTACATGGAGATTTAACCCTTTCCCTGAGTACATGGAGATTTAACCCTTTCCCCCAGTACATGGAGATTTAACCCTTTCCTCTGAGTACATGGAGATTTAACCCTTTCCATGAGTACATGGAGATTTAACCCTTTCCCCCAGTACATTGAGATTTAACCCTTTCCCTGAGTACATGGAGATTTAACCCTTTCCCTCAGTACATGGAGATTTAACCCAATCCCTGAGTACATGGATATTTAACTCTTTCCTCCTGAATACATGGAAATTTAACCCTTTCCCTGAGTACATGGAGATTTAACTCTTTCCTCCTGAATACATGGAAATTTAACCCTTTCCCCTCAGTACATGGAGATTTAACCCTTTCCCTCAGTACATGGAGATTTAACCCTTTCCCCCTGAGTACATGGAAATTTAACCCTTTCCCTCAGTACATGGAGATTTAACCCTTTTCCAATTAGTCGATGAAGAATTAACCTTTTCTCAATTAGTACATGGAGATTTAACCCTTTCCTCCGAGTACATGTAGATTCAACCCTTTCCCACAGTACATGGAGATTTAACCCCTTCCCTGAGTACATGGAGATTTAACCCTTTCCCTCAGTACATGGAGATTTAACCCTTTCCCTCAGTACATGGAGATTTAACCCTTTTTCTGAGTACATGGAGATTTAACCCTTTCCCTGAGAACATGGAGATTTAACCCTTTCCCCAGTACATGGAGATTTAACCCTTTCCTCTGAGCACATGGAGATTTAACCCTTTCCCTGAGTACATGGAGATTTAACCCTTTCCCTCAGTACATGTTGATTTAACCCTTTCCCTGAGTACATGGAGATTTAACCCTTTCCCTGAGTTCATGGAGATTTAACCCTTTCCCTGAGTACATGGAGATTTAACATTTCCCCTCAGTACATGGAGATTTAACCCGTTCCCTGAGTACATGGAGATTTAACCCTTTCCCCTCAGTACATGGAGATTTAACCCTTTCCCTGAGTACATGGAGATTTAACCCTTTCCCTGAGTACATGGAGATTTAACCCTTTCCCTGAGTACATGGAGATTTAACCCATTCCCTGAGTAAATGGAGATTTAACCCTTTCCCTGAGTACATGGAGATTTAACCCTTTCCCTGAGTACATGGAGATTTAACCCTTTCCCTGAGTACATGGAGATTTAACCCATTCCCTGAGTACATGGATATTTAACTCTTTCCTCCTGAATACATGGAAATTTAACCCTTTCCCTGAGTACATGGAGATTTAACTCTTTCCTCCTGAGTACATGGAAATTTAACCCTTTCCCCTCAGTACATGGAGATTTAACCCTTTCCCTCAGTACATGGAGATTTAGCCCTTTCCCCCTGAGTACATGGAAATTTAACCCTTTCCCTCAGTACATGGAGATTTAACCCTTTTCCAATTAGTCGATGAAGAATTAACCTTTTCTCAATTGGTACATGGAGATTGAACCCTTTCCTCCGAGTACATGGAGATTTAACCCTTTCCCTCAGTACATGGAGATTTAACCCTTTCCCTGAGTACATGGAGATTTAACCCTTTCCCTCAGTACATGGAGATTTAACCCTTTCCCTCAGTACATGGAGATTTAACCCTTTTTCTGAGTACATGGAGATTTAACCCTTTCCCTGAGTACATGGAGATTTAACCCTTTCCCCCAGTACATGGAGATTTAACCCTTTCCTCTGAGTACATGGAGATTTAACCCTTTCCCTGAGTACATGGAGATTTAACCCTTTCCCTCAGTACATGTAGATTTAACCCTTTCCCTGAGTACATGGAGATTTAACCCTTTCCCTGAGTTCATGGAGATTTAACCCTTTCCCTGAGTACATGGAGATTTAACCCTTTCCCTCAGTACATGGAGATTTAACCCTTTCCCTGAGTACATGGAGATTTAACCCTTTCCCCTCAGTACATGGAGATTTAACACTTTCCCTGAGTACATGGAGATTTAACCCTTTCCCTCAGTACATGGAGATTTAACCCTTTCCCCCGAGTACATGGAAATGTAAACCTTTCCCTGAGTACATGGAGATTTAACTCTTTCCTCCTGAATACATGGAAATTTAACCCTTTCCCCTCAGTACATGGAGATTTAACCCTTTCCCCCAGTACATGGAGATTTAACCCTTTCCTCTGAGTACATGGAGATTTAACCCTTTCCCTGAGTACATGGAGATTTAACCCTTTCCCTCAGTACATGTAGATTTAACCCTTTCCCTGAGTACATGGAGATTTAACCCTTTCCCTGAGTTCATGGAGATTTAACCCTTTCCCTGAGTACATGGAGATTTAACCCTTTCCCCTCAGTACATGGAGATTTAACCCTTTCCCTGAGTACATGGAGATATAACCCTTTCCCCTCAGTACATTGAGATTTAACCCTTTCCCTGAGTACATGGAGATTTAACCCTTTCCCTGAGTACATGGAGATTTAACCCTTTCCCTGAGTACATGGAGATTTAAGCATTTCCCTGAGTACATGGAGATTTAACACTTTCCTCTGAGTACATGGAGATTTAACCCTTTCCCTGAGTACATGGAGATTTAACCCTTTCCCCCAGTACATGGAGATTTAACCCTTTCCCTGAGTACATGGAGATTTAACCCTTTCCCTGAGTACATGGAGATTTAACCCTTTCCCTGAGTACATGGAGATTTAACCCTTTCCTCTGAGTACATGGAGATTTAACCCTTTCCCTGAGTACATGGAGATTTAACCCTTTCCTTTGAGTACATGTAGATTTAACCCTTTCCCTGAGTACATGGAGATTTAACCCTTTCCCTGAGTACATGGAGATTTAACCCTTTCCCTGAGTACATGGAGATTTAACCCATTCCCTGAGTACATGGATATTTAACTCTTTCCTCCTGAATACATGGAAATGTAAACCTTTCCCTGAGTACATGGAGATTTAACTCTTTCCTCCTGAATACATGGAAATTTAACCCTTTCCCTTCAGTACATGGAGATTTAACCCTTTCCCTCAGTACATGGAGATTTAACCCTTTCCCCTCAGTACATGCAGATTTAACCCTTTTTCTGAGTACATGGAGATTTAACCCTTTCCCTGAGTACATGGAGATTTAACCCTTTCCCCCAGTACATGGAGATTTAACCCTTTCCTCTGAGTACATGGAGATTTAACCCTTTCCCTGAGTGCATGGAGATTTAACCCTTTCCCTCAGTACATGTAGATTTAACCCTTTCCCTGAGTACATGGAGATTTAACCCTTTCCCTGAGTTCATGGAGATTTAACCCTTTCCCTGAGTACATGGAGATTTAACCCTTTCCCCTCAGTACATGGAGATTTAACCCTTTCCCTGAGTACATGGAGATTTAACCCTTTCCCCTCAGTACATTGAGATTTAACTCTTTCCCTGAGTACATGGGGATTTAACCCTTTCCCTGAGTACATGGAGATTTAACCCTTTCCCTGAGTACATGGAGATTTAAGCATTTCCCTGAGTACATGGAGATTTAACACTTTCCTCTGAGTACATGGAGATTTAACCCTTTCCCCCAGTACATGGAGATTTAACCCTTTCCTCTGAGTACATGGAGATTTAACCCTTTCCATGAGTACATGGAGATTTAACCCTTTCCCCCAGTACATTGAGATTTAACCCTTTCCCTGAGTACATGGAGATTTAACCCTTTCCCTCAGTACATGGAGATTTAACCCAATCCCTGAGTACATGGATATTTAACTCTTTCCTCCTGAATACATGGAAATTTAACCCTTTCCCTGAGTACATGGAGATTTAACTCTTTCCTCCTGAATACATGGAAATTTAACCCTTTCCCCTCAGTACATGGAGATTTAACCCTTTCCCTCAGTACATGGAGATTTAACCCTTTCCCCCCGAGTACATGGAAATTTAACCCTTTCCCTCAGTACATGGAGATTTAACCCTTTTCCAATTAGTCAATGAAGAATTAACCTTTTCTCAATTAGTACATGGAGATTTAACCCTTTCCTCCGAGTACATGGAGATTTAACCCTTTCCCACAGTACATGGAGATTTAACCCTTTCCCTGAGTACATGGAGATTTAACCCTTTCCCTCAGTACATGGAGATTTAACCCTTTCCCTCAGTACATGGAGATTTAACCCTTTTTCTGAGTACATGGAGATTTAACCCTTTCCCTGAGTACATGGAGATTTAACCCTTTCCCCAGTACATGGAGATTTAACCCTTTCCTCTGAGCACATGGAGATTTAACCCTTTCCCTGAGTACATGGAGATTTAACCCTTTCCCTCAGTACATGTTGATTTAACCCTTTCCCTGAGTACATGGAGATTTAACCCTTTCCCTGAGTTCATGGAGATTTAACCCTTTCCCTGAGTACATGGAGATTTAACATTTCCCCTCAGTACATGGAGATTTAACCCGTTCCCTGAGTACATGGAGATTTAACCCTTTCCCCTCAGTACATGGAGATTTAACCCTTTCCCTGAGTACATGGAGATTTAACCCTTTCCCTGAGTACATGGAGATTTAACCCTTTCCCTGAGTACATGGAGATTTAACCCATTCCCTGAGTACATGGAGATTTAACCCTTTCCCTGAGTACATGGAGATTTAACCCTTTCCCTGAGTACATGGAGATTTAACCCTTTCCCTGAGTACTTGGAGATTTAACCCATTCCCTGAGTACATGGATATTTAACTCTTTCCTCCTGAATACATGGAAATTTAACCCTTTCCCTGAGTACATGGAGATTTAACTCTTTCCTCCTGAGTACATGGAAATTTAACCCTTTCCCCTCAGTACATGGAGATTTAACCCTTTCCCTCAGTACATGGAGATTTAGCCCTTTCCCCCCGAGTACATGGAAATTTAACCCTTTCCCTCAGTACATGGAGATTTAACCCTTTTCCAATTAGTCGATGAAGAATTAACCTTTTCTCAATTGGTACATGGAGATTGAACCCTTTCCTCCGAGTACATGGAGATTTAACCCTTTCCCTCAGTACATGGAGATTTAACCCTTTCCCTGAGTACATGGAGATTTAACCCTTTCCCTCAGTACATGGAGATTTAACCCTTTCCCTCAGTACATGGAGATTTAACCCTTTTTCTGAGTACATGGAGATTTAACCCTTTCCCTGAGTACATGGAGATTTAACCCTTTCCCCCAGTACATGGAGATTTAACCCTTTCCTCTGAGTACATGGAGATTTAACCCTTTCCCTGAGTACATGGAGATTTAACCCTTTCCCTCAGTACATGTAGATTTAACCCTTTCCCTGAGTACATGGAGATTTAACCCTTTCCCTGAGTTCATGGAGATTTAACCCTTTCCCTGAGTACATGGAGATTTAACCCTTTCCCCTCAGTACATGGAGATTTAACCCTTTCCCTGAGTACATGGAGATTTAACCCTTTCCCCTCAGTACATGGAGATTTAACCCTTTCCCTGAGTACATGGAGATTTAACCCTTTCCCTGAGTACATGGAGATTTAACCCTTTCCCTGAGTACATGGAGTTTTAAGCATTTCCCTGAGTACATGGAGATTTAACACTTTCCTCTGAGTACATGGAGATTTAACCCTTTCCCTGAGTATATGGAGATTTACCCCTTTCCCCCAGTACATGGAGATTTAACCCTTTCCTCTGAGTACATGGAGATTTAACACTTTCCCTGAGTACATGGAGATTAACCCTTTCCTCAGAGTACATGGAGATTTAACCCTTTCCCTGAGTACATGGAGATTTAACCCTTTCCCTGAGTACATGGAGATTTAACCCTTTCCCCGAGTGCATGGATATTTAACCCTTTCCCTGAGTACACGGAGATTTAACCCCTTCCTCTGAGTACATGGAGATTTAACCCTTTCCCTGAGTACATGGAGATTTAACCCTTTCCCTGAGTACATGGAGATTTAACCCTTCCCCCCGAGTACATGGCGATTTAACCCTTTCCCTGAGTGCATGGAGATTTAACCCTTTCCTCTGAGCACATGGATATTTAACCCTTACCCTGAGTACATGGAGATATAACCCTTTCCCTGAGTACATGGAGATTTAACCCTTTCCCTGAGTACATGGAGATTTAACCCTTTCCTCTGAGTACATGGAGATTTCACCCTTTCCCTGAGGACATGGAGATTTAACCCTTTCCCTGAGTACATGGAGATTTAACCCTTTCCCTGAGTACATGGAGATTTAACCCTTTCCCTGAGTACATGGAGATTTAACTCTTTCCCTGAGTACATGGAGATTTAACTCTTTCCTCTGAGTACATGGAGATTTAACCCTTTCCCTGAGTACTTGGAGATTTAACCCTTTCCCTGAGTACATGGAGATTTAACCCTTTCCCTGAGTACATGGAGTTTTAACACTTTCCCTGAGTACATGGAGATTTAACCCTTTCCCTCAGTACATGGAGATTTAACCCTTTCCCTGAGTACATGGAGATTTAACCCTTTCCCTGAGTACATGGAGATTTAACCCTTTCCCTGAGTACATGGAGATTTAACCCTTTCCCTGAGTACATGGTGATTTAACCCTTTCCCTGAGTACATGGAGATTTAACCCTTTCCCTCAGTACATGGAGATTTAATCCTTTCCCCCGAGTACATGGAGATTTAACCCTTTCCCTGAGTACATGGAGATTTAACCCTTTCCCTGAGTACATGGAGATTTAACCCTTTCCCTGAGTACATGGTGATTTAACCCTTTCCCTGAGTATGTGGAGATTTAACCCTTTCCCTGAGTACATGGAGATTTAACCCTTTCCCTGAGTACATGGAGATTTAGCCCTTTCCCTGAGTGCATGGAGATTTAACCCTTTCCCTGAGTACATGGAGATTTAACACTTTCCCTGAGTACATGGAGATTTAACCCTTTCCCTGAGTACATGGTGATTTAACCGTTTCCCTGAGTACATGGAGAGTTAACCCTTTCCCTGAGTACATGGAGATTTAACCCTTTCCCTGAGTACATGGAGATATAACCCTTTCCCTTAGTACATGGAGATTTAAACCTTTCCCCCGAGTACATGGAGATTTAAACCTTTCCTCTGAGTACATGGAGATTTAACCCTTTCCCTGAGTACATGGAGATTTAACCCTTTCCCTGAGTACTTGCAGATTTAACCCTTTCCCTGAGTACATGCAGATTTAAACCTTTCCTCTGAGTACATGGAGATTTAACCCTTTCCCTGAGTACATGGAGATTTAACCCTTTCCCTGAGTACTTGCAGATTTAACCCTTTCCCTGAGTACATGCAGATTTAACCCTTTCCCTGAGTACATGGAGGTTTAACCCTTTCCCTGAGTACATGGAGATTTAACCCTTTCCCTGAGTACATGGTGATTTAACCCTTTCCCTGAGTACATGGAGATTTAACCCGTTCCCTGAGTACATGGAGATTTAACCCTTTCCCCAGAGTACATGGAGATTTAACCCTTTCCCCAGAGTACATGGAGATTTAACCCTTTCCCTGAGTACATGGAGATTTAACCTTTTCCCTGAGTACATGGAGATTTAAACCTTTCCCTGAGTACATGGAGATTTAACCCTTTCCCTGAGTACTTGCAGATTTAACCCTTTCCCTTAGTACATGGAGAGTTAAACCTTTACCTGAGTACATGGAGATTTAACCCTTTCCCTGAGTACAGGGAGATTTAACCCTTTCCCTGAGTACATGGAGATTTAACCCTTTCCCTGAGTACATGGAGATTTAACCCTTTCTACTGAGTACATGGAGATTTAACCCTTTCCCCTCAGTACATGGAGATTTAACCCTTTCCCTGAGTACATGGAGATTTAACCCTTTCCCTGAGTACATGGAGGTTTAACCCTTTCCCTGAGTACATGGAGATTTAACCCTTTCCCTGAGTACATGGTGATTTAACCCTTTCCGTGAGTACATGCAGATTTAACCCTTTCCCTGAGTACATGGAGATTGAACCCTTTCCTCTGAGTACATGGAAATTTAACCCTTTCCTCTGAGTACATGGAGATTTAACCCTTTCCCTGAGTGCATGGAGATTTAACCCTTTCCTCTGAGTACATGGAGATTTAACCCTTTCCCTGAGTACATGGAGATTTAACCCTTTCCCTGAGTACATGGAGATTTAACCCTTTCCTCTCAGTACATGGAGATATAAACCTTTCCTCTGAGTACATGGAGATTTAACCCTTTCCCTGAGTACATGGAGATTTAACCCTTTCCCTGAGTACATGGAGATTTAACCCTTTCCCTGAGTACATGTAGATTTAACCCTTTCCCTGAGTACATGGAGATTTAACCCTTACCCCCTGAGTACATGGAGATTTATCCCTTTCCCCTGAGTACATGGAGATGTAACCCTTTCCCCTCAGTACATGGACATTTAACCCTTTCCCCGAGTACATGCAGATTTAAGCCTTTCCCTGAGTAAATGGAGATTTAACCCTTTCCCTGAGTACATGGAGATTTAACCCTTTCCCTGAGTACATGGAGATTTAACCCTTTCCTCTGAGTACATGGAGATTTAACCCTTTCCTCTGAGTACATGGAGATTTAAACCTTTCCTCTGAGTACATGGAGATTTAACTCTTTCCTCTGAGTACATGGAGATTTACTCCTTCCCCAGAGTACATGGAGATTTAACCCTTTCCCTGAGTTCATGGAGTTTTAACTCTTTCCCTGAGTACATGGATATTTAACCCTTTCCCTGAGTACATGGAGATTTAACCCATTCCTCTGAGTACATGGAGATTTAACCCTTTCCCTGAGGACATGGAGATTTCACCCTTTCCCTGAGTACATGGAGACTTAACCCTTCCCCCGAGTACATGGAGATTTAACCCTTTCCCTGAGTACATGGAGATTTAACCCTTTCCTCTGAGTACATGGAGATTTAACCCTTTCCCTGAGTACATGGAGATTTAACCCTTTCCCTGAGTACATGGAGATTTAACCCTTTCCCTGAGTACATGGAGATTTAACCCTTTCCTCTGAGTACATTGAGATTTCACCCTTTCCCTGAGTACATGGAGATTTAACCCTTTCCCTGAGTACATGGAGATTTAACCCTTTCCCTGAGTACATGGAGATTTAACCCTTTCCCCGAGTACATGGAGATTTAACCCTTTCCCTGAGTACATGGAGATTTAACCCTTTCCTCTGAGCACATGGATATTTAACCCTTTCCCTGAGTACATGTAGATATAACCCTTTCCCTGAGTACATGGAGATTTAACCCTTTCCCTGAGTACATGGAGATTTAACCCTTTCCCTGAGTACATGGAGATTTAACCCTTTCCCTGAGTACATGGAGATTTAACCCTTTCCCCGAGTACATGGAGATTTAACCCTTTCCCTGAGTACATGGAGATTTAACCCTTTCCTCTGAGCACATGGATATTTAACCCTTTCCCTGAGTACATGGAGATATAACCCTTTCCCTGAGTACATGGAGATTTAACTCTTTCCCTGAGTACATGGAGATTTAACCCTTTCCTCTGAGTACATGGAGATTTCACCCTTTCCCTGAGTACATGGAGATTTAACCCTTTCCCTGAGTACATGGAGATTTAACCCTTTCCCTGAGTACATGGAGATTTAACCCTTTCCCTGAGTACATGGAGATTTAACTCTTTCCCTGAGTACATGGAGATTTAACTCTTTCCTCTGAGTACATGGAGATTTAACCCTTTCCCTGAGTACATGGAGATTTAACCCTTTCCCTGAGTACATGGAGATTTAACCCTTTCCCTGAGTACATGGAGATTTAGCCCTTTCCCTGAGTACATGGAGATTTAACCCTTTCCCTCAGTAGATGGAGATTTAACCCTTTCCCTGAGTACATGGAGATTTAACCCTTTCCCTGAGTACATGGAGATTTAACCCTTTCCCTGAGTTCATGGAGATTTAACCCTTTCCCTGAGTACATGGACATTTAACCCATTCCCTGAGTACATGGAGATTTAACCCTTTCCCTGAGTACATGGAGATTTAACCCTTTCCCTCAGTACATGGAGATTTAACCCAATCCCTGAGTACATGGATATTTAACTCTTTCCTCCTGAATACATGGAAATTTAACCCTTTCCCTGAGTACATGGAGATTTAACTCTTTCCTCCTGAATACATGGAAATTTAACCCTTTCCCCTCAGTACATGGAGATTTAACCCTTTCCCTCAGTACATGGAGATTTAACCCTTTCCCCCCGAGTACATGGAAATTTAACCCTTTCCCTCAGTACATGGAGATTTAACCCTTTCCCACAGTACATGGAGATTTAACCCTTTCCCTGAGTACATGGAGATTTAACCCTTTCCCTCAGTACATGGAGATTTAACCCTTTCCCTCAGTACATGGAGATTTAACCCTTTTTCTGAGTACATGGAGATTTAACCCTTTCCCTGAGTACATGGAGATTTAACCCTTTCCCCAGTACATGGAGATTTAACCCTTTCCTCTGAGCACATGGAGATTTAACCCTTTCCCTGAGTACATGGAGATTTAACCCTTTCCCTCAGTACATGTTGATTTAACCCTTTCCCTGAGTACATGGAGATTTAACCCTTTCCCTGAGTTCATGGAGATTTAACCCTTTCCCTGAGTACATGGAGATTTAACATTTCCCCTCAGTACATGGAGATTTAACCCGTTCCCTGAGTACATGGAGATTTAACCCTTTCCCCTCAGTACATGGAGATTTAACCCTTTCCCTGAGTACATGGAGATTTAACCCTTTCCCTGAGTACATGGAGATTTAACCCTTTCCCTGAGTACATGGAGATTTAACCCATTCCCTGAGTACATGGAGATTTAACCCTTTCCCTGAGTACATGGAGATTTAACCCTTTCCCTGAGTACATGGAGATTTAACCCTTTCCCTGAGTACATGGAGATTTAACCCATTCCCTGAGTACATGGATATTTAACTCTTTCCTCCTGAATACATGGAAATTTAACCCTTTCCCTGAGTACATGGAGATTTAACTCTTTCCTCCTGAGTACATGGAAATTTAACCCTTTCCCCTCAGTACATGGAGATTTAACCCTTTCCCTCAGTACATGGAGATTTAGCCCTTTCCCCCCGAGTACATGGAAATTTAACCCTTTCCCTCAGTACATGGAGATTTAACCCTTTTCCAATTAGTCGATGAAGAATTAACCTTTTCTCAATTGGTACATGGAGATTGAACCCTTTCCTCCGAGTACATGGAGATTTAACCCTTTCCCTCAGTACATGGAGATTTAACCCTTTCCCTGAGTACATGGAGATTTAACCCTTTCCCTCAGTACATGGAGATTTAACCCTTTCCCTCAGTACATGGAGATTTAACCCTTTTTCTGAGTACATGGAGATTTAACCCTTTCCCTGAGTACATGGAGATTTAACCCTTTCCCCCAGTACATGGAGATTTAACCCTTTCCTCTGAGTACATGGAGATTTAACCCTTTCCCTGAGTACATGGAGATTTAACCCTTTCCTCTGAGTACATGGAGATTTAACCCTTTCCCTGAGTACATGGAGATTTAACCCTTTCCCTGAGTACATGGAGATTTAACCCTTTCCCTGAGTACATGGAGATTTAACCCTTTCCTCTGAGTACATTGAGATTTCACCCTTTCCCTGAGTACATGGAGATTTAACCCTTTCCCTGAGTACATGGAGATTTAACCCTTTCCCTGAGTACATGGAGATTTAACCCTTTCCCCGAGTACATGGAGATTTAACCCTTTCCCTGAGTACATGGAGATTTAACCCTTTCCTCTGAGCACATGGATATTTAACCCTTTCCCTGAGTACATGTAGATATAACCCTTTCCCTGAGTACATGGAGATTTAACCCTTTCCCTGAGTACATGGAGATTTAACCCTTTCCCTGAGTACATGGAGATTTAACCCTTTCCCTGAGTACATGGAGATTTAACCCTTTCCCCGAGTACATGGAGATTTAACCCTTTCCCTGAGTACATGGAGATTTAACCCTTTCCTCTGAGCACATGGATATTTAACCCTTTCCCTGAGTACATGGAGATATAACCCTTTCCCTGAGTACATGGAGATTTAACTCTTTCCCTGAGTACATGGAGATTTAACCCTTTCCTCTGAGTACATGGAGATTTCACCCTTTCCCTGAGTACATGGAGATTTAACCCTTTCCCTGAGTACATGGAGATTTAACCCTTTCCCTGAGTACATGGAGATTTAACCCTTTCCCTGAGTACATGGAGATTTAACTCTTTCCCTGAGTACATGGAGATTTAACTCTTTCCTCTGAGTACATGGAGATTTAACCCTTTCCCTGAGTACATGGAGATTTAACCCTTTCCCTGAGTACATGGAGATTTAACCCTTTCCCTGAGTACATGGAGATTTAGCCCTTTCCCTGAGTACATGGAGATTTAACCCTTTCCCTCAGTAGATGGAGATTTAACCCTTTCCCTGAGTACATGGAGATTTAACCCTTTCCCTGAGTACATGGAGATTTAACCCTTTCCCTGAGTTCATGGAGATTTAACCCTTTCCCTGAGTACATGGACATTTAACCCATTCCCTGAGTACATGGAGATTTAACCCTTTCCCTGAGTACATGGAGATTTAACCCTTTCCCTCAGTACATGGAGATTTAACCCAATCCCTGAGTACATGGATATTTAACTCTTTCCTCCTGAATACATGGAAATTTAACCCTTTCCCTGAGTACATGGAGATTTAACTCTTTCCTCCTGAATACATGGAAATTTAACCCTTTCCCCTCAGTACATGGAGATTTAACCCTTTCCCTCAGTACATGGAGATTTAACCCTTTCCCCCCGAGTACATGGAAATTTAACCCTTTCCCTCAGTACATGGAGATTTAACCCTTTCCCACAGTACATGGAGATTTAACCCTTTCCCTGAGTACATGGAGATTTAACCCTTTCCCTCAGTACATGGAGATTTAACCCTTTCCCTCAGTACATGGAGATTTAACCCTTTTTCTGAGTACATGGAGATTTAACCCTTTCCCTGAGTACATGGAGATTTAACCCTTTCCCCAGTACATGGAGATTTAACCCTTTCCTCTGAGCACATGGAGATTTAACCCTTTCCCTGAGTACATGGAGATTTAACCCTTTCCCTCAGTACATGTTGATTTAACCCTTTCCCTGAGTACATGGAGATTTAACCCTTTCCCTGAGTTCATGGAGATTTAACCCTTTCCCTGAGTACATGGAGATTTAACATTTCCCCTCAGTACATGGAGATTTAACCCGTTCCCTGAGTACATGGAGATTTAACCCTTTCCCCTCAGTACATGGAGATTTAACCCTTTCCCTGAGTACATGGAGATTTAACCCTTTCCCTGAGTACATGGAGATTTAACCCTTTCCCTGAGTACATGGAGATTTAACCCATTCCCTGAGTACATGGAGATTTAACCCTTTCCCTGAGTACATGGAGATTTAACCCTTTCCCTGAGTACATGGAGATTTAACCCTTTCCCTGAGTACATGGAGATTTAACCCATTCCCTGAGTACATGGATATTTAACTCTTTCCTCCTGAATACATGGAAATTTAACCCTTTCCCTGAGTACATGGAGATTTAACTCTTTCCTCCTGAGTACATGGAAATTTAACCCTTTCCCCTCAGTACATGGAGATTTAACCCTTTCCCTCAGTACATGGAGATTTAGCCCTTTCCCCCCGAGTACATGGAAATTTAACCCTTTCCCTCAGTACATGGAGATTTAACCCTTTTCCAATTAGTCGATGAAGAATTAACCTTTTCTCAATTGGTACATGGAGATTGAACCCTTTCCTCCGAGTACATGGAGATTTAACCCTTTCCCTCAGTACATGGAGATTTAACCCTTTCCCTGAGTACATGGAGATTTAACCCTTTCCCTCAGTACATGGAGATTTAACCCTTTCCCTCAGTACATGGAGATTTAACCCTTTTTCTGAGTACATGGAGATTTAACCCTTTCCCTGAGTACATGGAGATTTAACCCTTTCCCCCAGTACATGGAGATTTAACCCTTTCCTCTGAGTACATGGAGATTTAACCCTTTCCCTGAGTACATGGAGATTTAACCCTTTCCCTCAGTACATGTAGATTTAATCCTTTCCCTGAGTACATGGAGATTTAACCCTTTCCCTGAGTTCATGGAGATTTAACCCTTTCCCTGAGTTCATGGAGATTTAACCCTTTCCCCTCAGTACATGGAGATTTAACCCTTTCCCTGAGTACATGGAGATTTAACCCTTTCCCCTCAGTACATGGAGATTTAACCCTTTCCCTGAGTACATGGAGATTTAACCCTTTCCCTGAGTACATGGAGATTTAACCCTTTCCCTGAGTACATGGAGTTTTAAGCATTTCCCTGAGTACATGGAGATTTAACACTTTCCTCTGAGTACATGGAGATTTAACCCTTTCCCTGAGTATATGGAGATTTACCCCTTTCCCCCAGTACATGGAGATTTAACCCTTTCCTCTGAGTACATGGAGATTTAACACTTTCCCTGAGTACATGGAGATTAACCCTTTCCTCAGAGTACATGGAGATTTAACCCTTTCCCTGAGTACATGGAGATTTAACCCTTTCCCTGAGTACATGGAGATTTAACCCTTTCCCCGAGTGCATGGATATTTAACCCTTTCCCTGAGTACACGGAGATTTAACCCCTTCCTCTGAGTACATGGAGATTTAACCCTTTCCCTGAGTACATGGAGATTTAACCCTTTCCCTGAGTACATGGAGATTTAACCCTTCCCCCCGAGTACATGGCGATTTAACCCTTTCCCTGAGTGCATGGAGATTTAACCCTTTCCTCTGAGCACATGGATATTTAACCCTTACCCTGAGTACATGGAGATATAACCCTTTCCCTGAGTACATGGAGATTTAACCCTTTCCCTGAGTACATGGAGATTTAACCCTTTCCTCTGAGTACATGGAGATTTCACCCTTTCCCTGAGGACATGGAGATTTAACCCTTTCCCTGAGTACATGGAGATTTAACCCTTTCCCTGAGTACATGGAGATTTAACCCTTTCCCTGAGTACCTGGAGATTTAACTCTTTCCCTGAGTACATGGAGATTTAACTCTTTCCTCTGAGTACATGGAGATTTAACCCTTTCCCTGAGTACTTGGAGATTTAACCCTTTCCCTGAGTACATGGAGATTTAACCCTTTCCCTGAGTACATGGAGTTTTAACACTTTCCCTGAGTACATGGAGATTTAACCCTTTCCCTCAGTACATGGAGATTTAACCCTTTCCCTGAGTACATGGAGATTTAACCCTTTCCCTGAGTACATGGAGATTTAACCCTTTCCCTGAGTACATGGAGATTTAACCCTTTCCCTGAGTACATGGTGATTTAACCCTTTCCCTGAGTACATGGAGATTTAACCCTTTCCCTCAGTACATGGAGATTTAATCCTTTCCCCCGAGTACATGGAGATTTAACCCTTTCCCTGAGTACATGGAGATTTAACCCTTTCCCTGAGTACATGGAGATTTAACCCTTTCCCTGAGTACATGGTGATTTAACCCTTTCCCTGAGTATGTGGAGATTTAACCCTTTCCCTGAGTACATGGAGATTTAACCCTTTCCCTGAGTACATGGAGATTTAGCCCTTTCCCTGAGTGCATGGAGATTTAACCCTTTCCCTGAGTACATGGAGATTTAACACTTTCCCTGAGTACATGGAGATTTAACCCTTTCCCTGAGTACATGGTGATTTAACCGTTTCCCTGAGTACATGGAGAGTTAACCCTTTCCCTGAGTACATGGAGATTTAACCCTTTCCCTGAGTACATGGAGATATAACCCTTTCCCTTAGTACATGGAGATTTAAACCTTTCCCCCGAGTACATGGAGATTTAAACCTTTCCTCTGAGTACATGGAGATTTAACCCTTTCCCTGAGTACATGGAGATTTAACCCTTTCCCTGAGTACTTGCAGATTTAACCCTTTCCCTGAGTACATGCAGATTTAAACCTTTCCTCTGAGTACATGGAGATTTAACCCTTTCCCTGAGTACATGGAGATTTAACCCTTTCCCTGAGTACTTGCAGATTTAACCCTTTCCCTGAGTACATGCAGATTTAACCCTTTCCCTGAGTACATGGAGGTTTAACCCTTTCCCTGAGTACATGGAGATTTAACCCTTTCCCTGAGTACATGGTGATTTAACCCTTTCCCTGAGTACATGGAGATTTAACCCGTTCCCTGAGTACATGGAGATTTAACCCTTTCCCCAGAGTACATGGAGATTTAACCCTTTCCCCAGAGTACATGGAGATTTAACCCTTTCCCTGAGTACATGGAGATTTAACCTTTTCCCTGAGTACATGGAGATTTAAACCTTTCCCTGAGTACATGGAGATTTAACCCTTTCCCTGAGTACTTGCAGATTTAACCCTTTCCCTTAGTACATGGAGAGTTAAACCTTTACCTGAGTACATGGAGATTTAACCCTTTCCCTGAGTACAGGGAGATTTAACCCTTTCCCTGAGTACATGGAGATTTAACCCTTTCCCTGAGTACATGGAGATTTAACCCTTTCTACTGAGTACATGGAGATTTAACCCTTTCCCCTCAGTACATGGAGATTTAACCCTTTCCCTGAGTACATGGAGTTTTAACCCTTTCCCTGAGTACATGGAGGTTTAACCCTTTCCCTGAGTACATGGAGATTTAACCCTTTCCCTGAGTACATGGTGATTTAACCCTTTCCGTGAGTACATGCAGATTTAACCCTTTCCCTGAGTACATGGAGATTGAACCCTTTCCTCTGAGTACATGGAAATTTAACCCTTTCCTCTGAGTACATGGAGATTTAACCCTTTCCCTGAGTGCATGGAGATTTAACCCTTTCCTCTGAGTACATGGAGATTTAACCCTTTCCCTGAGTACATGGAGATTTAACCCTTTCCCTGAGTACATGGAGATTTAACCCTTTCCTCTCAGTACATGGAGATATAAACCTTTCCTCTGAGTACATGGAGATTTAACCCTTTCCCTGAGTACATGGAGATTTAACCCTTTCCCTGAGTACATGGAGATTTAACCCTTTCCCTGAGTACATGTAGATTTAACCCTTTCCCTGAGTACATGGAGATTTAACCCTTACCCCCTGAGTACATGGAGATTTATCCCTTTCCCCTGAGTACATGGAGATGTAACCCTTTCCCCTCAGTACATGGACATTTAACCCTTTCCCCGAGTACATGCAGATTTAAGCCTTTCCCTGAGTACATGGAGATTTAACCCTTTCCCTGAGTACATGGAGATTTAACCCTTTCCCTGAGTACATGGAGATTTAACCCTTTCCTCTGAGTACATGGAGATTTAACCCTTTCCTCTGAGTACATGGAGATTTAAACCTTTCCTCTGAGTACATGGAGATTTAACTCTTTCCTCTGAGTACATGGAGATTTACTCCTTCCCCAGAGTACATGGAGATTTAACCCTTTCCCTGAGTTCATGGAGTTTTAACTCTTTCCCTGAGTACATGGATATTTAACCCTTTCCCTGAGTACATGGAGATTTAACCCATTCCTCTGAGTACATGGAGATTTAACCCTTTCCCTGAGGACATGGAGATTTCACCCTTTCCCTGAGTACATGGAGACTTAACCCTTCCCCCGAGTACATGGAGATTTAACCCTTTCCCTGAGTACATGGAGATTTAACCCTTTCCTCTGAGTACATGGAGATTTAACCCTTTCCCTGATTACATGGAGATTTAACCCTTTCCCTGAGTACATGGAGATTTAACCCTTTCCCTGAGTACATGGAGATTTAACCCTTTCCTCTGAGTACATTGAGATTTCACCCTTTCCCTGAGTACATGGAGATTTAACCCTTTCCCTGAGTACATGGAGATTTAACCCTTTCCCTGAGTACATGGAGATTTAACCCTTTCCCCGAGTACATGGAGATTTAACCCTTTCCCTGAGTACATGGAGATTTAACCCTTTCCTCTGAGCACATGGATATTTAACCCTTTCCCTGAGTACATGTAGATATAACCCTTTCCCTGAGTACATGGAGATTTAACCCTTTCCCTGAGTACATGGAGATTTAACCCTTTCCCTGAGTACATGGAGATTTAACCCTTTCCCTGAGTACATGGAGATTTAACCCTTTCCCCGAGTACATGGAGATTTAACCCTTTCCCTGAGTACATGGAGATTTAACCCTTTCCTCTGAGCACATGGATATTTAACCCTTTCCCTGAGTACATGGAGATATAACCCTTTCCCTGAGTACATGGAGATTTAACCCTTTCCCTGAGTACATGGAGATTTAACCCTTTCCTCTGAGTACATGGAGATTTCACCCTTTCCCTGAGTACATGGAGATTTAACCCTTTCCCTGAGTACATGGAGATTTAACCCTTTCCCTGAGTACATGGAGATTTAACCCTTTCCCTGAGTACATGGAGATTTAACTCTTTCCCTGAGTACATGGAGATTTAACTCTTTCCTCTGAGTACATGGAGATTTAACCCTTTCCTGAGTACATGGAGATTTAACCCTTTCCCTGAGTACATGGAGATTTAACCCTTTCCCTGAGTACATGGAGATTTAGCCCTTTCCCTGAGTACATGGAGATTTAACCCTTTCCCTCAGTAGATGGAGATTTAACCCTTTCCCTGAGTACATGGAGATTTAACCCTTTCCCTGAGTACATGGAGATTTAACCCTTTCCCTGAGTTCATGGAGATTTAACCCTTTCCCTGAGTACATGGACATTTAACCCATTCCCTGAGTACATGGAGATTTAACCCTTTCCCTGAGTACATGGAGATTTAACCCTTTCCCTCAGTAGATGGAGATTTAACGCTTTCCCTGAGTACATGGAGATTTAACCCTTTCCCTGAGTACATGGAGATTTAACCCTTTCCCTGAGTACATGGAGATTTAACCCTTTCCCCTCAGTACATGGAGATTTAACCCTTTCCCTGAGTACATGGAGATTTAACCCTTTCCCCTCAGTACATGGAGATTTAACCCTTTCCCTGAGTACATGGAGATTTAACCCTTTCCCTGATTGCATGGAGATTTAACCCTTTCCTCTGAGTGCATGGAGATTTAACCCTTTCCTCTGAGTACATGGTGATTTAACCCTTTCCCTGAGTACATGGAAATTTAACCCTTTCCTCTGAGTACATGGAGATTTAACCATTTCCTCTGAGTACATTGAGATTTAACCCTTTCCCCTCAGTACATGGAGATTTAACCCTTTCCCCCTGAGTACATGGAGATTTAACCCTTTCCTCTGAGTACATGGAGATTTAACCCTTTCCCTGAGTACATGGAGATTTAACCCTTTCCTCTGAGTACATGTAGATTTAACCCTTTCCCTGAGTACATGGAGATTTAACCCTTTCCCTGAGTACGTGGAGATTTAACCCTTTCCCTGAGTACATGGAGATTTAAACCATTCCCTGAGTACATGGAGATTTAACTCTTTCCTCCTGAATACATGGAAATTTAACCCTTTCCCCTCAGTACATGGAGATTTAACCCCTTCCCTGAATACATGGAAATTTAACCCTTTCCCCTCAGTACATGGAGATTTAACCCTTTCCCTCAGTACATGGAGATTTAACCCTTACCCCCCGAGTACATGGAGATTTAACCCTTTCCCTCAGTACATGGAAATTTAACCCTTTTCCAATTAGTCGATGAAGAATTAACCTTTTCTCAATTAGTACATGGAGATTTAACCCTTTCCTCCGAGTACATGGAGATTTATCCCTTTCCCTCAGTACATGGAGATTTAACCCTTTCCCTGAGTACATGGAGATTTAACCCTTTCCCTCAGTACATGGAGATTTAATCCTTTCCCTCAGTACATGGAGATTTAACCCTTTCTCTGAGTACATGGAGATTTAACCCTTTCCCTGAGTACATGGAGATTTAACCCATTCCCTGAGTACATGGAGATTCAACCCATTCCCTGAGTACATGGAGATTTAACCCTTTCCCTGAGTACATGGAGATTTAACCCTTTCCCTGAGTACATGGAGATTTAACCCTTTCCCTGAATACATGGAGATTTAACCCTTTCCCTGAGTACATGGAGATTTAACCCTTTCCTCTGAGTACATGGAGATTTAACCCTTTCCCTGAGTACATGGAGATTAACCCTTTCCCTGAGTACATGGAGATTTAACCCTTTCCTCTGAGTACATGGAGATATAAACCTTTCCTCTGAGTACATGGAGATTTAACCCTTTCCCTGAGTACATGGAGATTTAACCCTTTCCCTGAGTACATGGAGATTTAACCCTTTCCCTGAGTACTTGGAGATTTAACCCTTTCCCTGAGTACATGGAGATTTAACCCTTTCCCCCTGAGTACATGGAGATTTATCCCTTTCCCCTGAGTACATGGAGATTTAACCCTTTCCCCTCAGTACATGGACATTTAACCCTTTCCCCGAGTACATGCAGATTTAACCCTTTCCCTGAGTACATGGAGATTTAACCCTTTCCCTGAGTACATGGAGATTTAACCCTTTCCCTGAGTACATGGAGATTTAACCCTTTCCTCTGAGTACTTGGAGATTTAACCCTTTCCTCTGAGTACATGGCGATTTGAACCTTTCCTCTGAGTACATGGAGGTTTAACTCTTTCCTCTGAGTACATGGAGGTTTACTCCTTTCCCAGAGTACCTGGAGATTTAACCCTTTCCCTGAGTACATGGAGATTTAACCCTTTCCCTGATTACATGGATATTTAACCCTTTCCCTGAGTACATGGAGATTTAACCCTTTCCTCTGAGTACATGGAGATTTAACCCTTTCCCTGAGGACATGGAGATTTCACCCTTTCCCTGAGTACATGGAGATTTAACCCATCCCCCAAGTACATGGAGATTTAACCCTTTCCCTGAGTACATGGAGATTTAACCCTTTCCTCTGAGTACATGGAGATTTAACCCTTTCCCTGAGTACATGGAGATTTAACCCTTTCCCTGAGTACATGGAGATTTAACCATTTCCCGGAGTACATGGAGATTTAACCCTTTCCTCTGAGTACATCGAGATTTCACCCTTTCAATGAGTACATGGAGATTTAACCCTTTCCCTGAGTACATGGAGATTTAACCCTTTCCCTGAGTACATGGAGATTTAACCCTTTCCCCGAGTACATGGAGATTTAACCCTTTCCCTGAGTACATGGAGATTTAACCCTTTCCTCTGAGCACATGGATATTTAACCCTTTCCCTGACTACATGGAGATATAACCCTTTCCCTGAGTACATGGAGATTTAACCCTTTCCCTGAGTACATGGAGATTTCACCCATTCCTCTGAGTACATGGTGATTTCACCCTTTCCCTGAGTACATGGAGATTTAACCCTTTCCCTGAGTACATGGAGATTTAACCCTTTCCCTGAGTACATGGAGATTTAACCCTTTCCCTGAGTACATGGAGTTTTAACCCTTTCCCTGAGTACATGGAGATTTAACCCTTTCCCTGAGTACATGGAGATTTAACCCTTTACCCTCAGTACATGGAGATTTAACCCTTTCCCTGAGTACATGGAGATTTAACCCTTTCCCCTCAGTACATGGAGATTTAACCCTTCCCCTGAGTACATGGAGATTTAACCCTTTCCCTGAGTGCATGGAGATTTAACCCTTTCCTCTGAGTACATGGAGATTTAACCCTTTCCTCTGAGTACATGGAGATTTAACCATTTCCTCTGAGTACATTGAAATTTAACCCTTTCCCCTCAGTACATGGAGATTTAACCCTTTCCCCCTGAGTACATGGAGATTTAACCCTTTCCTCTGAGTACATGGAGATTTAACCCTTTCCCTGAGTACATGGAGATGTAACCCTTTCCTCTGAGTACATGTAGATTTAACCCTTTCCCTGAGTACATGGAGATTTAACCCTTTCCCTGAGTACATGGAGATTTAACCCTTTCCCTGAGTACATGGAGATTTAACCCATTCCCTGAGTACATGGAAATTTAACTCTTTTCTCCTGAATACATGGAAATTTAACCCTTTCCCCTCAGTACATGGAGATTTAACCCTTTCACTGAATACATGGAAATTTAACCCTTTCCCCTCAGTACATGGAGATTTAACCCTTTCCCTCAGTACATGGAGATTTAACCCTTTCCCCCCGAGTACATGGAGATTTAACCCTTTCCCTCAGTACATGGAAATTTAACCCTTTTCCAATTAGTCGATGAAGAATTAACCTTTTCTCAATTACTACATGGAGATTTAACCCTTTCCTCCGAGTACATGGAGATTTAACCCTTTCCCTCAGTACATGGAGATTTAACCCTTTCCCTGAGTACATGGAGATTTAACCCTTTCCCTCAGTACATGGAGATTTAACCCTTTCCCTCAGTACATGGAGATTTAACCCTTTCTCTGAGTACATGGAGATTTAACCCTTTCCCTGAGTACATGGAGATTTAACCCATTCCCTGAGTACATGGAGATTTAACCCTTTCCCTGAGTACATGGAGATTTAACCCTTTCCCTGAGTACATGGAGATTTAACCCTTTCCCTGAGTACGTGGTGATTTAACCCTTTCCCTGAGTACATGGAGATTTAACCCTTTCCCTCAGTACATGGAGATTTAACCCTTTCCCCCGAGTACATGGAGATTTAACCCTTTCCCTGAGTACATGGTGATTTAACCCTTTCCCTGAGTACATGGAGATTTAACCCTTTCCCTGAGTACATGGTGATTTAACCCTTTCCCTGAGTACATGGAGATTTAACCCTTTCCCTGAGTACATGGAGATTTAACCCTTTCCCTGAGTACATGGTGATTTAACCCTTTCCCTGAGTATATGGAGATTTAACCCTTTCCCTGAGTACATGGAGATTTAATCCTTTCCCTGAGTACATGGAGATTTAACCCTTTCCCTGAGTACATGGTGATTTAACCCTTTCCCTGAGTACATGGAGATTTAACCCTTTCCCTGAGTACATGGTGATTTAGCCCTTTCCCTGAGTACATGGAGATTTAACCCTTTCCCTCAGTACATGGAAATTTAACCCTTTCCCCCGAGTACATGGAGATTTAACCCTTTCCTCTGAGTACATGGAGATTTAACCCTTTCCCTGAGTACATGGAGATTTAACCCTTTCCCTGAGTACTTGCAGATTTAACCCTTTCCCTGAGTACATGGAGATTTAAACCTTTCCCTGAGTACATGGAGATTTAAACCTTTCCTCTGAGTACATGGCGATTTAACTCTTTCCTCTGAGTACATGGAGATTTACTCCTTTCCCAGAGTACATGGAGATTTAACCCTTTCCCTGAGTACATGGAGATTTAACCCTTTCCCTGAGTACATGGATATTTAACCCTTTCCCTGTGTACATGGAGATTTAACCCTTTCCTCTGAGTACATGGAGATTTAACCCTTTCCCTGAGGACATGGAGATTTCACCCTTTCCCTGAGTACATGGAGATTTAACCCTTCCCCAAGTACATGGAGATTTAACCCTTTCCCTGAGTACATGGAGATTTAACCCTTTCCTCTGAGTACATGGAGATTTAACCCTTTCCCTGAGTACATGGAGTTTTAACCCTTTCCCTGAGTACATGGAGATTTAACCCTTTCCCTGAGTACATGGAGATTTAACCCTTTCCTCTGAGTACATGGAGATTTCACCCTTTCCCTGAGTACATGGAGATTTAACCCTTTCCCTGAGTACATGGAGATTTAACCCTTTCCCTGAGTACATGGAGATTTAACCCTTTCCCCGAGTACATGGAGATTTAACCCTTTCCCTGAGTACATGGAGATTTAACCCTTTCCTCTGAGCACATGGATATTTAACCCTTTCCCTGAGTACATGGAGATATAACCCTTTCCCTGAGTACATGGAGATTTAACCCTTTCCCTGAGTACATGGAGATTTAACCCATTCCTCTGAGTACATGGAGATCTCACCCTTTCCCTGAGTACATGGAGATTTAACCCTTTCCCTGAGTGCATGGAGATTTAACCCTTTCCCTGAGTACATGGAGATTTAACCCTTTCCCCGAGTACATGGAGATTTAACCCCTTCCCTGAGTACATGGAGATTTAACCCTTTCCTTTGAGCACATGGATATTTAACCCTTTCCCTGAGTACATGGAGATATAACCCTTTCCCTGAGTACATGGAGATTTAACCCTTTCCCCTCAGTACATGGAGATTTAACCCTTTCCCCCTGAGTGCATGGAGATTTAACCCTTTCCTCTGAGTACATGGAGATTTAACCCTTTCCCTGAGTACATGGAGATTTAACCCTTTCCTCTGAGTACATGTAGATTTAACCCTTTCCCTGAGTACATGGAGATTTAACCCTTTCCCTGAGTACATGGAGATTTAACCCTTTCCCTGAGTACATGGAGATTTAACCCATTCCCTGAGTACATGGAGATTTAACTCTTTCCTCCTGAATACATGGAAATTTAACCCTTTCCCCTCAGTACATGGAGATTTAACCCTTTCCCTCAGTACATGGAGATTTAACCCTTTCCCTGAGTACATGGAGATTTAACCCTTTCCCTCAGTACATGGAGATTTAACCCTTTCCCTCAGTACATGGAGATTTAACCCTTTCTCTGAGTACATGGAGATTTAACCCTTTCCCTGAGTACATGGTAATTTAACCCATTCCCTGAGTACATGGAGATTTAACTCTTTCCTCCTGAATACATGGAAATTTAACCCTTTCCCCTCAGTACATGGAGATTTAACCCTTTCCCTGAATACATGGAAATTTAACCCTTTCCCCTCAGTACATGGAGATTTAACCCTTTCCCTCAGTACATGGAGATTTAACCCTTCCCCCCGAGTACATGGAGATTTAACCCTTTCCCTCAGTACATGGAAATTTAACCCTTTTCCAATTAGTCGATGAAGAATTAACCTTTTCTCAATTAGTACATGGAGATTTAACCCTTTCCTCCGAGTACATGGAGATTTAACCCTTTCCCTCAGTACATGGAGATTTAACCCTTTCCCTGAGTACATGGAGATTTAACCCTTTCCCTCAGTACATGGAGATTTAACCCTTTCCCTCAGTAAATGGAGATTTAACCCTTTCTCTGAGTACATGGAGATTTAACCCTTTCCCTGAGTACATGGAGATTTAACCCATTCCCTGAGTACATGGAGATTTAACCCTTTCCCTGAGTACATGGAGATTTAATCCTTTCCCTGAGTACATGGAGATTTAACCCTTTCCCTGAGTACGTGGTGATTTAACCCTTTCCCTGAGTACATGGTGATTTAACCCTTTCCCTCAGTACATGGAGATTTAACCCTTTCCCCCGAGTACATGGAGATTTAACCCTTTCCCAGAGTACATGGTGATTTAACCCTTTCCCTGAGTACATGGAGATTTAACCCTTTCCCTGAGTGCATGGTGATTTAACCCTTTCCCTGAGTACATGGAGATTTAACCCTTTCCCTGAGTACATGGAGATTTAAACCTTTCCCTGAGTACATGGTGATTTAATCCTTTCCCTGAGTATATGGAGATTTAACCCTTTCCCTGTGTACATGGAGATTTAACCCTTTCCCTGAGTACATGGAGATTTAACCCTTTCCCTGAGTACATGGTGATTTAACCCTTTCCCTGAGTACATGGAGATTTAACCCTTTCCCTGAGTACATGGAGATTTAGCCCTTTCCCTGAGTACATGGAGATTTAACCCTTTCCCTCAGTACATGGAAATTTAACCCTTTCCCCCGAGTACATGGAGATTTAACCCTTTCCTCTGAGTACATGGAGATTTAACCCTTTCCCTGAGTACATGGAGATTTAACCCTTTCCCTGAGTACTTGCAGATTTAACCCTTTCCCTGAGTACATGGAGATTTAACCCTTTCCCTGAGTACATGGAGATTTAACCCTTTCCCTGAGTGCATGGAGATTTAACCCTTTCCCTGAGTACATGGAGATTTAACACTTTCCCTGAGTACATGGAGATTTAACCCTTTCCCTGTGTACATGGTGATTTAACCCTTTCCCTGAGTACATGGAGAGTTAACCCTTTCCCTGAGTACATGGAGATTTAACCCTTTCCCTTAGTACATGGAGATTTAACCCGTTCCCTTAGTACATGGAGATTTAACCCTTTCTACTGAGTACATGGAGATTTAACCCTTTCCCCTCATTACATGGAGATTTAACCCTTTCCCTGAGTACATGGAGATTTAACCCTTTCCCTGAGTACATGGAGATTTAACCCTTTCCCTGAGTACATGGAGATTTAACCCTTTCCCTGAGTACATGGTGATTTAACCCTTTCCGTGAGTACATGCAGATTTAACCCTTTCCTCTGAGTACATGGAGATATAACCCTTTCCTCTGAGTACATGGAGATTTAACCCTTTCCCTGAGTACATGGAGATTTAACCCTTTCCCAGAGTACATGGAGATTTAACCCTTTCCCTGAGTACATGGAGATTTAACCCTTTCCCTGAGTACATGGAGATTTAACCCTTTCCTCTGAGTACATGGAGATATAACCCTTTCCTCTGAGTACATGGAGATTTAACCCTTTCCCTGAGTACATGGAGATTTAACCCTTTCCCTGAGTACATGGAGATTTAACCCTTTCCCTGAGTACATGGAGATTTAACCCTTTCCCTGAGTACATGGATATTTAACCCTTTCCCCCTGAGTACATGGAGATTTATCCCTTTCCCCTGAGTACATTGAGATTTAACCCTTTCCCCTCAGTACATGGACATTTAACCCTTTCCCCGAGTACATGCAGATTTAACCCTTTCCCTGAGTACATGGAGATTTCACCCTTTCCCTGAGTACATGGAGATTTCACCCTTTCCCTGAGTACATGGAGATTTAACCCTTTCCTCTGAGTACATGGAGATTTAACCCTTTCCTCTGAGTACATGGAGATTTAAACCTTTCCTCTGAGTACATGGAGATTTAACTCTTTCCTCTGTGTACATGGAGATTTACTCCTTTCCCAGAGTACATGGAGATTTAACCCTTTCCCTGAGTACATGGAGATTTAACCCTTTCCCTGAGTACATGGATATTTAACCCTTTCCCTGAGTACATGGAGATTTAACCCTTTCCTCTGAGTACATGGAGATTTAACCCTTTCCCTGAGTACATGGAGATTTCACCCTTTCCCTGAGTACATGGAGATTTAACCCTTCCCCCTGAGTACATGGAGATTTAACCCTTTCCCTGAGTACATGGAGATTTAACCCTTTCCTCTGAGTACATGGAGATTTAACCCTTTCCCTGAGTACATGGAGATTTAACCCTTTCCCTGAGTACATGGAGATTTAACCCTTTCCCTGAGTACATGGAGATTTAACCCTTTCCTCTGAGTACATGGAGATTTCACCCTTTCCCTGAGTACATGGTGATTTAACCCTTTCCCTGAGTACATGGAGATTTAACCCTTTCCCTGAGTACATGGAGATTTAACCGTCTCCCTGAGTACATGGAGATTTAAGTCTTTCCCTGAGTACATGGAGATTTTACTCTTTCCTCTGAGTACATGGAGATTTAACCCTTTCCCTGAGTACATGGAGATTTAACCCTTTGCCTGAGTACATGGAGATTTAACCCTTTCCCTGAGTACATGGAGATTTAACCCTTTCCCTGAGTACATGGAGATTTAACCCTTTCCCTCAGTACATGGAGATTTAACCCTTTCTCTGAGTACATGGAGATTTAACCCTTTCCCTGAGTACATGGAGATTTAACCCTTTCCCTGAGTACATGGAGATTTAACCCATTCCCTGAGTACATGGAGATTTAACCCTTTCCCTGAGTACATGGAGATTTAACCTTTTCCCTGAGTACATGGAGATTTAACCCTTTCCCTGAGTACATGGAGATTTAGCCCTTTCCCTGAGTACATGGAGATTTAACCCTTTCCCTCAGTACATGGAAATTTAACCCTTTCCCCCGAGTACATGGAGATTTAACCCTTTCCTCTGAGTACATGGAGATTTAACCCTTTCCCCCTGAGTACATGGAGATTTATCCCTTTCCCCTGAGTACATTGAGATTTAACCCTTTCCCCTCAGTACATGGACATTTAACCCTTTCCCCGAGTACATGCAGATTTAACCCTTTCCCTGAGTACATGGAGATTTCACCCTTTCCCTGAGTACATGGAGATTTCACCCTTTCCCTGAGTACATGGAGATTTAACCCTTTCCTCTGAGTACATGGAGATTTAACCCTTTCCTCTGAGTACATGGAGATTTAAACCTTTCCTCTGAGTACATGGAGATTTAACTCTTTCCTCTGAGTACATGGAGATTTACTCCTTTCCCAGAGTACATGGAGATTTAACCCTTTCCCTGAGTACATGGAGATTTAACCCTTTCCCTGAGTACATGGATATTTAACCCTTTCCCTGAGTACATGGAGATTTAACCCTTTCCTCTGAGTACATGGAGATTTAACCCTTTCCCTGAGTACATGGAGATTTCACCCTTTCCCTGAGTACATGGAGATTTAACCCTTCCCCCTGAGTACATGGAGATTTAACCCTTTCCCTGAGTACATGGAGATTTAACCCTTTCCTCTGAGTACATGGAGATTTAACCCTTTCCCTGAGTACATGGAGATTTAACCCTTTCCCTGAGTACATGGAGATTTAACCCTTTCCCTGAGTACATGGAGATTTAACCCTTTCCTCTGAGTACATGGAGATTTCACCCTTTCCCTGAGTACATGGTGATTTAACCCTTTCCCTGAGTACATGGAGATTTAACCCTTTCCCTGAGTACATGGAGATTTAACCGTCTCCCTGAGTACATGGAGATTTAAGTCTTTCCCTGAGTACATGGAGATTTTACTCTTTCCTCTGAGTACATGGAGATTTAACCCTTTCCCTGAGTACATGGAGATTTAACCCTTTGCCTGAGTACATGGAGATTTAACCCTTTCCCTGAGTACATGGAGATTTAACCCTTTCCCTGAGTACATGGAGATTTAGCCCTTTCCCTGAGTACATGGAGATTTAACCCTTTCCCTCAGTACATGGAAATTTAACCCTTTCCCCCGAGTACATGGAGATTTAACCCTTTCCTCTGAGTACATGGAGATTTAACCCTTTCCCTGAGTACATGGAGATTTAACCCTTTCCCTGAGTACTTGCAGATTTAACCCTTTCCCTGAGTACATGGAGATTTAACCCTTTCCCTGAGTACATGGAGATTTAACCCTTTCCCTGAGTGCATGGAGATTTAACCCTTTCCCTGAGTACATGGAGATTTAACACTTTCCCTGAGTACATGGAGATTTAACCCTTTCCCTGAGTACATGGTGATTTAACCCTTTCCCTGAGTACATGGAGAGTTAACCCTTTCCCTGAGTACATGGAGATTTAACCCTTTCCCTGAGTACATGGAGATTTAACCCTTTCCTCTGAGTACATGTAGATTTAACCCTTTCCCTGAGTACATGGAGATTTAACCCTTTCCCTGAGTACATGGAGATTTAACCCTTTCCCTGAGTACATGGAGATTTAACCCATTCCCTGAGTACATGGAGATTTAACTCTTTCCTCCTGAATACATGGAAATTTAACCCTTTCCCCTCAGTACATGGAGATTTAACCCTTTCCCTCAGTACATGGAGATTTAACCCTTTCCCTGAGTACATGGAGATTTAACCCTTTCCCTCAGTACATGGAGATTTAACCCTTTCCCTCAGTACATGGAGATTTAACCCTTTCTCTGAGTACATGGAGATTTAACCCTTTCCCTGAGTACATGGTAATTTAACCCATTCCCTGAGTACATGGAGATTTAACTCTTTCCTCCTGAATACATGGAAATTTAACCCTTTCCCCTCAGTACATGGAGATTTAACCCTTTCCCTGAATACATGGAAATTTAACCCTTTCCCCTCAGTACATGGAGATTTAACCCTTTCCCTCAGTACATGGAGATTTAACCCTTCCCCCCGAGTACATGGAGATTTAACCCTTTCCCTCAGTACATGGAAATTTAACCCTTTTCCAATTAGTCGATGAAGAATTAACCTTTTCTCAATTAGTACATGGAGATTTAACCCTTTCCTCCGAGTACATGGAGATTTAACCCTTTCCCTCAGTACATGGAGATTTAACCCTTTCCCTGAGTACATGGAGATTTAACCCTTTCCCTCAGTACATGGAGATTTAACCCTTTCCCTCAGTAAATGGAGATTTAACCCTTTCTCTGAGTACATGGAGATTTAACCCTTTCCCTGAGTACATGGAGATTTAACCCATTCCCTGAGTACATGGAGATTTAACCCTTTCCCTGAGTACATGGAGATTTAATCCTTTCCCTGAGTACATGGAGATTTAACCCTTTCCCTGAGTACGTGGTGATTTAACCCTTTCCCTGAGTACATGGTGATTTAACCCTTTCCCTCAGTACATGGAGATTTAACCCTTTCCCCCGAGTACATGGAGATTTAACCCTTTCCCAGAGTACATGGTGATTTAACCCTTTCCCTGAGTACATGGAGATTTAACCCTTTCCCTGAGTGCATGGTGATTTAACCCTTTCCCTGAGTACATGGAGATTTAACCCTTTCCCTGAGTACATGGAGATTTAAACCTTTCCCTGAGTACATGGTGATTTAATCCTTTCCCTGAGTATATGGAGATTTAACCCTTTCCCTGTGTACATGGAGATTTAACCCTTTCCCTGAGTACATGGAGATTTAACCCTTTCCCTGAGTACATGGTGATTTAACCCTTTCCCTGAGTACATGGAGATTTAACCCTTTCCCTGAGTACATGGAGATTTAGCCCTTTCCCTGAGTACATGGAGATTTAACCCTTTCCCTCAGTACATGGAAATTTAACCCTTTCCCCCGAGTACATGGAGATTTAACCCTTTCCTCTGAGTACATGGAGATTTAACCCTTTCCCTGAGTACATGGAGATTTAACCCTTTCCCTGAGTACTTGCAGATTTAACCCTTTCCCTGAGTACATGGAGATTTAACCCTTTCCCTGAGTACATGGAGATTTAACCCTTTCCCTGAGTGCATGGAGATTTAACCCTTTCCCTGAGTACATGGAGATTTAACACTTTCCCTGAGTACATGGAGATTTAACCCTTTCCCTGTGTACATGGTGATTTAACCCTTTCCCTGAGTACATGGAGAGTTAACCCTTTCCCTGAGTACATGGAGATTTAACCCTTTCCCTTAGTACATGGAGATTTAACCCGTTCCCTTAGTACATGGAGATTTAACCCTTTCTACTGAGTACATGGAGATTTAACCCTTTCCCCTCATTACATGGAGATTTAACCCTTTCCCTGAGTACATGGAGATTTAACCCTTTCCCTGAGTACATGGAGATTTAACCCTTTCCCTGAGTACATGGAGATTTAACCCTTTCCCTGAGTACATGGTGATTTAACCCTTTCCGTGAGTACATGCAGATTTAACCCTTTCCTCTGAGTACATGGAGATATAACCCTTTCCTCTGAGTACATGGAGATTTAACCCTTTCCCTGAGTACATGGAGATTTAACCCTTTCCCAGAGTACATGGAGATTTAACCCTTTCCCTGAGTACATGGAGATTTAACCCTTTCCCTGAGTACATGGAGATTTAACCCTTTCCTCTGAGTACATGGAGATATAACCCTTTCCTCTGAGTACATGGAGATTTAACCCTTTCCCTGAGTACATGGAGATTTAACCCTTTCCCTGAGTACATGGAGATTTAACCCTTTCCCTGAGTACATGGAGATTTAACCCTTTCCCTGAGTACATGGATATTTAACCCTTTCCCCCTGAGTACATGGAGATTTATCCCTTTCCCCTGAGTACATTGAGATTTAACCCTTTCCCCTCAGTACATGGACATTTAACCCTTTCCCCGAGTACATGCAGATTTAACCCTTTCCCTGAGTACATGGAGATTTCACCCTTTCCCTGAGTACATGGAGATTTCACCCTTTCCCTGAGTACATGGAGATTTAACCCTTTCCTCTGAGTACATGGAGATTTAACCCTTTCCTCTGAGTACATGGAGATTTAAACCTTTCCTCTGAGTACATGGAGATTTAACTCTTTCCTCTGAGTACATGGAGATTTACTCCTTTCCCAGAGTACATGGAGATTTAACCCTTTCCCTGAGTACATGGAGATTTAACCCTTTCCCTGAGTACATGGATATTTAACCCTTTCCCTGAGTACATGGAGATTTAACCCTTTCCTCTGAGTACATGGAGATTTAACCCTTTCCCTGAGTACATGGAGATTTCACCCTTTCCCTGAGTACATGGAGATTTAACCCTTCCCCCTGAGTACATGGAGATTTAACCCTTTCCCTGAGTACATGGAGATTTAACCCTTTCCTCTGAGTACATGGAGATTTAACCCTTTCCCTGAGTACATGGAGATTTAACCCTTTCCCTGAGTACATGGAGATTTAACCCTTTCCCTGAGTACATGGAGATTTAACCCTTTCCTCTGAGTACATGGAGATTTCACCCTTTCCCTGAGTACATGGTGATTTAACCCTTTCCCTGAGTACATGGAGATTTAACCCTTTCCCTGAGTACATGGAGATTTAACCGTCTCCCTGAGTACATGGAGATTTAAGTCTTTCCCTGAGTACATGGAGATTTTACTCTTTCCTCTGAGTACATGGAGATTTAACCCTTTCCCTGAGTACATGGAGATTTAACCCTTTGCCTGAGTACATGGAGATTTAACCCTTTCCCTGAGTACATGGAGATTTAACCCTTTCCCTGAGTACATGGAGATTTAACCCTTTCCCTCAGTACATGGAGATTTAACCCTTTCTCTGAGTACATGGAGATTTAACCCTTTCCCTGAGTACATGGAGATTTAAACCTTTCCCTGAGTACATGGAGATTTAACCCTTTCCCTGAGTACATGGAGATTTAACCCATTCCCTGAGTACATGGAGATTTAACCCTTTCCCTGAGTACATGGAGATTTAACCTTTTCCCTGAGTACATGGAGATTTAACCCTTTCCCTGAGTACATGGAGATTTAGCCCTTTCCCTGAGTACATGGAGATTTAACCCTTTCCCTCAGTACATGGAAATTTAACCCTTTCCCCCGAGTACATGGAGATTTAACCCTTTCCTCTGAGTACATGGAGATTTAACCCTTTCCCTGAGTACATGGAGATTTAACCCTTTCCCTGAGTACTTGCAGATTTAACCCTTTCCCTGAGTACATGGAGATTTAACCCTTTCCCTGAGTACATGGAGATTTAACCCTTTCCCTGAGTGCATGGAGATTTAACCCTTTCCCTGAGTACATGGAGATTTAACACTTTCCCTGAGTACATGGAGATTTAACCCTTTCCCTGAGTACATGGTGATTTAACCCTTTCCCTGAGTACATGGAGAGTTAACCCTTTCCCTGAGTACATGGAGATTTAACCCTTTCCCTTAGTACATGGAGATTTAACCCTTTCCCTTAGTACATGGAGATTTAACCCTTTCTACTGAGTACATGGAGATTTAACCCTTTCCCCTCATTACATGGAGATTTAACCGTTTCCCTGAGTACATGGAGATTTAACCCTTTCCCTGAGTACATGGAGATTTAACCCTTTCCCTGAGTACATGGAGATTTAACCCTTTCCCTGAGTGCATGGAGATTTAACCCTTTCCCTGAGTACATGGAGATTTAACATTTCCCTGAGTACATGGAGATTTAACCCTTTCCCTGAGTACATGGTGATTTAACCCTTTCCCTGAGTACATGGAGAGTTAACCCTTTCCCTGAGTACATGGAGATTTAACCCTTTCCCTTAGTACATGGAGATTTAACCCTTTCCCTTAGTACATGGAGATTTAACCCTTTCTACTGAGTACATGGAGATTTAACCCTTTCCCCTCATTACATGGAGATTTAACCCTTTCCCTGAGTACATGGAGATTTAACCCTTTCCCTGAGTACATGGAGATTTAACCCTTTCCCTGATTACATGGAGATTTAACCCTTTCCCTGAGTACATGGTGATTTAACCCTTTCGGTGAGTACATGCAGATTTAACCCTTTCCCTGAGTACATGGAGATTTAACCCTTTCCTCTGAGTACATGGAGATTTAACCCTTTCCTCTGAGTACATGGAGATTTAACCCTTTCCCTGAGTACATGGAGATTTAACCCTTTCCTCTGAGTACATGGAGATTTAACCCTTTCCCTGAGTACATGGAGATTTAACCCTTTCCCTGAGTACATGGGGATTTAACCCTTTCCTCTGAGTACATGGAGATATAACCCTTTCCTCTGAGTACATGGAGATTTAACCCTTTCCCTGAGTACATGGAGATTTAACCCTTTCCCTGAGTACATGGAGATTTAACCCTTTCCCTGAGTACATGGAGATTTAACCCTTTCCCTGAGTACATGGATATTTAACCCTTTCCCCCTGAGTACATGGAGATTTATCCCTTTCCCCTGAGTACATTGAGATTTAACCCTTTCCCCTCAGTACATGGACATTTAACCCTTTCCCCGAGTACATGCAGATTTAACCCTTTCCCTGAGTACATGGAGATTTCACCCTTTCCCTGAGTACATGGAGATTTCACCCTTTCCCTGAGTACATGGAGATTTAACCCTTTCCTCTGAGTACATGGAGATTTAAACCTTTCCTCTGAGTACATGGAGATTTAACTCTTTCCTCTGAGTACATGGAGATTTACTCCTTTCCCAGAGTACATGGAGATTTAACCCTTTCCCTGAGTACATGGAGATTTAACCCTTTCCCTGAGTACATGGATATTTAACCCTTTCCCTGAGTACATGGAGATTTAACCCTTTCCTCTGAGTACATGGAGATTTAACCCTTTCCCTGAGTACATGGAGATTTCACCCTTTCCCTGAGTACATGGAGATTTAACCCTTTCCCTGAGTACATGGAGATTTAACCCTTTCCCTCAGTACATGGAGATTTAACCCTTTCCCTGAGTACATGGAGATTTAACCCTTTCCCTGAGTTCATGGAGATTTAACCCTTTCCCTGAGTACATGGAGATTTAACCCTTTCCCCTCAGTACATGGAGATTTAACCCTTTCCCTGAGTACATGGAGATTTAACCCTTTCCCTGAGTACATGGAGATTTAACCCTTTCCTCTGAGTACATGGAGATTTCACCCTTTCCCTGAGTACATGGAGATTTAACCCTTTCCCTGAGTACATGGAGATTTAACCTTTTCCCTGAGTACATGGAGATTTAACCCTCTCCCTGAGTACATGGAGATTAAAGTCTTTCCCTGAGTACATGGAGATTTAACTCTTTCCTCTGAGTACATGGAGATTTAAACCTTTCCCTGAGTACATGGAGATTTAACCCTTTCCCTGAGTACATGGAGATTTAACCCTTTCCCTGAGTACATGGAGATTTAACCCTTTCCCTGAGTACATGGAGATTTAACCCTTTCCCTCAGTACATGGAGATTTAACCCTTTCTCTGAGCCCATGGAGATTTAACCCTTTCGCTGAGTACATGGAGATTTAACACTTTCCCTGAGTACATGGAGATTTAACCCTTTCCCTGAGTACATGGAGATTTAACCCATTCCCTGAGTACATGGAGATTTAACCCTTTCCCTGAGTACATGGAGATTTAACCCTTTCCCTGAGTACATGGAGATTTAACCCTCTCCCTGAGTACATGGAGATTTAACCCTTTCCCTGAGTTCATGGAGTTTTAACCCTTTCCCTGAGTACATGGAGATTTAACCCTTTCCCCTCAGTACATGGAGATTTAACCCTTTCCCTGAGTACATGGAGATTTAACCCTTTCCCCTCAGTACATGGAGATTTAACCCTTTCCCTGAGTACATGGAGGTTTAACCCTTTCCCTGAGTACATGGAGATTTAACCCTTTCCCTGAGTACATGGAGATTTAACCATTTCACTGAGTACATGGAGATTTAACCCTTTCCTCTGAGTACATGGAGATTTAACCCTTTCCCTGAGTACATGGAGATTTAACCCTTTCCCTCAGTACATGGAGATTTAACCCTTTCCTCTGAGTACATGGAGATTTAACCCTTTCCCTGAGTACATGGAGATTTAACCCTTTCCTCTGAGTACAAATTAAGATTTAACCCTTTCCCTGAGTACATGGAGATTTAACCCTTTCCCTGAGTACATGGAGTTTTAACCCTTTCCCTGAGTACATGGATATTTAACCCTTTCCCTGAGTACACGGAGATTTAACCCTTTCCTCTGAGTACATGGAGATTTAACCCTTTCCCTGAGTACATGGATATTTAACCCTTTCCCTGAGTACATGGAGATTTAACCCTTCCCCCCGAGTACATGGAGATTTAACCCTTTCCCTGAGTACATGGAGATTTAACCCTTTCCTCTGGGTACATGGATATTTAACCCTTTCCCTGAGTACATGGAGATTTAACCCTTTCCCTGAGTACATGGAGATTTAACCCTTTCCCTGAGTACATGGAGATTTAACCCTTTCCTCTGAGTACATGGAGATTTCACCCTATCCCTGAGTACATGGAGATTTAACCCTTTCCCTGAGTACATGGAGATTTAACCCTTTCCCTGAGTACATGGAGATTTTACTCTTTCCCTGAGTACATGGAGATTTAACTCTTTCCTCTGAGTACATGGAGATTTAACCCTTTCCCTGAGTACATGGAGATTTAACCCTTTCCCTGAGTACATGGAGATTTAACCCTTTCCCTGAGTACATGCAGATTTAACCCTTTCCCTGGGTACATGGAGATTTAACCCTTTCGCTGAGTACATGGAGATTTCACTCTTTCCCTGAGTACATGGAGATTTAACCCTTTCCTTTGAGTACATGGAGATTTAAACCTTTCCTCTGAGTACATGGAGATTTAACTCTTTCCTCTGTGTACATGGAGATTTACTCCTTTTCCCAGAGTACATGGAGATTTAACCCTTTCCCTGAGTACATGGAGATTTAACCCTTTCCCTGAGTACATGGATATTTAACCCTTTCCCTGAGTACATGGAGATTTAACCCTTTCCTCTGTGTACATGGAGATTTAACCCTTTCCCTGAGTACATGGAGATTTTACCTTTCCCTGAGTACATGGAGATTTAACCCTTCCCCCCGAGTACATGGAGATTTAACCCATTCCCTGAGCACATGGAGATTTAACCCTTTCCTCTGAGTACATGGAGATTTAACCCTTTCCCTGAGTACATGGAGATTTAACCATTTCCCTGAGTACATGGAGATTTAACCCTTTCCTCTCAGTACATGGAGATTTAACCATTTCCCTGAGTACATGGAGATTTAACCCTTTCCCTCAGTACAAGGAGATTTAACCCTTTCCTCTGAGTACATGGAGATTTAACCCTTTCCCTGAGTACATGGAGATTTAACCCTTTCCTCTGAGTACAAATTAAGATTTAACCCTTTACCTGAGTACATGGAGATTTAACCCTTTCCCTGAGTACATGGAGATTTAACCCTTTCCCTGAGTACATGGAGATTTAACCCTTTCCCTGAGTACATGGAGATTTAACCCTTTCCCTGAGTACATGGAGATTTAACCCTTTCCCTGAGTACATGGATATTTAACCCTTTCCCCCTGAGTACATGGAGATTTATCCCTTTCCCCTGAGTACATTGAGATTTAACCCTTTCCCCTCAGTACATGGACATTTAACCCTTTCCCCGAGTACATGCAGATTTAACCCTTTCCCTGAGTACATGGAGATTTCACCCTTTCCCTGAGTACATGGAGATTTCACCCTTTCCCTGAGTATATGGAGATTTAACCCTTTCCTCTGAGTACATGGAGATTTAAACCTTTCCTCTGAGTACATGGAGATTTAACTCTTTCCTCTGAGTACATGGAGATTTATTCCTTTCCCAGAGTACATGGAGATTTAACCCTTTCCCTGAGTACATGGAGATTTAACCCTTTCCCTGAGTACATGGATATTTAACCCTTTCCCGGAGTACATGGAGATTTAACCCTTTCCTCTGAGTACATGGAGATTTAACCCTTTCCCTGAGTACATGGAGATTTCACCCTTTCCCTGAGTACATGGAGATTTAACCCTTCCCCCCGAGTACATGGAGATTTAACCCTTTCCCTGAGTACAAGGAGATTTAACCCTTTCCTCTGAGTACATGGAGATTTAACCCTTTCCCTGAGTACATGGAGATTTAACCCTTTCCCTGAGTCCATGGAGATTTAACCCTTTCCCTGAGTACATGGAGATTTAACCCTTTCCTCTGAGTACATGGAGATTTCACCCTTTCCCTGAGTACATGGTGATTTAACCCTTTCCCTGAGTACATGGAGATTTAACCCTTTCCCTGAGTACATGGAGATTTAACCCTCTCCCTGAGTACATGGAGATTTAACCCTTTCCCTGAGTACATGGAGATTTTACTCTTTCCTCTGAGTACATGGAGATTTAACCCTTTCCCTGAGTACATGGAGATTTAACCCTTTCCCTGAGTACATGGAGATTTAACCCTTTCCCTGAGTACATGGAGATTTAACCCTTTCCCTGAGTACATGGAGAGTTAACCCTTTCCCTCAGTACATGGAGATTTAACCCTTTCTCTGAGTACATGGAGATTTAACCCTTTCCCTGAGTACATGGAGATTTAAACCTTTCCCTGAGTACATGGAGATTTAACCCTTTCCCTGAGTACGTGGAGATTTAACCCATTCCCTGAGTACATGGAGATTTAACTCTTTCCCTGAGTACATGGAGATTTAACCCTTTCCCTCAGTACATGGAGATTTAACCCTTTCCCTGAGTACATGGAGATTTAACCCTTTCCCTGAGTTCATGGAGATTTAACCCTTTCCCTGAGTACATGGAGATTTAACCCTTTCCCCTCAGTACATGGAGATTTAACCCTTTCCCTGAGTACATGGAGATTTAACCCTTTCCCTGTGTACATGGAGATTTAACCCTTTCCTCTGAGTACATGGAGATTTCAACCTTTCCCTGAGTACATGGAGATTTAACCCTTTCCCTGAGTACATGGAGATTTAACCTTTTCCCTGAGTACATGGAGATTTAACCCTCTCCCTGAGTACATGGAGATTAAAGTCTTTCCCTGAGTACATGGAGATTTAACTCTTTCCTCTGAGTACATGGAGATTTAACCCTTTCCCTGAGTACATCGAGATTTAACCCTTTCCCTGAGTACATGGAGATTTAACCCTTTCCCTGAGTACATGGAGATTTAACCCTTTCCCTGAGTACATGGAGATTTAACCCTTTCCCTCAGTACATGGAGATTTAACCTTTCTCTGAGCCCATGGAGATTTAACCCTTTTGCTGAGTACATGGAGAATTTACACTTTCCCTGAGTACATGGAGATTTAACCCTTTCCCTGAGTACATGGAGATTTAACCCATTCCCTGAGTACATGGAGATTTAACCCTTTCCCTGAGTACATGGAGATTTAACCCTTTCCCTGAGTTCATGGAGATTTAACCCTTTCCCCTCAGTACAAGGAGATTTAACCCTTTCCCTGAGTACATGGAGATTTAACCCTTTCCCCTCAGTACATGGAGATTTAACCCGTTCCCTGGGTACATGGAGGTTTAACCCTTTCCCTGAGTACATGGAGATTTAACCCTTTCCCTGAGTACATGGAGATTTAACCATTTCACTGAGTACATGGAGATTTAACCCTTTCCTCTGAGTACATGGAGATTTAACCCTTTCCCTGAGTACATGGAGATTTAACCCTTTCCCTCAGTACATGGAGATTTAACCCTTTCCTCTGAGTACATGGAGATTTAACCCTTTCCCTGAGTACATGGAGATTTAACCCTTTCCTCTGAGTACAAATTAAGATTTAACCCTTTCCCTGAGTACATGGAGATTTAAGCCTTTCCTGAGTACATGGAGTTTTAACCCTTTCCCTGAGTACATGGATATTTAACCCTTTCCCTGAGTACATGGAGATTTAACCCTTTCCTCTGAGAACATTGTGATTTAACCCTTTCCCTGAGTACATGGATATTTAACCCTTTCCCTGAGTACATGGAAATTTAACCCTTCCCCCCGAGTACATGGAGATTTAACCCTTTCCCTGAGTACATGGAGATTTAACCCTTTCCTCTGGGTACATGGATATTTAACCCTTTCCCTGAGTACATGGAGATTTAACCCTTTCCCTGAGTACATGGAGATTTAACCCTTTCCCTGAGTACATGGAGATTTAACCCTTTCCTCTGAGTACATGGAGATTTTACTCTTTCCCTGAGTACATGGAGATTTAACTCTTTCCTCTGAGTACATGGAGATTTAACCCTTTCCCTGAGTACATGGAGATTTAACCCTTTCCCTGAGTACATGGAGATTTTACTCTTTCCCTGAGTACATGGAGATTTAACTCTTTCCTCTGAGTACATGGAGATTTAACCCTTTCCCTGAGTACATGGAGATTTAACCCTTTCCCTGAGTACATGGAGATTTAACCCTTTCCCTGAGTACATGCAGATTTAACCCTTTCCCTGAGTCCATGGAGATTTAACCCTTTCCCTGAGTACATGGAGATTTCACTCTTTCCCTGAGTACATGGAGATTTAACCCTTTCCTCTGAGTACATGGAGATTTAAACCTTTCCTCTGAGTACATGGAGATTTAACTCTTTCCTCTGTGTACATGGAGATTTACTCCTTTTCCCAGAGTACATGGAGATTTAACCCTTTCCCTGAGTACATGGAGATTTAACCCTTTCCCTGAGTACATGGATATTTAACCCTTTCCCTGAGTACATGGAGATTGAACCCTTTCCTCTGTGTACATGGAGATTTAACCCTTTCCCTGAGTACATGGAGATTTCACCTTTCCCTGAGTACATGGAGATTTAACCCTTCCCCCCGAGTACATGGAGATTTAACCCTTTCCCTGAGCACATGGAGATTTAACCCTTTCCTCTGAGTACATGGAGATTTAACCCTTTCCCTGAGTACATGGAGATTTAACCATTTCCCTGAGTACATGGAGATTTAACCCTTTCCTCTGAGTACATGGAGATTTAACCCTTTCCCTGAGTACATGGAGATTTAACCCTTTCCCTCAGTACATGGAGATTTAACCCTTTCCTCTGAGTACATGGAGATTTAACCCTTTCCCTGAGTACATGGAGATTTAACCCTTTCCTCTGAGTACAAATTAAGATTTAACCCTTTACCTGAGTACATGGAGATTTAACACTTTCCCTGAGTACATGGAGTTTTAACCCTTTCCCTGAGTACATGGATATTTAACCCTTTCCCTGAGTACACGGAGATTTAACCCTTTCCTCTGAGTACATGGAGATTTAACCCTTTCCCTGGGTACATGGATATTTAACCCTTTCCCTGAGTACATGGAGATTTAACCCTTCCCCCGAGTACATGGAGATTTAACCCTTTCCCTGAGTACATGGAGATTTAACCCTTTCCTCTGAGTACATGGATATTTAACACTTTCCCTGAGTACATGGAGATTTAACCCTTTCCCTGAGTACATGGAGATTTAACCCTTTCCCTGAGTACATGGAGATTTAACCCTTTCTTCTGAGTACATGGAGATTTCACCCTTTCCCTGATTACATGGAGATTTAACCCTTTCCCTGAGTACATGGATATTTAACCCTTTCCCTGAGTACATGGAGATTTCACCCTTTCCCTGAGTACATGGAGATTTAACCATTTCCTCTGTGTACATGGAGATTTAACCCTTTCCTCTGAGTACATGGAGATTTAAACCTTTCCTCTGAGTACATGGAGATTTAACTCTTTCCTCTGAGTACATGGAGATTTACTCCTTTCCCAGAGTACATGGAGATTTAACCCTTTCCCTGAGTACATGGAGATTTAACCCTTTCCCTGAGTACATGGATATTTAACCCTTTCCCTGTGTACATGGAGATTTAACCCTTTCCTCTGAGTACATGGAGATTTAACCCTTTCCCTGAGTACATGGAGATTTAACCCTTTCCCTGAGTACATGGAGATTTAACCCTTTCCCTGAGTACATGGAGATTTAACCCTTTCCTCTGAGTACATGGAGATTTCACCCTTTCCCTGAGTACATGGAGATTTAACCCTTTCCCTGAGTACATGGAGATTTAACCCTTTCCCTGAGTACATGGAGATTTAACCCTCTCCCTGAGTACATGGAGATTTAAGTCTTTCCCTGAGTTCATGGAGATTTTACTCTTTCCTCTGAGTACATGGAGATTTAACCCTTTCCCTGAGTACATGGAGATTTAACCCTTTCCCTGAGTACATGGAGATTTAACCCTTTCCCTGAGTACATGGAGATTTAACCCTTTCCCTGAGTACATGGAGATTTAACCCTTTCCCTCAGTACATGGAGATTTAACCCTTTCTCTGAGTACATGGAGATTTAACCCTTTCCCTGAGTACATGGAGATTTCACCCTTTCCCTGAGTACATGGAGATTTAACCCTTTCCCTGAGTACATGGAGATTTAACCCATTCCCTGAGTACATGGAGATTTAACCCTTTCCCTGAGTACATGGAGATTTAACCCTTTCCCTCAGTACATGGAGATTTAACCCTTTACCTGAGTACATGGAGATTTAACCCTTTCCCTGAGTTCATGGAGATTTAACCCTTTCCCTGAGTACATGGAGATTTAACCCTTTCCCCTCAGTACATGGAGATTTAACCCTTTCCCTGAGTACATGGAGATTTCACCCTTTCCCTGAGTACATGGAGATTTAACCCTTTCCCTGAGTACATGGAGATTTAACCCTTTCCCTGATTACATGGAGATTTAACCCTCTCCCTGAGTACATGGAGATTTAAGTCTTTCCCTGAGTACATGGAGATTTTACTCTTTCCTCTGAGTACATGGAGATTTAACCCTTTCCCTGAGTACATGGAGATTTAACCCTTTCCCTGAGTACATGGAGATTTAACCCTTTCCCTGAGTACATGGAGATTTAACCCTTTCCCTGAGTACATGGAGATTTAACCCTTTCCCTCAGTACATGGAGATTTAACCCTTTCTCTGAGCACATGGAGATTTAACCCTTTCGCTTAGTACATGGAGATTTAACCCTTTCCCTGAGTACATGGAGATTTAACCCTTTCCCTGAGTACATGGAGATTTAACCCTTTCCCTGAGTACATGGAGATTTTACCCTTTCCCTGAGTACATGGAGATTTAACCCTTTCCTCTGAGTACATGGAGATTTATCCCTTTCCTCTGAGTACATGGAGATTTAAACCTTTCCTCTGAGTACATGGAGATTTAACTCTTTCCTCTGAGTACATGGAGATTTACTCCTTTCCCAGAGTACATGGAGATTTAACCCTTTCCCTGAGTACATGGAGATTTAACCCTTTCCCTGAGTACATGGATATTTAACCCTTTCCCTGAGTACATGGAGATTTAACCCTTTCCTCTGAGTACATGGAGACTTTACCCTTTCACTGAGTACATGGAGATTTCACCCTTTCCCTGAGTACATGGAGATTTAACCCTTCCCCCCGAGTACATGGAGGTTTAACCCTTTCCCTGAGTACATGGAGATTTAACCCTTTCCTCTGAGTAAATGGAGATTTAACCCTTTCCCAGAGTACATGGAGATTTAACCCTTTCCCTGAGTACATGGAGATTTAACCCTTTCCCTGAGTACATGGAGATTTAACCCTTTCCTCTGAGTACATGGAGATTTCACCCTTTCCCTGAGTACATGGAGATTTAACCCTTTCCCTGAGTACATGGAGATTTAACCCTTTCCCTGAGTACATGGAGATTTAACCCTCTCCCTGAGTACATGGAGATTTAAGTCTTTCCCTGAGTACATGGAGATTTTACTCTTTCCTCTGAGTACATGGAGATTTAACCCTTTCCCTGAGTACATGGAGATTTAACCCTTTCCCTGAGTACATGGAGATTTAACCCTTTCCCTGAGTACATGGAGATTTAACCCTTTCCCTGAGTACATGGAGATTTAACCCTTTCCCTCAGTACATGGAGATTTTGCCCTTTCTCTGAGTACATGGAGATTTAACCCTTTCCCTGAGTACATGGAGATTTAACCCTTTCCCTGAGTACATGGAGATTTAACCCTTTCCCTGAGTACATGGAGATTTAACCCATTCCCTGCGTACATGGAGATTTAACCCTTTCCCTGAGTACATGGAGATTTAACCCTTTCCCTCAGTACATGGAGATTTAACGCTTTCCCTGAGTACATGGAGATTTAACCCTTTCCCTGAGTTCATGGAGATTTAACCCTTTCCCTGAGTACATGGAGATTTAACCCTTTCCCCTCAGTACATTGAGATTTAACCCTTTCCCTGAGTACATGGAGATTTAACCCTTTCCCTGAGTACATGGAGATTTAACCCTTTCCTCTGAGTACATGGAGGTTTCACCCTTTCCCTGAGTACATGGAGATTTAACCCTTTCCCTGAGTACATGGAGATTTAACCCTTTCCCTGAGTACATGGAGATTTAACCCTCTCCCTGAGTACATGGAGATTTAAGTCTTTCCCTGAGTACATGGAGATTTAACTCTTTCCTCTGAGTACATGGAGATTTAACCCTTTCCCTGAGTACATGGAGATTTAACCCTTTCCCTGAGTACATGGAGATTTAACCCTTTCCCTGAGTACATGGAGATTTAACCCTTTCCCTGAGTACATGGAGATTTAACCCTTTCCCTCAGTACATGGAGATTTAACCCTTTCTCTGAGTACATGGAGATTTAACCCATTCCCTGTGTAAATGGAGATTTAACCCTTTCCCTGAGTACATGGAGATTTAACCCTTTCCCTGAGTACATGGAGATTTAACCCTTTCCCTGAGTACATGGAGATTTAACCCTTTCCCTGAGTTCATGGAGATTTAACCCTTTCCCTGAGTACATGGAGATTTAACCCTTTCCCCTCAGTACATGGAGATTTAACCCTTTCCCTGAGTACATGGAGATTTAACCCTTTCCCCTCAGTACATGGAGATTTAACCCTTTCCCTGAGTACATGGAGATTTAACCCTTTCCCTGAGTACATGGAGATTTAACCCTTTCCCTGAGTACATGGAGATTTAACCATTTCACTGAGTACATGGAGATTTAACCCTTTCCTCTGAGTACATGGAGATTTAACCCTTTCCCTGAGTACATGGAGATTTAACCCTTTCCCTCAGTACATGGAGATTTAACCCTCTCCTCTGAGTACATGGAGATTTAACCCTTTCCCTGAGTACATGGAGATTTAACCCTTTCCTCTGAGTACAAATTAAGATTTAACCCTTACCTGAGTACATGGAGATTTAACCCTTTCCCTGAGTACATGGAGTTTTAACCCTTTCCCTGAGTACATGTATATTTAACCCTTTCCCTGAGTACACGGAGATTTAACCCTTTCCTCTGAGTACATGGAGATTTAATCCTTTCCCTGAGTACATGGATATTTAACCCTTTCCCTGAGTACATGGAGATTTAACCCTTCCCCCCGAGTACATGGAGATTTAACACTTTCCCTGAGTACATGGAGATTTAACCCTTTCCTCTGGGTACATGGATATTTAACCCTTTCCCTGAGTACATGGAGATTTAACCCTTTCCCTGAGTACCTGGAGATTTAACCCTTTCCCTGAGTACATGGAGATTTAACCCTTTCCTCTGAGTACATGGAGATTTAACCCTTTCCCTGAGTACATGGAGATTTAACCCTTTCCCTGAATACATGCAGATTTTACTCTTTCCCTGAGTACATGGAGATTTAACTCTTTCCTCTGAGTACATGGAGATTTAACCCTTTCCCTGAGTACATGGAGATTTAACCCTTTCCCTGAGTACATGGAGATTTAACCCTTTCCCTGAGTACATGCAGATTTAACCCTTTCCCTGAGTACATGGAGATTTAACCCTTTCCCTGAGTACATGGAGATTTCACTCTTTCCTTGAGTACATGGAGATTTAACCCTTTCCTCTGAGTACTTGGAGATTTAACCCTTTCCTCTGAGTACATGGAGATTTAAACCTTTCCTCTGAGTACATGGAGATTTAACTCTTTCCTCTGTGTACATGGAGATTTACTCCCTTCCCAGAGTACATGGAGATTTAACCCTTTCCCTGAGTACATGGAGATTTAACCCTTTCCCTGAGTACATGGATATTTAACCCTTTCCCTGAGTACATGGAGATTTAACCCTTTCCTCTGAGTACATGGAGATTTAACCCTTTCCCTGAGTACATGGAGATTTCACCTTTCCCTGAGTACATGGAGATTTAACCCTTCCCCCCGAGTACATGGAGATTTAACCCTTTCCCTGAGTACATGGAGATTTAACCCTTTCCTCTGAGTACATGGAGATTTAACCCTTTCCCTGAGTACATGGAGATTTAACCATTTCCCTGAGTACATGGAGATTTAACCCTTTCCTCTGAGTACATGGAGATTTAACCCTTTCCCTGAGTACATGGAGATTTAACCCTTTCCCTCAGTACATGGAGATTTAACCCTTTCCTCTGAGTACATGGAGTTTTAACCCTTTCCCTGAGTACATGGAGATTTAACCCTTTCCTCTGAGTACAAATTAAGATTTAACCCTTTACCTGAGTACATGGAGATTTAACCCTTTCCCTGAGTACATGGAGTTTTAACCCTTTCCCTGAGAACATGGATATTTAACCCTTTCCCTGATTACACGGAGATTTAACCCTTTCCTCTGAGTACATGGAGATTTAACCCTTTCCCTGAGTACATGGATATTTAACCCTTTCCCTGAGTACATGGAGATTTAACCCTTCCCCCCGAGTACATGGAGATTTAACCCTTTCCCTGAGTACATGGAGATTTAACCCTTTCCTCTGAGTACATGGATATTTAACCCTTTCCCTGAGTACATGGAGATTTGACCCTTTCCCTGAGTACATGGAGATTTAACCCTTTCCCTGAGTACATGGAGATTTAACCCTTTCCTCTGAGTACATGGAGATTTCACCCTTTCCCTGAGTGCATGGAGATTTAACCCTTTCCCTGAGTACATGGAGATTTAACCCTTTCCCTGAGTACATAGAGATTTAACCCTTTCCCTGAGTACATGGAGATTTTACTCTTTCCCTGAGTACATGGAGATTTAACTCTTTCCTCTGAGTACATGGAGATTTAACCCTTTCCCTGAGTACATGGAGATTTAACCCTTTCCCTGAGTACATGGAGTTTTAACCCTTTCCCTGAGTACATGGAGATTTAACCCTTTCCCTGAGTACATGGAGATTTAACCCTTTCCCTCAGTACATGGAGATTTAACCCTTTCCCTGAGTACATGGAGATTTAACCCTTTCCCTGAGTACATGGAGATATAACCCTTTCCCTGAGTTCATGGAGATTTAACCCATTCCCTGAGTACATGGACATTTAACCCATTCCATGTGTACATGGAGATTTAACCCTTTCCCTGAGTACATGGAGATTTAACCCTTTCCCTCAGTACATGGAGATTTAACCCTTTCCCTGAGTACATGGAGATTTAACCCTTTCCCTGAGTACATGGAGATTTAACCCTTTCCCTGAGTACATGGAGATTTAACCCTTTCCCTGAGTACATGGAGATTTAACCCTTTCCCTGAGTACATAGAGATTTAACCCTTTCCCCTCAGTACATGGAGAGTTAACCCTTTCCCTGAGTACATGGAGATTTAACCCTTTCCCTGAGTACATGGAGATTTAACCCTTTCCTCTGAGTACATGGAGATTTAACCCTTTCCTCTGAGTACATGGTGATTTAACCCTTTCCCTGAGTACATGGAGATTTTACCCTTTCCTCTGAGTACATGGAGATTTAACCCTTTCCTCTGAGTACATGGAGATTTAACCCTTTCCCCTCAGTACATGGAGATTTAACCCTTTCCCCCTGAGTGTATGGAGATTTAACCCTTTCCTCTGAGTACATGGAGATTTCACCCTTTCCCTGAGTACATGGAGATTTAACCCTTTCCTCTGAGTACATGTAGATTTAACCCTTTCCCTGAGTACATGGTGATTTAACCCTTTCCCTGAGTACATGGAGATTTAACCCTTTCCCTGAGTGCATGGAGATTTAAGCCATTCCCTGAGTACATGGAGATTTAACTCTTTCCTCCTGAATACATGGAAATTTAACCCTTTCCCTGAGTACATGGAGATTTAACTCTTTCCTCCTGAATACATGGAAATTTAACCCTTTCCCCTCAGTACATGGAGATTTAACCCTTTCCCTGAGTACATGGAGATTTAACCCTTTCCCTGAGTACATGGAGATTTAACCCTTTCCCTCAGTACATGGAGATTTAACCCTTTCCCTGAGTACATGGAGATTTAACCCTTTCCCTGAGTACATGGAGATTTAACCCTTTCCCTGAGTTCATGGAGATTTAACCCTTTCCCTGAGTACATGGACATTTAACCCATTCCCTGAGTACATGGAGATTTAACCCTTTCCCTGAGTACATGGAGATTTAACCCTTTCCCTCAGTACATGGAGATTTAACCCTTTCCCTGAGTACATGGAGATTTAACCCTTTCCCTGAGTACATGGAGATTTAACCCTTTCCCTGAGTACATGGCGATTTAACCCTTTCCCTGAGTACATGGAGATTTAACCCTTTCCCTGAGTACATAGAGATTTAACCCTTTCCCCTCAGTACATGGAGAGTTAACCCTTTCCCTGAGTACATGGAGATTTAACCCTTTCCCTGAGTACATGGAGATTTAACCCTTTCCTCTGAGTACATGGAGATTTAACCCTTTCCTCTGAGTACATGGTGATTTAACCCTTTCCCTGAGTACATGGAGATTTAACCCTTTCCTCTGAGTACATGGAGATTTAACCCTTTCCTCTGAGTACATGGAGATTTAACCCTTTCCCCTCAGTACATGGAGATTTAACCCTTTCCCCCTGAGTATATGGAGATTTAACCCTTTCCTCTGAGTACATGGAGATTTCGCCCTTTCCCTGAGTACATGGAGATTTAACCCTTTCCTCTGAGTACATGTAGATTTAACCCTTTCCCTGAGTACATGGTGATTTAACCCTTTCCCTGAGTACATGGAGATTTAACCCTTTCCCTGAGTACATGGAGATTTAAGCCATTCCCTGAGTACATGGAGATTTAACTCTTTCCTCCTGAATACATGGAAATTTAACCCTTTCCCTGAGTACATGGAGATTTAACTCTTTCCTCCTGAATACATGGAAATTTAACCCTTTCCCCTCAGTGCATGGAGATTTAACCCTTTCCCTCAGTACATGGAGATTTAACCCTTTCCCCCCGAGTACATGGAGATTTAACCCTTTCCCTCAGTACATGGAGATTTAACCCTTTTCCAATTAGTCGATGAAGAATTAACCTTTTCTCAATTAGTACATGGAGATTTAACCCTTTCCTCCGAGTACATATAGATTTAACCCTTTCCCTCAGTACATGGAGATTAACCCTTTTCCAATTAGTCGATGAAGAATTAACCTTTTCTCAATTAGTACATGGAGATATAACCCTTTCCCCTCAGTACATGGAGATTTAACCCTTTCCCAATTAGTCGATGAAGAATTAACCTTTTCTCAATTAGTACATGGAGATTTAACCCTTTCCCTGAGTACATGGAGATTTAAACCTTTCTCTGAGTACATGGAGATTTAACCCTTTCCCTGAGTACATGGAGATTTACCCCTTTCCCTGAGTACATGGAGATTTAACCCTTTCCCTGAGTACATGGAGATTTACCCCTTTCCCTGAGTACATGGAGATTTAACCCTTTCCCTGAGTACATGGAGATTTACCCCTTTCCCTGAGTACATGGAGATTTAACCCTTTCCCTGAGTACATGGAGATTTAACCCTTTCCCCGAGTACATGGAGATTTAACCCTTTCCCCGAGTACATGGAGATTTAACCCTTTCCCCGAGTACATGGAGATTTAACCCTTTCCCCGAGTACATGGAGATTTAACCCTTTCCCTGAGTACATGGAGATTTACCCCTTTCCCTGAGTACATGGAGATTTAACCCTTTCCCTGAGTACATGGAGATTTACCCCTTTCCCTGAGTACATGGAGATTTAACCCTTTCCCTGAGTACATGGAGATTTAACCCTTTCCCCGAGTACATGGAGATTTAACCCTTTCCCCGAGTACATGGAGATTTAACCCTTTCCCTGAGTACATGGAGATTTAACCCTTTCCCTGAGTACATGGAGATTTAACCCTTTCCCCGAGTACATGGAGATTTAACCCTTTCCCCGAGTACATGGAGATTTAACCCTTTCCCTGAGTACATGGTGATTTAGCCCTTTCCCTGAGTACATGGAGATTTAACCCTTTCCCTGAGTACATGGAGATTTAACCCTTTCCCTGAGTACATGCAGATTTAACCCTTTCCCTGAGTACATGGAGATTTAACCCTTTCCTCTGAGTTCATGGAGATTTAACCCTTTCCCTGAGTACATGGAGATTTAACCCTTTCCCTGAGTACATGGAGATTTAACCCTTTCCCTGAGTACATGGAGATTTAACCCTTTCCCTGAGTACATGGAGATTTAACCCTTTCCCTGAGTACATGGAGATATAACCCTTTCCCTGAATACATGGAAATTTAACCCTTTCCCCCCGAGTACATGAAGATTTAACCCTTTCCCCTCAGTACATGGAGATTTAACCCTTTCCCAATTAGTCGATGAAGAATTAACCTTTTCTCAATTAGTACATGGAGATATAACCCTTTCCCCTCAGTACATGGAGATTTAACCCTTTCCCTGAGTACATGGAGATTTAACCCTTTCCCAATTAGTCGATGAGGAATTAACCTTTTCTCAATTAGTACATGGAGATATAACCCTTTCCCCCCGAGTACATGGAGATTTAACCCTTTCCCTGAGTACATGGAGATTTAACCCTTTCCCAATTAGTCGATGAAGAATTAACCTTTTCTCAATTAGTACATGGAGATATAACCCTTTCCCCCCGAGTATATGGAGATATAACCCTTTCCCCTGAGTACTTGGAGATTTAACCCTTTCCTTCTGCAAGGATCTTGTGACCATGTCTCCTCCATGTCCTGCAGCCTCTGTAATACTTCCTTTGGCCTGTTCATATTGCCATTACATCGAACTGCTTCAAAAATAAAATTGCACAATCTTATGTAAGCACACATGGCATTTGGCAGGTGCACTTCTGCAATATGTGCACGCGTGGAGCTAGAGAGCAAGGAGTCTAAACATGGCCTGGGACTGCCTAGGAGCACAAACACGATCGATCCATTCAATTCTGCACAGACTAGAAAGCTGAGCCTGGATTATGGCACTGAGTCTAAACTAGATATAGACTCTGCCGTAGAGTTTGTGTTTTGGCTGATTCCCTGGGTTTTATTCAGATTTGCACCTCATTCATCAAACACATTAGTCATCAAGACAACATGATTTTCTCTCCCTAATTATCGTGTCGTTACTGGCTGGATCACAAAAGTCTCTTTTGATCCCGAGCTGCCAGATGTCTGGATTGGTCAAAGGAACATTTGAGGTCCAAGTGGCAAGAGTGAGCTAGCCGGAAAGCTGAGAGTGCAGTAATGACCTGGACTCTGTGTGGAAGAATCTGTTCATAACTGCCTGCATTCTCGCAGTTATCCACATCCGGGTATTACTGAGTGGTCAGTTCTGTCGCAGTGGGCATGCACCATTCTGCCAACACTTTCTTTAGTACTAATTAAAGGGGCACAGTCATCCTATTAAATTATTGGGAAAGCTTTTCCCCATCCACTTATAACCGAGTGATGTAATAATGTTTGTTGCATGCTGAAGGCACCACGCATGTTCTAAAAGAATTGTTCCATATTTTTGACAATATCATACTGCACTAACAGCAAAAATGAAGCTGGATTCCTTTAGGCCCTTTCCTTTCCCAAAATAGGGAATAAAATAAGACATTTTTGCTGTGGTTCTGTTTTCACCCCAATTTTCTGTCTTTACTCCTGTGTTGAAGGTGCTGACTCATGCAGAAATACAGCAATGACCCTCCAGTATCAAGTGCCCACTGTTTATGTGTGAGCCGGGACAATGAGTGCAAGCAGGCTATTTGGCTATGGGGGAATCACAGCGTAGCCCAATCCCTTGTCCTCAGTCAGTATACATGTACTCACTTTCCAGCAGAGGTCATTGTAAACTAATCAGAAGCAGGAGCTCTGGCTGTTTCTCTCCGAGGCCGGTTAGGTCCCCAGCATCACCCTGGCCGATTCAGTTGAAGCCAAGAATTGGATTTAACACCATCCGTGGCACTTTCAGCTGTAGGATCTACTTTTCATCACCAGAAATCTCAAGCGAGCATTTCTGCAATTGTGTAAAGTGAAGAGATGTGTATTTAGAACTCTGTTAAAGTTTTAGAGCGTTCAACAACAACAACAAAAACTTGCATTTATATAGCGCCTTTAACATAGTAAAACATCCCAAGGCACTTCACAGTAGCGTTACCAAACAAAATTTGACATCGAGCCACATAAGAAGCTCAACACCATCCAGAACAAAACAGCCCACTTGATTGGCACTCCATCCACCACCTTAAACATTCACTCCCTCCACCACCGGCGTACCGTGGCTGCAGTGTGTACCATCTACAAGATGCACTGCAGCAACTCGCCAAGGCTTCTTTGAGAGCACCTGCCAGACCCGCGACCTCTACCACCTAGAAGGACAAGGGCAGCAGGTGCATGGGAACACCACCACCTCCAAGTTCCCCTCCAAGTCACACACCATCCTGACTTGGAAATATATCGCCGTTCCACCATCGTCGCTGGGTCAAAATCCTGGAACTCCCTCCCTAACAGCACTGTGGGAGCACCTTCACCACACGGACTGCAGCGGTTCAAGAAGGCAGCTCACCACCACCTTCTCAAGAGCAATGAGGGATGGGCAATAAATGCTGGCCTTACTAATGATGCCCACATCAAATGAATGAATAAAAAAAATATGGAGCTTTTAGGACAGATGACCAAAAGCTTGGTGAAAAGGTTATTAATAAATAGGGCTTTAAACAGACAACACAAAGTCAAATTAATTGTAAAAGTTTATGTTGGTACAGTTCCACTGCGGTGGATACATTTTTGTTAGTGTAATTCCCTCGGATATGCCTTCAAAGCTTTGCTCACATACTGTGTATCTATTGCTCAGACGTAAAGGACAGGAGCTGGTTGTTTCAAGAATGGTGTAAGACCCATGTGCCATTTTAATCATGAGTTTGCCACATGTAAGTGAACACAGGAGCATTTTTCACTGTACAGTGAAACATTTTGACCCAAATCACATTGTTGTATCTAGCATTTTGCAAACAATAAAAAAAATTCAAACCGCTTCTCTATCATTACAGTTTCCCTTCTGTGTTGTTGTGTCCTCTCGTCTTCTTCTTAGGCAGTCCCTCAGAACCAAGGATGACTTGCTTCCACATTAAAAATTAGTTTGCAGGTGACTGATGAGTCCAATGCGAGACCTACAGTCTCTGTCACAGGTGGGGCAGACGGTGGTTGAAGGGGCGGGTGGGTGGGGTGCTTGGGTTGACGTGCGCTCCTTGCGCTGCCTGCGCTTGGCTTCCGCTTGCTCCCGGTGAAGAGACTCGAGGTGTTCGGCGCCTTCCCGGATGCTTCTCCTCCACTTTGTGTGGAATTGGGCCAGGGATTCCCAGGTGTCGGTGGGGATGTTACACTTTTTCAAGGAGGTTTTGAGGGTGGCCTTGAAGCGTTTCCTCTGCCCACCTGGGGCTCTCTTGCCGTGTCGGAGCTCCGAGTAGAGTGCTTGATTTGGGGAGTCCCGTATCGGGCATGCGGACAATGTGACCCATCCATCGGAGCTGATCGAGCATGGTCAGAGCTTCGATGCTGGGGATGTGGCCTGAGCAAGAACACTGACGTTGGTGCACCTATCCTGCCAATGGATTTGCAGGTTCTTGCGGAGGCAGCGCTGGTGGTACCTCTCCAATGCTTTGAGGTGCCTGCTGTACATGGTCCATGTCTCTGAGGCATACAGCAGGGCGGGTATCACTGCTGCCCTGCAGACCATGAGCTTAGTGCCGGGTTTGAGGTCCTGGTCTTCAAACACTCTCTTCCTCAGGTGACCAAAGGCTGCACTGGCACACTGAAGGTGGTGTTGGACTTCGTCATCGATGTCTGCCCTTGTTGACAGTAGGCTCCCAAGGTATGGAAAGTGGTCCACGTTGTCCAAGGCCTTGTTGTGGATTTTGATAATCAGGGGGCAGCACTGTGTGGCGGGGGCAGGTTGGTAGAGGACCTTTGTCTTACAGATGTTTAGTGTAAGGCCCATGCTCTCGTACGCTTCGGTGAAGGTGTTGACGATGGTTTGGAGTTCGACCTCCGAGTGAGCACAGACGCAAGCATCGTCTGCATACTGTAATTCGATGACAGAGGATGGGGCGACCTTGGATCTGGACTGGAGGCGACGGAGGTTGAACAGTTTCCCGTTTGTTCTGTAAATTAGCTCCACTCCAGTGGGGAGCTTACTGAGGGTGAGATGGAGTATTGCAGCAAGGAAGATCGAGAAGAGCATTGGTGCGATGACACAGCCTTGCTTGACCCCGGTTCGTACTTGAATTGGGTCTGTGGTGGAACCGTTGGTCAGGATCACGGTTTGCATGTCGTCGTGAAGCAGGCGGAGGATAGTGACAAACTTTTGAGGGCAGCCGAATTTGAGGAGGACACTCCATAATCCCTCACGGTTGACAGTGTCGAAGGCCTTTGTGAGATCAAAGAAGGCCATGTACAGTGGTTGGTGCTGTTCCCTGCATTTCTCTTGTAATTGATGTGCGATGAAGATCATGTCCATTGTGCCCTGTGGCGTTGCCACATTGGGGAAACACTGTGTGTATGTAGATAAACCTGTATAATCCCCTTTTAACTGCTGTATTCCCCTCCCCCCGCAAGACAGTTGCAAGCTGAGAGGAATAAGGCATGTTCAGACTTGCCTGCTGCTGAGAGAAGGAAAACCAATCAGGTTCCAGCAGGTGACCAATCCGTGAGTCATCACAGGTTTGCAGGCTTTACGAATTCAGTACTGTATTGTGAGAGTTGGAGTAAAGGCCTATTTCTTGTAGCTCGCTGTGTTGCCTATTTCTTTACGCGGGAGACTGTAGTCTCCCACATTGGTGACCCCGAATGTCGGCGGCCGAAGCCCCCGACTCACGTAGACCTACAGAGGCCAGCAACGACCCGACGGCAACCAGCAGCAGCCCGGTGTCGGCCGGCGCCGCGTCCTTGAAGCTCCCCACCTTCTGGGAACACCAAGCACCAGCTTGGTTCGCGCACACGGAGGCCCAATTCACCCTTTGCAGGGTTCAAGATGATGAAGAAAGGTACCTCCACGTAGTCTCAGCACTAGCAAGCTCCACCGCCGCCGAAGTTCTCGACCTGCTGGGGAACCCACCACAGACCGGCAAGTACTCAACCATTAAGGGCCGCTTGCTGCAGGCTTACGGCCTGTCCGGGGAGGAGAGGGCCCATAGGCTTCTTTCACTACCAGGCCTCGGCGACTCTACCCCGACCCAATTGATGAGCCGGATGCTTGCGCTCCTGGGCTCTGAACCGCAGTGCTTCTTGTTTCGGGCCCTTTTCCTCAGCCTGCTTCCTCAGCAGGTACAGACTGCCCTCGCGGGGTCCCCGATCACGGACAGCATACAACTGGCAGCCGCCGTGGACAAAGTCTTCGCCGTCGCCCAACTCGGCCGTGCAGCCGCGAGGCTCCCCTATACCACCGAGCGTGCGCCGCCACGCCAGGCAGCAGAACTATGCTACTACCACGCGTGTTTCGGCCACAAGGCCCAACGCTGCAGCGCACCCTGCTCTTTCGATCAAACCAAGATGGCCGCCCGGCCCAACGCGCCAGCCCCGCGCCGCCGTCTAGGCCCGCTCGATCGCACCCCCGCCGCCACGATGGCCATCGGCACCGCAGGTAAACTGCTGTACATAACCGACTCCCTTTCAGGGCGCAGATTCCTTTGCGACACCAGAGCCCAATGCAGCATAATTCCCGCCTCCCAGCTTGACATCCAGGCAGGCTGCAGCGGCCCACCCCTCGTGGCGGCAAATGGCGCAGCCATCGCTACTTTTGGAAAGTGACGGGCCAAGGTTTGTTTCAACGGCCAGTGATTTACGTGGGATTTCGTGACGGCCTCGGTGGCACATCCCTTGCTGGGCGCCGATTTTCTTTGCGCCCACGGACTCCTGGTCGACGTCCGCGACAGGTGCCTGATCGACGCAGCAACTTTCGCTTCACTGGCCTGCCAGCAGAGCAACAGCCCGGCCCTCGTCGGGTCCTGCTCTGCCCCGGCGGATGACGACTACGCCCGCCTACTCGCAAATTTCCCGAGGCTCACACAACCGACCTTCTCAGCCGTGGCAGCCAAGCATGGTGTCGAGCACCACCTCACCACTACGGGACCACCAGTGTTCGCCCGAGCCAGACGCCTGGACCCAGCCAAGATGGCGGTGGCCAAGGAAGAATTCGCCACGATGGAGAAACTGGGCATCATCCGCCGCTCGAACAGCCCCTGGTCATCCCCCCTCCACATTGTGCCCAAGCTGGGCGGTGGCTGGCGCCCCTGCGGCGACTACAGACGGCTCAACGATGCCACCACGCCCGATAGATACCCCATTCCGCACAGCCAAGACTTCTCGGCACACCTAGCAGGAAAGTCCGTCTTTTCCAAGGTCGACCTGATTCGCGGCTACCATCAGGTCCCCGTCCACCACGCAGACGTCCAGAAGACGGCGGTCATCACCCCCTTCGGACTGTTCGAGTTCCTGCGCATGCCCTTCGGGCTCAAGAACGCCGCACAGGCCTTCCAACGGCTCATGGATTCCGTCCTACGGGACCTGAGCTTCCTGTTCGTCTATCTGGACGATATCCTCGTGGCCAGCACCAGCAAGGTCGAGCACATCACGCATTTGCGCTCTCTTTTCCAGCGCCTCAGCCAACACGGGCTAATCATCAACCCGGCCAAATGCCAGTTCGGAGCAGCCCAAATTGACTTTCTCGGCCACAGAATCTCGCCAAGGGGAGCCATTCCCCTACCTTCCAAGGTGCAGGCAGTGGCGGACTTTCCCCAGCCCACCTCGGTCAAGGCGCTGCAGGAATTTTTGGGGATGGTCAATTTCTATCACCGTTTCGTGCCCAAGGCCGCCTCACTCATGCGCCCCCTCTACGAAGCCACCAGGGGCAAAACGGGCAAAGAGCAACTCACCTGGTCCAGCGAGATGGCGACAGCCTTCCACCAGACCAAAAGCGCCTTGGCCAACGCCACACTACTGGCCCACCCCATCCTGGGCGCCAAGACTGCCCTCACCACAGACGCCTCGGATTATGCCGTCGGCGCTGTCCAGCAACAGTGGGTTGAAGGCGCGTGGCAGCCACTGGCATTTTGCAGCCGACAGCTGCGCAAGAACGAGCAGGCCTACAGCACGTTCGACAGAGAGCTCCTGGCCCTGTTCCTGGCAATCCGGCACTTCCGTTTCCTCCTGGAAGGCTGGCCGTTCACCGCATTCGTGGACCACAAGCCGCTCACTTTCGCCATGGCCAAAGTAACCGAACCCTGGTCCGCGCGCCAACAGCGCCAACTCAAGTTCATCTCGGAGTTCACCACGGACATCCGCCACGTCGCCGGCAAGGACAATTTGGTGGCCGACTGCCTCTCAAGACCCTCGCTCCATGCAGTGCACCTGGGCGTCGACTACACCAGCATGGCGAGAGACCAGGCCGCCGACGCGGAGATCCAGGCCCTCAGGACGTCAACCACCAGCCTCACTCTGGCCGACATCCACTTCCACGCAGCTGGCACAACCCTCCTGTGCGACGTCTCAGTCCCCTCGCCTAGGCCGGTCGTCCCATCCGCCTGGCGCAAGCGAGTTTTCGACATCATCCACGGCCTCTCACATCCAGGGATGCGTGCGTCTCAGAAACTCATGTCCGCCAAGTTCGTCTGGCTTGGACTCCACAAGGATGTGAGAGACTGGACCAACACATGCGTGGCGTGTCAGCGCGCTAAGGTCCAGCAGCACACCAAGGCACCATTGGAGCGTTTCCCGGTGCCCGAGAGGCGTTTCGACCACGTCCACGTCGATCTGGTAGGCCCCTTGCCGCCATCGCATGGTTTCACACACCTGCTCACGATCGTCGACCGCACCACCAGATGGCCCGAGGCGGTTCCCCTCGCCTCCACCACCATGACCGACGTCGCGCGAGCATTCGTCTCGACATGGATGGCCCAGTTCGGCGTGCCGACCGACATATCCTCGGACAGAGGCCCCCAGTTCACCTCCCACTTGTGGAATGCCATCATCGCCGGCCTCGGCACCAAGTTGCACAGGACAACAGCCTACCACCCGCAGGCCAACGGGCTCTGCGAGCGCTTTCATCATTCCTTGAAAGCCTCCCTCCGCGCCAGCCTGGCCGACACCAGCTGGATCGACAAACTACCCTGGGTCCTCCTGGGATTGCGCACCACACCCAAAGAGGACCTCCGCGCCTCCGCGGCCGAGATGGTCTACGGCCAACCGCTCAGAGTACCAGGCGACTTCCTCCCCCTGACAACGGAGCCGTGGTCGGCCGCCAGACAGCTTTCCCTGCACCAGGACGCGGCCCAGCAATTCCGTCCAGTGCCCACTTCGCAACACGGCCCGCAGCCGTCCTACGTGCCTCGGGACTTACGACATGCGGAGTTCGTCTTTGTGCGCCGGGACGCGCACAGAGGCCCGCTGCAGGCACCATACACCGGCCCCTTCTCAGTATTGGAGACGGGGGACAAAGCTTTTCTTATCGACGTCGGCGGGAAGCCGGACCTTATTTCAGTAGACCGCCTCAAACCGGCGCACCTGGACCTCAGCTTCCCGTTTCGTCCGGCTCTCCCCCCACGGCGGGGCAGACCTCCCGCGTTGGCGGCGGCCCCACAAGAGGACCAAGACACACCAGAACCTTACTTCCCGGCCGCCGCCCCACCTTCGCCGGCAGCCCGTCCAGCCAGCCCGCCGGCAGCCCGTCCAGCCAGCCCACCGGCAGACCAGCCACCAGACCAGCCGACGAACCAACCGGCCGACCTCCCAGACAGCCCTCCTCACACGCCAGATGGCTACTACAGCCGCTACGGCCGTTTGGTCAAACCTCCGCAGAGACTGACTTTTACAGTTAACGAGGATTCTGGGGGGGCGTATGTGGCGTTGCCACATTGGGGAAACACTGTGTGTATGTAGATAAACCTGTATAATCCCCTTTTAACTGCTGTATTCCCCTCCCCCCGCAAGACAGTTGCAAGCTGAGAGGAATAAGGCATGTTCAGACTTGCCTGCTGCTGAGAGAAGGAAAACCAATCAGGTTCCAGCAGGTGACCAATCCGTGAGTCATCACAGGTTCGCAGGCTTTACGAATTCAGTACTGTATTGTGAGAGTTGGAGTAAAGACCTATTTCTTGTAGCTCGCTGTGTTGCCTATTTCTTTACGCGGGAGACTGTAGTCTCCCACAGCCCCTTAGTGGGCAGAATCTGCATTGCGACTCTGGGAGGAGCTCTTCGGCCACTGGGAGAAGGCAATTGAGGAGGATTCTTGCGATGACTTTCCCTGTGGCAGATAGCAGGGAACTCCTCTGTAATTACCGCAATCGGACTTGTCACCTTTCTTGAAGATGGTCACAATTACCGCGACTCTGAGATCCCCTGGCATGCTCTCCTTCTTCCAGATAAGAGAAATGAGTTCATGAATTCGTGCCAGTAGTGCTTCGCCGCCATGCTTTAGTGCCTCGGCGGGGATTCCATCTGCTCCTGAGGCCTTGTTGTTCTTCAGTTATCGGATGGCCTTTTCAACCTTATGCCGGGCTGGGATTGTGCTGAGATGGTGGCAGGTAGCATGCTGCAGGATGGAGTTGAGGACATTCGTGTTGAAGACAGAGTCGTGGTTAAGGAGATCTTCGAAGTGCTCTTTCCAGAGGGCACTGACTGCTTCCCTGTCCTTGATGAGTACCTCTCCGTTCTTGGCCCGCAGTGGGGTAGGGCCTTGGGTGCTTGGGCCGTAGATGGCCTTGACTGCGCTAAAGAATCCACGCATGTCGTGGTTGTCGGCTAGCTGCTGGATCTCGTGTGCTTTCTCCACCCACCATCTGTTCTTTAGGTCGCAAGTTTTTTGTTGGACCTCGGCTTCAGGCTTCTGTAGAGCCGCTTTCTTGCTCTCGTGTTCTGTTGCTGTTTCCAGATCAGAAATGCCTTGCGCTTGCGGCTCCTGGTCATTCTCGTCGAACCAGTCTTGGTGTTTCCTGGTCGCGTGGCTGAGCGTCTCTTTACAGGTGCTGATTATGGAGGCCTTGAGTGCAGACCAGATGCTGTGGGCACTCTGTGTCTCTGCATCACTGGGAGTCGTCAGGTTGTTTGTGAGGCACAGGCTGAATAGAGCTTTCTTAGCGGGGCCTTTGAGCACTCTAGCATTAATTTTCCTGCGGCATTGTTTCTGTTGCCACCGCTGTTTTGGGGCTACATTGATGGAGATGACAGAGCGGATTAGGCAGTGGTCTGTCCAGCAGTCATGAATCATACTTGTATTGTCTCTGAACGAGGCAGTGTTCCTGACACAGACTGTACAACAAAATATGCTGCATCCTGATGTCCTGGAGTTAACAAGCCTGCACAGTAGTCAATCCAACATGGAGGATTCTGCGAGAATTTGCCCTGATTATTATTAAATTATTCATCACAAAAACTGTAGCAGTAAAAACTCGATGCAAATTCAGTGAGACTCAAAAGTGAAATGGACTCAGATTTAAATCATCACCCAAGGAACTTTAATATTAAAAACAACTCGTTCCTTTTCCTGATTGGCAACTTCTTACCATGAAGTTAAATAGATTTAAAAAGAAGAAAGACTTGCATTTATATAGTGCCTGTCATGATCTCAGGCTGTCCCAAAGCGCTTTCAGCCAATGAAGTATTTTTGAAGTGTTGTCATTGTTGTAATGTAGGAAACGCAGCAGCCAATTTGCGCACAGCAAGGTCCCACAAACAGCAATGTTATAATGACCAGATACTCTGTTTTAGTGATGTTGGTTGAGGGATAAATATTGGCCAGGAGACCGGGGAGAATGCCCCTGCTCTTCTTTGAAATAGTGCCATGGTGTAGCAGTACCACCGAGTGTCCCTTACTTACCGTACATAATTCCCTTTAACGTAACGATGTAGCCGGTGCGGGGCTTTCCTCCTTTGGGAGCGCGGGCGAACGCGATGACGCGGGTTAACGCGATGATGTCACGTCGCACATCACGTGACCGTCCCAAGCATGGGCAAACACGATGACGTCATCACGCAAGTCACGTGACTACCCAAGCGCGGGAAGAATGCGATGACGTCATCACACAATCCACGGGACTGCCTACTCAGTCCTCGTGGCGTCTCCGTCTGGTGAAAACCTATTTTATGGCTCTCCTGTACCTAGCTCTGCAACCTGTTAGAATTCCTCTGTTCCTGCATTAAAAACCTTTTTGATTGTTCTCCTGGAGTCGAACTCGATTATTAAGTAGGATTTCATCCAATACCTACATCAGTAAACCCGAATACCTACAATTGGTGACCAACGATGTGAGGACGGTAGCTCATCAATACCTACATTGGCGACCCCGTTTTTCGTGAATGTTTTTCACGAAAGCAGCACAGCCGGACTCCGATTTTTCGTGAACGTTTTTCACGAAAGAAGCACGCATGGAAGCTACAGCCGTTTCGCTCAGCTACCGCAACACTGGGAGCAACAGTCGCCCTTGTGCTTTATAAAGGTAGAAGCCCCGTTCACCCTGTGCAACATCGATACGGCGCAGACCACGTGCCTGGATACGGTCTCCGTTTTCAACAGCTCTACCGACTTTCGAAGCGTCAGCCTCTTCGACAACCCCACGGCGGAACAGCAAGTATAAAATCCCCACAGCGCAGGTGCAGCACGTTTTCGGGTTCACAGGATCGGAGCGCGCCCCGGCGGAGAGGCCACGAGGACTCGGTCCTCGCAAACCACGCCTCGCAACCCACGAGGACTCGCCCCTCGCAATCCACGAGGATTCCTCCCTTGCAAACCACGAGGATTCCTCCCTCGCGAACCACAAGGACCCATCCCTCGCAACCCACGAAGATTCGCCCCTCGCAAACCACGAGGACCCATCCCCCGCCGACGCCGCACCAGCCCGACAGCCTGCTGGTCGGTCTTTTCTACCATGCTTTTCAGCGCGACGGCGGAGCGTTGCCTCCCTCCCGGCAGTTTTTCCCCCTACCGAAATCAACAACAACTAGAAGCATTGCCGCCCTCTCTACAGTTTTCCCCTCAACAAAAGCAAACATCTACTGACGCTGCGACCATCGAGGACGGGTCCAACGGGCATCCCATGGCCACGATCGGCCACGCGAAAATTGCTGTCATCACCGATCACTGATCAACGCAGCAACGGTTCACTCTCTTCTGTGTTACCGTAGCAGCACTACGGCATGCACCGTTCCATGCGTTCCCGACTGCCGGAGAGTTCGCTCGCCTGTCGGCGAGTTCACCGACCTGCCCAGACCCACATTTTTTTCCTCCTGGATCACCAGTTCGGCGTTCCTGCAGATTTCGTCAGACTGGGGACCTTCTTCCAACAATGACAGCGCCATGGTCCGCGTCTGCCCAACCTGCCAGTCACTATGACGCGGCCAGCTGTTTCGCCCCGGCGCCCGTTTCGAGCCACGGGCTACAGAGGTCACACGCTTCCACGGTCCTTCACAGGGCTGAATACGTTTTATTCACCCTTACACGCATCGGGATCTGCTCAAGACCCCGTCTACCGGACCACATATTTCGACCTCGCCCGCCACATCGAGACAGCACGACCGCCCGCCTGACTATCAGCCACCCATCGTCGTTACGGCACACCTGGTACGGTCGTCTGCCTGACCACCAGCCACCCATCATCGTTACGCCAACCCAAGTACAACCGCCCGCCAGACCGCCAACCACCCAGCAGTCTCCGTCTCGAGACTACAGGAGTCGTTGGGACAGGCTCGTCAGACCACCTCACCATTCGACGTCCATTAAAGCGAATTCTGGGGGGGCGCACGTAGCGGTACCACCGAGTGTCCCTTCCTTACCGTACATAATTCCCTTTAACGTAACGATGTAGCCGGTGCGGGGTTTTCCTCCTTTGGGAGCGCGGGCAAATGCGATGACACGGGTTAACGCGATGACGTCACGTCGCACATCACGTGACTGTCCCAAGCGCGGGCAAACGCGATGACGTCATCACGCAAGTCACGTGACTACCCAAGCACGGGAAAAACGCGATGACGTCATCACGCAATCCACGGGACTGCCTACTCAGTCCTCGTGGCATCTCCGTCTGGTGAAGACCTATTTTATGGCTCTCCTGTACCTAGCTCTGCAACCTGTTAGAATTCCTCTGTTCCTGCATTAAAAACCTTTTTGATTGTTCTCCTGGAGTCAAACTCGATTATTAAGTAGGAATTCGTCCAATACCTACATCGGTAAACCCGAATATCTACAATGGGATCTTTTACATCCCCCTGAGAGGGCAGACGGGGCCTCGGTTTAATGTCTCATCTAAAAGACGGCACCTCCCTCAGTACTGCACTGGAGTGTCAGCCTAGATTTTTGTGCTCAAGTCCTTGGAGTGGGACTTGAACCCACAACCTTCTGACTCAGAGGTGAGAGTGCTACCACTGAAACAATGCTAATACTAATTATACTAATTATAATTTTTACGAATTATACTCATTTAATTTTACTCTAAAAACCTGTGACTGCTTTCTGAACCTCATTATAACTATTTAAAATGCTTTCAGTAGGTATAGGGATATCTCTGTTGATTTGCTGTTGTATTGTGAGGGATTTTCCATGGCATGCAGTCATTAACTGAGTGGCCTCCACTGCTTTATATGTGGGGTTGAAATTACATTGCGTGATGCTAGTAAAAAATAGAGGAGCGAGATTCAAATTGATTGCAGATGAAACTGGTATATGTATTCAAACATTGCTTTGAGTTCCAGGCAGCAGCTGACAAACAAATTCATATCCTGTAAAGAGATCTGCATTTGCATGGGAAAGGTTTCCTGAGCCTGCACATCAAGGAAGTGAGGTTTATTAGTTTTCTGCAGTGCATATTTTCTTTGGTGTGTTTGAAAGCTTGTGGAGATTTTATATTTTGCACACAAGAGTGGCAACTATAGTTCAAAATAAAGTGAGGAAAATTTACTGCAAGGAGCTCTTAATTAGCATCCCTATAGCTAATGCCAAGCGAGGCTCACCTACATTGCAAAAGAATTCTACATGGCAGATGCTCCATGGATTCAGATTTAGGGGTGGGGGGTCATCCAAAATACTATGGGGTCCAAAGACTGACATTACAGTGCAGTACTGAGCAGATGCTACATTGCTGGAGATGTCATGAGACATTAAACTGAGAGCAGGGAGTTCTCCCCGGTGTCCTGTCCAATATTCCTTCTTCAACCAACACCACTGAAAAAAACAGATTAACTGAACATTAATCTCATTTTGCTGTATGTGGGACCTTGCTGTGTGCAAATTGGCTTTTGCAGTTGCCTACATTACAACAGTGACTGCACTTCAAAAAATTATTGATTTGCCATGAAGCATCTTTCTTTCTTTCTTTCTTTCTTTCTTTCTCCCACATGTCCCACAGCAGTGTCATTAATGCTCAGCCAATAGCAGACATGTCCAATTCAATTGTGTTGAACCTGGAGGCTCTGTGCATTGACTCAGACAAGAATGAATAAAATTCTTCTCAATCACACTTCTGACATAAGAACATAAGAAATAGGAGCAGGAGTAGGCCATTCAGCCCCTCGAGCCTGCTCCGCCATTCAATAAGATCATGGCTGATCTTCGACCTCAACTCTACTGCACTATCCCCATATCCCTTGATTCCCTTAATACCCAAAAATCTATCGATCTCTGTCTTGAATATACTCAACGACTGAGCCTCCACAGCCCTCTGTGGTAGAGAATTCCAAAGATTCACCACCCTCTGAGTGAAGAAATTTCTCCTCATCTCAGTCCTAAATGGCCAACCCCTTATTCTGAGGCTGTGACCCCTGGTTCTAGGCTCCCCAGCCAGGGGAAACATCCACCCTGCATCTACTCTGTCAAGCCCTGTAAGAATTTTGTATGTTTCAATGAGATCACCCCTCATTCTTCTAAACTCTAGAGAATATAGGCCTAGTCTACTCAATCTCTCCTCATAGGACAATCCCCCCATCCCAGGAATCAGTCTGGTGAACCAGACATGTTAGACAGCACAGAGAAACCTGCAAGCACAGTGATGTGAAGCTAATCAACTCAAGCCTAGCGGTACAACTGGCCCTTGGCCATTCCAACACAAAGGACTAATAAAATGCATGAATAAATAGACCCATGGGATGTTTACGCACTGCATTAATAATAAAGCAAATTATATCGCAATGTACTATGCTTAAATTAAACTGATCCAGTGATTGTATGCCGATTTTCTGCATTATTTTGAGTTTTACTGGGGGTGGATGCCCATAGTTGGCTGAGACCCCTGTGTGACAAAATTAATTTAATTAAACATGGTTCACAGAGAAAATAAGAAGGGAGGGAAGGAGAAATCAGGTAACTACAGTTGAACATCAATTGTGGGGAAGTTACTAGAATCTATTATCAGAGTCAGGGACTGAGGACTTGCACAAATATCAGCTAATCAAAGAGATTCAGTCTGGATTTGTGAAGGGCAGGTCATGTCTGACTAATCGGGTTGAATTTTTTAAGGACGGTACTATCGTGGTGGATAGGGGAGTGGCTATGGTTATTATCTTATATAGACATCTAGAAGGCATTTGATATGTTTCTGCTCAAGAGATTATTAGCAAAAATGAGAGTGCATGGAATTGGAGGTCATCTTGTGACATGAGTTGGTAATTGGTTGGGAGGTAGGAGACAGAGAGTAGCGATAAAGGGAGCGTTTTCTGATTAGCGGGATTCAACAAGTGGTATTCTCCAGGGATCTGTACAAGGGCCTCAGCATTTTTACCATGTATATTACTGACTTGGAAGAAGGAATAGAGAAGCAGGAAGTTACAGGAAACTTTGGTTTATCCGAAGGTTGTATGTCCGGAAACCTTGATCTACTGGCAGAAATCAGGAGCCGTTTTATTAGTTTTTTTTTCTTCTCGTGGCTTTTTTTTCAAACAGTCAGGCTCTGCAAAGTCTCTCTGAAGCTGTTGCTAAGCTACAGAGATGCTTCTAAGGTACAGCCGACTGTTTAGAAGCTGTTGCTAAGCAACAGTGTTTGTTGCCAGATACGGAGCTGCAAATCTCCGTATGCTTCAACATTAACGCTGGTATGTCCGGCAGTTTTGATAGATCGGCAACAGCTCGGTCCCGTCGGTGCCGGATATAACAAAGTTTCCTGTATATAGAAACATAGAAAAATAGGAGCAGGAGTAGGCCATTCAGCCCTTCGAGTCTGCTCTGCTATTCGATATGATCATGGCTGATCCTCTGTCTCAATACCATATTCCCGCTCTCTCCCCATACCCCTTGATGCCTTTTGCATCTAGAAAGCTATCTATCTCCTTCTTAAATATATTCAGTGATTTGGCCTCTACAGCCTTCTGTGGTAGAGAATTCCACAGGTTCACCACCCTCTGAGAAGAAATTTCTCCTCATCTCAGACCTAAATGTTCTACCCGGTATCCTGAGACTGTGACCCCTTGTTCTAGACCCCCCCCCCTGAGCCAGGTGAAACATTCTCCCTGCATCCAGTCTGTCTAGCCCTGTCAGAATTTTATATGTTTCAATGAGATCCCCTCTCATTCTTCTAAACTCTAGTGAATCCAGGCCTAGTCAACCCAATCTCTCCTCATACATCAGTCCTGCCATCCCAGGGATCAGTCTGGTGAACCTTCGCTGCACTCCCTCTATGGCAAGTATATCCTTTCTTAGGTAAGGAGACCAAAACTGCACACAGTACTCCAGGTGTGGTCTCACCAAGGCCATGTATAACTGTAGTAAGACATCCTTGCTCATGTACTCAAATCCTCTTGCAATGAAAGCTAACATACCATTTGCCTTCTTAACTGCTTGCTGCACCTGTCAGGGTGAGGCTGGTTCTGGACCCAAGTGCAGACAGACAAGGCGAGAAGCAGGTATGCAGTCTTAAATAAAAGTACTTTACTAGAATCACACAGGTAAACAGTTACAAACATAGGAGCTCAAGACAAGCTACCACTAGGCCAACGGCTTGTCAAGACTGAGCACAGAGGGAAGAAACCACAGAACTTAAATACAAGCAAAATCAGGTGAAACCAATGAACCTGATAAAAAGGCAGTTAAGTAAACAAGTAACAATTAGCAAAAGGAAACAAACAAGTGAAGGTGCCATCTAGGGGTTACTGAGGGAACTAACCAGCACCCTCACAGCACCTGCATGTTTGCTTTCAGTGACTGGTATACAAGGACACCCAAGTCCCTTTGTACATCAACATTTCCCAATCTATCACCATTTAAATAATACTCTGCCTTTCTGTTTTTCCTACCAATGTGGATAACCACATTTATCCACGTTATACTGCATCTGCCATGTATTTGCCCACTCACTCGACTTGTCTACATCGCCTTGAAGCCTCTTTGCATCCTCCTCACAACTCTCAATACCACCTAGTTTCATGTTGTCAGCAAACTTGGAAATATTACATTTGGTTCTCTCATCCAAATCATTGATATATATTGATAATAACTGGCACCGATCCCTGCGGTACCCCACTAGTCACTGCCTGCCACCCCGAAAAGACCCATTTATTCCTACTCTCTGTTTCCTGTCTGTTAACCAATTTTCAATCCATGCCAGTATATTACCCCAATCCCATGTGCTTTAATTTTGCACACTAACCTCTTATGTGGGACTTTATCAAAGGCCTTCTGAAAGTCCAAATACACCACATCCATTGGTTCTCCCTTGTCTATTCTACCAGTTACATCCTCAAAAAACCCCAGTAGGTTTGCTAAACACGATTCCCCTTTCATAAATCCATGTTGACTTTGTCTAATCCCGTTGATATTTTCTAAGTGTCCTGTTATCACATCCTTTATAATAGACTCTAGCATTTTCCCTACTACTGATGTTAGGCTAATTGGTCTGTAGTACAAAGGTGAGTGGGCAAGAGAGTGGCAGATGGAGTTTAATGTGGGGAAGTGTGAGGTCGTCACCTTGGATCTGAGAAAGACAAATCAGAATATTTTCTTAATGGTGATAGACTAGGAACCGTGGAGGAGCAAAGGGGTTTATGTATCCATATGTACATTGATCACTAAAAGTTAGTGCACATGTACAGAAAATAACCAAAAAGGACTAATGGAATGTTGGCCTTTATCTCAAGGGGTTTGGAATTCAAAACTGAGGAAGTGATGCTTCAGTTGTACAGAGCCTTGTTCCAACCCAATCTGGAGTACTGTGTTCAGTTCTGGACCCCAAACCTTAGGAAAGATATATTGGCCTAGGAGGGAGTGCAGCGAGGATTCACCAGAAAGATACCGTAGCTTAAATGGCTGAATCATGAGATTGAGTTGAATAAACTTGGCTTTTATTCCCTTGAGGTTAGAAGTTTGAATGGTTATCTAATCGAGTTGTTTAAAATGATAAAGGAACTCGATGGGGTAGATACAGAGAAACTATTTCCTTTGGTGGGGGAATCCAGAACAAGGGGGCACAATCTGAAAATTAGAGTAAGGCCATTTAAGAGTGAAATCAAGAAGAATTTTTTCATGCAAAGGATAGTAGAAATGTGGAAATTGTTCCCCCAAAAGGCTGGGGATGCTGGGTCAATTGAATTTTTAAGACTGAGATGATGGATTTTTGTTGGGTAAGGATATCAAGGGATATGGAACAAGGTGGGCGAGGTACAGATCACCCATGATCTAACTGAATGGCGGAGCAGGCTCGAGAGGCTGAACACCCTAGTCCTGCTCCTATATAAAATCTTCACCCAGAAAGCTGTGTTTTTGTTTTTAAGATTGAGATGCATGAAAATAATTTACATTTTAAAACCAAAATGAGTGACTGTCACTTATAGTGAGGCTTGGCAAATCTGGGAATACATTAAAATAAGAGACCTCCCAGGAACTTCCATTTAATTTTTCTGAAAAACGCCACCACTTCAGTCCCCTGTGGTTAGGGGGCCTGTTAAAAGCATTTTGCAAGATGCTGTTTCATGGTAGTTAATCAAGGTCTTTCAATGATGGACAGTTCTATTATTTTTCTTCTAACAAGTTACTGTGTTAACAGATGCTAGATTTCATGCAGTGTTCTGAACAAAAGGTATGTGCATTTTAATTCCAATTAGTTTGTCTTTCAGACGATAAGTCGTGGTTTGGTGCTGGGACTTGGCTTGGTCCTGACTGTGGATGTAGCATTGTTGATATAGAGTTTATCAAAGCAGTGGATCCATCAAGATTGCAGTCTGAGGAGGGGATTATCCATCAGACTGTGATGCGTTTTGGGAATGATGGGTCAAAGTAGCTCATTAGTCCTAGGGTCAGAAAGACTTTGTAATGCACATTGCTGAAATTCTGAAAATTATGCAACTCCAGGTGAATTTTCGCAGTACTACAAATGATCCAACACTGTTAGTATTATTTGTGTTAAAAGTAATGTGTCATCCCTCCTATATACTTGCCATAAGCAACATAAACTATTGATGGCACCAAAGACTGTCTGATTTTTGCCAATCCTCTGTTAGGGCCCCTCCAAATGTGTAAGGGTTTAATATGTTGAAGTTCTTTTGTAATATGTGCAGGATCTTACCATGATAAACCAACACTTGTTTGGTCTCTTTATCATCGCTTCCTATTAATCAGATGTGAAACAGGCAGTGTTCAGTTTTAAGGCCCTTGACCCTAGATACTGGCTTTATAATTTTCAAATGTGACGTCTAAAGAATGAAAGAAAGAACTTGCGCCTATAGTGCCTTGCATGACTTCAGGACGTCCCAAAGCGCTTTACAGCCAATGAAGTACTTTTGAAGTGTAGTCACTGTTGTAATGTAGTAATCTAGAGATTTTACAGTAAATGTTGGTACACTGAGATGTCCAAAATCCATTGCACTCATAAGGTATGTTGATCTTCCCTACTGTACTAAACGTATGGCACCATAATTCTGACAGATCACATTACATTGCTATAGTCTTGGTATAGTGCAGTGTAGCGGTGATTGCAAGTGCTGTGCGACTTGGGTGGCGGACGATCCTCAGGACCGATTATGGGATGTGATGATAGTGTTAGGATGGATTATTGCACCTGCCTGCTGAGTCATTGTCAGTGTGGTTGGAATGAGTTACCGTATGTGGGTAAAACACGTCCCTCTTGCATGATCGATGTCAGGAGTATTGCTGATGTACCAGGCCAGTCACTGGCAGGGATGGGGATCAGATCTGGGACAGATAAAAAAAGCTTTGTTTTAATGGGGTGTTTTTTAATGTCTTGTCCTCTCCCATTTTCTATCTGCATCGCTCAGCGGAATCTGTGCCAAGAAGGCAGGTCAGTGGGCTCAGTTACTGTTAAAGTGCTAGAGATTAAGAGACAAATCAGTCTGTTATTGGTAAATTCCGTTTCTTTTCTACCAGATGGAAAATGTGATGTTAGGCAGTCATTCAGCGTTAAACTGGGCTGAAAAGGTTTTCCTCAAAATCCGTCTCAAAATGTTTGAGTGCAAATGAAGCAGTAGCTTGCTGGGTCATCCATCATAACTAATACCTTCTACCTTGTGCAGCATTTAGACCAGCCAAGAACTGCAATGCCTGCAGAACAGAACAGAAAAATATTTGTTCTTAGAAATATACCAACATGTTCATAATTTAATGCACCCTGAAATTTTGTTTCCCATCACACCTATAGTCACAAACTAAGGATTCCATAACTATTCATTTTCTGAAATGTATCATGCAAAAGATGACCTTTGCATATAATACGAAGATGTGAGATTACTGAGACCTTCCACATTATAGAGTTCTAGTCCGTGCTGAGGATTTTACACTATCAAAGGTCTCAATATTCGTATTACTGCTATTGTGTGAAAAGAGCATTTTTGCATGTTTGGAAGTTTTATAGGAATGTAGGAATAGGCTATTCAGTCCCCCGAGCCTGTCCCCCTGAGGTTATGATAAATAATGGTTTTATGGTTAGGATAAATAATTTTTTATGTATTTGGAAAATGTTGCATTAATATGTCAATTAAGGCACGACCGACAGGATAAAAGAGAGCCATTTTGGGACAGATTATTCGAGAAACCTGTCATTGACCCTGCCACATGCCCCACTATAAATTGGGGCTCATATGCAACTTTCTTTCCCAAAGCAGAGAGAAAGGGAGAGAAATTCCCCTTGAGCCCCGTTTGCGGCGCTAAATCAGAAAAGCTGGAAAAGTTAGCGCCAGGTGCTAACCTCTTCCAGCCTCTCTGAAATTCCCATTTTTTGCTCCAAGAGGGAAGTGGAGCACTAAATCAAGAGCGCCACTTCCTTCTTGGAGCGCAAGAGGATGGGAAGTTCATGACCCGGGGTGATGTGCTCAGCAGCGCCATGAGTGGCCAAGCGTGGCGCTGCCGCATTGCAGGGGCTCTTCCCTGAATCAAAGGGAAGGGCTCCATGCTGCGAACTCTGCAGATTTTTAAAAAACTTACCTGGACCACCGGGAAGCAGGGGATGCCGCACGAACAGCCCGGCACTCAAGCAGAGTGCCAAGATGACCAATCGCGGCACGGACCCCGCGTCCGGTGCCAGGCCGCCTCACCTTTAACTTCTGCTCCGCTAGCAGCCGGCCGCCCTGCTCGCGTCTCCTGCAGCAGTCGCTGCCATCGCCCGGCGCTGCTGCAGGGGGCGAAGGGAAATTTTTGTGCCGGGGCACTACCGGGATGAAGCGCCAGGAGATGACGTCATGATCTCCGGGCGCATGAGATCGGGGAGCAACCCGGTCGTGCCACAGCTAACCTCCCGCGGAATTTGGCGGGAGGCGCGGTGAGTGAAATGTCCTTTGCGCCCCATTAGTGCCCCCCATGGGAGGCGCAAAGATGGGGAATTTCTCCCCCAAGATGTTTATTTTGAACATGGTGTATGTTACATGAAAGTTATCTCCAGTGCAACACAAAATGATTCGGTGATGGAAAATGGGAAGTCTTCTCACACAACATTCCCTGTTAATTACACTGCTTCGCAGTTTTTTACAGATACTCCGTCTGGATCCTAACGAGAAAAAGATTTTCAGGAGAAAGTAAGATTATCAAGCCTGTGTGGAGCAGATGGCACTGGTCCGCACCAGCTCCTTCTTCCAATATGGCAGCTCCGTTTGTAACCCTATGATGCTGCCGATAAATGTTAATAGAAAGGATAAAGAAAGAATTACATTTCTATAGCGCCTTTCACACTCTCAGATCTTTACAGCCAATGAAGTATTTTTGAGGTGTAGTCACTGTTGTTACGTAGGAAATGCTGCAGCCAATTTGCGCACAGCAAGCTCCCACAAACAGCAATGAGATAATTTGCTTTAGTGATGTTGGTTGAGGGATAAATGTCGGCCAGGGCACAGGGAAGAACTCTCCCTTTGAAATAGTGCCATCAGATCTTTTACATCCACCTGAGAGGGCAGACAGGGCCTCGGTTTAATGTCTCATGCGGAAGACGACACCGCTGAAAGCGCAGCACTCCCTCAGCACTGCACTGGAATGTCAGCCTGGATTACGTGTTTGTGGTAAACCACTTTTATCGTTACCAGCAAGACGGGCCCCGGAGAGGTCAACATTGTTGATGAGTACTCCCGTTTCCCCTTTGCCTTCCCCTGCCCAGACATGACCAGTACCACGGTCATTAAATGCCTGAACGACCTCTTCGCCTTGTTCGGGTTCCCAAACTATATACATAGTGACCGGGGCTCCTCTTTCATGAGCGAGGAACTCCGTCAGTTCCTACTAGCGAGAGGTATTGCAGCAAGTAGGACCACCAGCTACAACCCCCGAGGGAACGGCCAGGTGGAAAGAGAGAACGCGACGGTATGGAAGGCCGTCCTCTTAGCCTTAAAGTCTAAGGGCCTCCCAACCTCCCGCTGGCAGGAAGTCCTCCCGACAGCGCTGCACTCCATCCGGTCACTACTTTGCACTGCCGTTAACGCCACCCCCCATGAACGAATGTTTGTTTTCCCCAGGAAGTCGACTACGGGAACCACTCTACCAACCTGGCTGACCTCTCCGGGGCCCGTCTTGCTGCGAAAGCACGTGAGGGCCCATAAAACAGACCCCCTGGTCGAGAGGGTGAACCTCCTGCACGCCAACCCCCAGTACGCCTACGTGGCTTACCCAGACGGGCGGGAGGACACTGTCTCCTTACGAGACCTCGCACCCTCGGGCACTCCGGAGACACCACCTTTACCCCCCCCCACCACCCCCCCAATTCCAGCCCAGGTAGACGGCATGCCGGAACCCCACGAGCCTTCGCCGACCACGCAGACACCAGCACTAACACCGGATAATGCAGCACCGCCGCTGCGACGATCGGAGAGGCTTACGAGGCCTCCGGACAGACTGACATACCAGAACTGGTAGTACACTTCACCCCGCCGGACTCAAATCTAAACAAGGGGTGAATGTGGTAAACCACTTTTATCGTTACACTATAGTTATCACTGTTGTATTGTTATCACCGTTATCACTGTTGTATCACGATACGAGGTCGCCTCTTGTCGCGCTGTTATACCTGGGCTGACCACCTCCGACTCCGCCCATGGCTCCACCTACCTGCCCAGGTATAAAGGTAGTCGACTGGCTGGTATTCCTCCTTGTTGGACCCGATCACCCACGAGGGTGGGCTCTGTTATTTAGTCAATAAAAACCTTTAGTTACGTTCCTAACTCGTCGCTTTTTATTGGACGAATTGATAGGTATATCAGTGTTCAGGTCCAGTACTGTTTACTGTTAGTCAGTACTGTTTCTCTCCTCTCTATTTTGCCTGAACCAATTAGTGGTGTTTGCCACAATAAAGCCACCAATTTCAGACAAGTGCTCCCTTTTACCAGGAGGGTACCACTAAAACAATTAGCTCACAACAGACTAAAATTGCGTGCGAGTTTAAAATATTATTCTGTTTAGACGATCAACAAGCTATGTCCAGTGGTGCCCACTGGTCCTGCAACGCTTGAATTAAACAGGTGGGCACCGCAGAGGGGCAAATGGTCGGAGGACACCCTCCTGCCCCCACCACTCTATCGATTTTATACATCCCGGACTTGCGGATGGTGACTTTTGCCAGACCCAGGGGCAGACCCACCAGGAGGCCTCCTGACCTACTCACCCACCCCCCCGCACATCAGGTGACCAAAGAGGAGGAGCATAGGGACGGTTTCTCCCTCACTTTACACCTGTGACAAGAAGCGATTAGGAGCTTTAAGTGGTTTCACTGATAAATTCTGGAGTTTCTTTGCAAACTTGTTGAAAGTTTTCTGTTGCCTTTTTCTCCCCGTGTTACATGGTGGAATCAACTATAAGGGAAGGGAACTAGCCTCTGTATAGCAAATTATTCAAATCATAAATGTCAGAAGAAAGAACTCATCAGGAATTAACAAACATCAAAATGCCGTGTGCCTGTCTTGGTTGAATCTATTGGGAGTGGAAGATGAGAGCTTTCGACACTGGGAGGCCAAACAGCAAATGGATTAAATCTGTCAACAAGCAAGCAAACACTGAAAGACCAGTGCTTCAACTTAGAGTTACTGTCAGCCCAGCAGGTACAATGCATAAAATGAGAAATCCTTCTATCCACTCTGACTGTATATTGATTAATATGTACCGTGTGCACTATTTCACTGTAACAATCAGCGAAATAAAGCCTTATATCGCTGCAGTTCAGAATCAAGTGGTACAATAGCATTTCAGTTCAAATTGAATCATGTAACTCGATTATTGTGTGCCTTCCATCTGACACTGTCCACAATGATACCTGTCACCTGAATAAAAACTCTTGATCAATGCAGGATAAACGGCGCACCAATTCCCGCGTGACTATTATTTGGAATAGGACAGGGTAAAGTGCATTTAAAGGAGGCAACGTAGCTTGGGGTTTGGAATGATATCAGTAAACTGCTTAAGTTTCTATCTTGTGCTTTGTGATGTCTTCTTAACCTCTTAATGTGTCACTGCCTGTAACACACTCCAATGAATTGATATACAGAGAGAGAGGGAGAAATCTATCTATCATGGGGTGTGTACATTTAGAGGGTGCATTAGTACACTCAGTGGGATAGATTTGACTTTGTGCGATAGTGTCAAACAGGTGACTGCGAGTCAGCAGCCTGTTTTACATCACTCTCGATTTTTTAATTCCTTTTCCCGCTAGGTTGACCTGGAGGGAAAGCCACAAGCGCTTCCCAGTTCAGGCCCACAGTTAAAATAGCAGTCAGGCCCCGATGACATCATTGGAGTCCAATCTGCATAGTTCAAGAAGGACCCCACTGGTTTCCAGCTGGTGCCCTTCTAGCCTGCTCAAGAGAGCAGGTTAAATATGTAGGATGTGTGATTGGTGCAGCACGTCAGCGGGTGAGCCCCACGGGGGCGGTTTAACTGTCCACCCACCCGCCTGATAGGCAGCTAAAATTGCCCCTATAATTCTTTAAATTAGGTTCAATAATTCTGGGGTTTCCTGCAATCCTGTTGAGAGTTTTATGTAGGCTTTCTTTCTGCACTTGTTACTTGGTGAATCAGTTACAGGGAGAGGGAACCAATCTCTGTACACCAGATTATTCAATTAATGAGAGTTTTCAGAATTAATCCATACAGCATTATGACCTTAAATCTCTGGTGTCCTCTGGTTACCGACCCTTCTGCCACTGGAAACAGTTTCTCCTTATTTACTCTTATCAAAACCAGTCATGATTTGTAACACCTCCATCAAATCTCCTCTTAACCGCCTCTGCTCTAAGGACAGCAACCCCAGCTTCTCCAGTCTCTCCACATAACTGAAGTTCCTCATCCCTGGTACCATTCTAGTAAATCTCCACTGCACCCTCTCTAAGGCCTTGACATCCTTCCTAAAGTGTGGTGCCCAGAATCGAACACAATACTCTAGCTAGGGTCTAACCCAGTGCTTTATAAAGGTTTAGCATAACTCCTTTGCTTTTGTACTCTATTCCTCTAGTAATAAAGCCAAAGATCCCATATGCTTTTTTTAACAGCCTTCTCAACTTTTCCTGCCACCTTCAAAGATTTGTGTACATACACCCCCAGGTCACTCTGTTCTTGCACCCACTTTAAAATTGTACCATTTAATTCATATTGCCTCTCCTCATTCTTCCGACCAAAGTGTTTCACTTCACACTTCTCTGCGTTAAATTTAATCTTCCATGTGTCTGCCCATTTTACCAGTCTGTCAATGTCCTTCTGAAGTCTGTTACTATCCCCCTCATTGTTTACTACGTTTCCGAGTTTCGTATCATCTGCAAACTTTGAAATTATGCCCTGTATACCCAAGTCCAGATCATTTATATCAAAAAGAGCAGTGGTCCTAATAATGATCCCTAAGGAACACCACTGTATACTTTCCTCTAGTCTGAAAAACAACCGTTCACCACTACTCTCTGCCAACTTTTTATGTACATCCTCTTTGTCTATTTTTATCCTATCCAATATCGCTACTATCTCCTCCTTTACTGCTATATTGGCAGCATTCTCTTTTCTAGTGAAGACAATTGAAAAGTACTCATTTTGTACCTTAGTAATTGCTCTCTGCCTTCACACGAAGATCTCCTTTATGGTCCCTAATTGGCCCCACCCTTCCTTTGACTACCCTTTTACTATTTAAGTGTTTATAAAAGACTTTTAGGCCCCCTTTTATGCTAGCCACTAATCTATTATCATAATACTCTCTCTTTGCCCCTCTTATGCCCTTTTTTTAGATCTTCTATGTCTCCTCTGAATCTACAAGGTGGAAAATATAACAAAATATTGCTAGTCCTGCTTGATACGGACTAAAACTACTGATTGCACTTATTTGACAATTAGATGACTTACAAAAAGCAAAGATAAAGATGAAATACTAAACAGCACAATCATTGTTTAGAAAATGTAGAAAGAATCCACAAGTGGTTAATTTGTTTCTGTTTTAAATATCAGAGCTATTTTATGTAGAAATAGAGGCCCTAAAATTCTGCAGCAGTTCCCGCTGGTCTCCCGCAGAAGTTACAGTTGGAGATCGGGAGAGCCTCCGTGGAATTACAGGGCCAAACTGGCTATAAGAAATTTCAAGGTCAGGTGACTTTGGTTCTACTCCGAGGATGGGCAAAAGTTACAACTCAATTCAGTTGAGGGGTGTCATGGTTGCAGTCAGTGATATCACCTGACTGGCCTGGACTCGAGAGAGAGGCCTGAAATGGCAGGTCTCCATTGCAGCAGCAAATTCCCATGTTTTGTCTAAAAAAAACGAATATTTTTTTATAATTGTTTGTTTTTAGGTTAAAAATTGTGAAAAAGTACTTTGAGCGGAAAGTATTCTCATTATCCATTCTTTCCCCTTAAGTAATGGTGCACAATGGTAAGAGATCACTATACTTCCACATATTACATAGAGTAATACGCACTGATGTGTTTCCAAAGCACTAAGTTATTGTAGGAAGGCGATCACTTTAATGAACCACTCGAGCTCCACTCTTGCAGTATATGAAATTATCTGACCTTGGACACATTTCCTCCTTGTAGCACAATATAGACCCACATACTGGTAATCCCAAAAAAAAGAAATCTTAATCCAAGACGAAAGGCAGTTCCCCTTTTATTTTGTACCAAGTAAACTCTTGAGCATTAAGTAAGTAAACAGCGCAATCATTGTTTTGCCTCTCTCTTGTGTGTTATGTGAGATATCTTCTGAAACAACTGGGTTGGGTGGATAGATAGTCTTGCTGGCTCACCCAGTGTGGCGCAGTTTGTAAAGGCAGCATACACCGAGATATACGGACCAGAGAAGGCGAGAAAGTCAGCCAGCGCTCCAACTCTAGATTGCTATCTAGTGACTCCTGCTGGTAAGTGTACGTGTATGGAGCATCGGGTGAGGAAAGAATTGACTGTGATTCCCACCGGTTGGCAACAGGGTTTCAACACTTTTGTTTATTAGTTATAACAATGTTGGAGTTGGGAAAGGAAACGATGTTTGACTGACATTCAAGAATTAGCCAATCATGTAATGAAGCTTCTGTTCGGTTTCCAATTGGCGCTGGAAGGCCAGGCGCCGCAAGGATGGACATGTTGGGTGACCAATGGCGGGAGGGCGGGGTGGGGGCAGGGCAGTTAGAGGGAAGAGGTCATGTGAGGAAACCTCCAGGAATGCACGCAGCTAGAGTGGGCAACCCTAGCTCAGACGTGAGAAATGGCCGCTTGGGGAAGGTGCGGGAGCATGCCCAGCGCCTGTAGAACTGGATCCACTGGAGGCAACAGCTTCAGGAGAAGGGCTGAGGAGAAAATTGGCACCAAAGAAACTCTTCCCATACCAACTAAATTAGAGTGTAGTGAATTCCTGTTGAGTGAATAAACCGTTATCTACAAAATGTGAATCTTCCTGCCCTCCCCCAGGAATGACGCGCATGGTTTCCTGCGAGAGAAGATCAGTGGCTGCCGACTCCCGAATCTCTTGAGTGGCCTTTCCCCCTCTAGTTTTACTCTTCCACAATATGGTACAACACCGGGCCTCCACGCCACAGCTAGCTGGCAATAAATTGTTTATAACCAACAGATCGGACCTTTAAAAAAAAACTCTTACCTGTTGGAGAACCATCCACAGTGAAGATTTCAAAAAATTTCCAGTCGTTTGTGATGGCATTCTTGACATTTGCCCTTTGACCTTACATTCTGTCTCTGTGATACTGGAATTTACTTTATTAGTCATGCTTTCCTTAGATGTTGTAAAAGATACACATACCAGGCCTCTACCAGTCATGGGGTGATTTACAGACTAGGCCCAGATCTACAGTAGCACTTATGGCTCTCAAGTGCAGACACATCTAAAGTACCAGTGCTTCATTAAAGAATCAAATAGTTTAAATTGTCCTTCATTGGTCCACTTTATAATACTGTATTTGGGATCCATACAAATATGTTAAAGCTGCTGCTACATGTTTGGGTTATGACATAAGATTACATAGAATTACATAAAATTTACAGCACAGAAACAGGCCACTCGACCCAACTGGTTTGTGCCGGTGTTAATGCTCCACATGAGCCTCCTCCCACCCTACTTCATCTAACCCTATCTGCATATTCTTCTATTCCTTTCTCCCTCATGTACTTATCTAGCTTCTCCTTAAAGGCATCTGTGCTATTCACCTCAACCACTCCATGTGATAGAGAGTTCCACATTCTAACCACTCTCTGGGTAAAGGAGTTTCTCCTGAATTCCCTATTGGATTTATTAGTGACTATCTTATATTTATTGCTCCTAGTTTTGGTCACCCCCACATGTGGAAACCTCTTCTCAACGTCTACCCTATCGAACCCCTTCATAATGTTAAGGCCTCTATTAGGTCACCCATCAGCCTTCACTTTTCTAGAGAAAAGAGCCCCAGCCTGTTCAGTCTTTCCTGATAGTTATAACCTCTCAGTTCTGGCATCACCTTTATAAATCTTTTTTGCACCTTCTCCAGTGCCGCTATATTCTTTTTGTAATATGGAGACCAGAACTGTGCACAGTATTCTAAGATATTTTTCTCTGATTCAGTGGCACTCACTAGTCCTGTAACTGTTACTATGCTGGTGGACAAGTTTGACAAAGACCCTTTAACAACAATTACTTTTTCTGACTATTAATGTCAACATTTTTCCACTCCTCTTGTAAATTAATTTGATTCTGGAATTAATGATGAAATTGCTAAACACTTTATATTGTTTGTCAAACATTTCACATTTGACTACTGGTTAGATTTCAGATCATAATAAAAGTGCTCTTCAAAATGACTACAGAAAATGTAAGCAACAATTTCTCCGTGGCCTATTCAGAATCTTGGGTTAGTCCCTTTAAGTCATTGTCAAGGCATTAAGGATCAGATTTAACTCAGCTCAGCTCTGCTAACCCAAACCCAATCTTCCCAGGGTTTATATTACACTCTTGTCCCAAAGGAGGATACAAGATATCAGATCACTGGCCCAGTATATGTGCAGGCCAGTGTGACTGGTGAAATGAGAGGACTGTAGTCAGACTACTTACAGAACCCTGAATGAAGCAACTTTGTACTTTCAAACTAGCTTCTTGAAGAAAGAGTTTTGCAGTTTATCTCAAACAGTTGAATGCAAATCACATGTAAATGTGCAATAAATAGGGACACAGATGTGGTGTGAACTTCATGAACCTAATGCTTCAAGTTAACTCTACTAATTAGAGCAGCATGGCTAATTATTGGTCTGGAATTTGCGATGAGAATAACAGTGAGGCTCTCAGCGCTCACCTTTATAATGGAGGAAATCTGACAGCAACTTCTGGCGGCCGCACATGCGCAGTTAAACGTGGAAATCCAGAAATTGCTGTCAGAGATACCCTGTTTCTCCACAGGGTGCATTGTTGCAGTCCTCGCCGATCGACTCGTCATTGAAATGACTGGAACATCGTAAACTTGCTGTACTTGCCCACTAGTTCTGCACTAAAAACAACAGAAAAAGTCAGGGCTGGTGCATTCGGGAGTAAGTGATAAGTGATCATTTCTACTGAACAACCTCTCTGGCCCTGTAAAATCAATTTTACAAGTGTGGAGTCTCACTCCCTCAGAAAAAAATTAGCATTGGAGATTTTTAAAAAATTTAAATTTAATTAAAAAAACCTTTTTCTGTCTCTTTTATCTTTCTCTCTTAATCCCATCTGTATTCCCCAATCTTTATTTCACTTTTTGTACATCATTTCAATCTAATTTATACTTCCTGGTTTGGACTCTGCGTGGCTAAGTGAGGCTTCGTTAGTCTGATTAGTTGAAGAGCCTTTGCCGTTGCATGTCCTGCTCACAGATGCCACAGATCCCCGGTAGAGAGTGGTGCGCTGGCAAAGACATTGGATTAGAGGAAATCTCCGCTGACAAGCCTGCAAAAAGTCTGTGGGCAGTTCTCAGAGAGGTCAATGGTGAGTGCCATTGCTTTTCTGTTGATGGCAAAATCCCAGGCCACAGTATAGGTGCCAGTGAAAGGGCTGGACATCACCATACTGCAGCAGCAGCAATGGGTGCTGAAGGGGGTGGGGGGCGGCATTTCAACCTGCAATAGATACTTTGTTGGTGCAATTCTTCCACTGATCCACTTCCAGTCAGGCTTACAACTGATCATAAAATCTGTGCTACTATTTCTCGAGCAACAAGTTTATTTGTTTGTGCATTTATGTATACTTAGAGATAGTTATCCTGAATTAAACAGGCCTTCTCTAAACTCACAACCACCAAATGCCCTCCAAAACTCAATGAGAAAAATGCTCTGCCACTCTGTCTTCGACAGGTATCACACTTCTCGGCATGGGAGCTCCTTCTCTAATACTGTGGTGTATGTAACCTGTTCCACCTTAAGAGAACTTAAGCCTGTTCCACCTTAAGAGATGTACTACTTTCTCTGGCTGCTGTATACGTAATACCGGTGGTGACCACACCGGTATATAAGCACTGTGTAGTAATATTGTATTCAGTATAGTCCCGACCTCCAACCAGTAAAGACCTGTTGAATTTACTCTTGTAGTCTGTGTAGTAATTATCACTATAACACACAGACTTAACAGTGGCGACGAGTCCGATTCTTACCCTGCGGCAGCTATTTCCACGGCGGCTTTGTCCACAGACAGGACGTCGAAGAGAGGTTTCCACCCTCATCACCCTACTGGAAGACACGTCGAGCGGCAGGCATCGAGAAACCGGAGTGCAGAAGACATCCTGACCTCGAAGCCTCCATCAGCGACTGTCAGCTTTCTGCTTTCTACCTCGGTGGTGGGTAAGCCGGGCAGCGACGCGACAGAAAGTCAACCGCGTTGGCTGTACAGACGGGGCTGGGAAGACGGAGGAATACGGGCGGTGAGATCGATCGCGACCGGAGATAAGGGCCGGGCCGCTTTCGAGCGAGAGGCGCAGCGCGGGGACATCGATCGCGACCGGAGATAAGGGCCGCATTCGGGCTAAAAGGCGCAGCGTCTGGAGAAACTGAAGGCGCGAGAGCCACGGTGAAGCAGAGACAGCGTCGGGGGACGGTTGAAGACCGCCAAGCGCGGGAAAACCGCCATTTTGTGGGCGGAGGACGACGACAAGAGCGGGAAGCCGCCATCTTGGATAACATAAAAATACAATAAATTGCAACGATGCCTAAACATGGGAACATTAATACCTTTGATAGTGACATCGAAGATTGGGCCATGTATGTAGAACGCATACAAAATTATTGTAAGGCAAATAAAACTCCTGATGCAGATAAAGCACTAACATTATTAAATTTAATGGGTGCGAAGACATACGGGCAATTGAAACACCTGTTATCACCAGATGAACCGGCGGATAAGACGTTCGATGAGATTGTTACTGTCCTGAAAAATCATCTAAACCCCACGCCGCTGATGCTAGCGGAACGATTTAAATTTTATGACAGAAGGCAGCTGCAGAATGAAAGCAATGCTGAATATTTGATGGAATTACGTAAGCTAGCAAAATATTGTCAGTTTGGAATGGGACTGACAGAGGCACTACGAGATAAATTTGTGTGTGGTTTATTTAAACAGGATACACAAAAGCGACTGCTCAAGGAGAATGAGCTGACGCTTGAGAAGGCGGTCACTATGGCAGCAGCACACGAAGCCGCAGCGAGAGGCACGGCAGTAATGCAGCTACGGTCACCGGAACTGTTAAGTATGTGTATTGTATTGAACAATTAACACAAAGACTTAAACGTATAACTCAAACAGGTCTTTACTGGTTGGAGGTAGGGACTACACGTAAGTCTTTACTTCATGCCCACAGGCGGGAACTGAGGGGAGATCAGTACCCACAGTACTATTTATACCCCTATGGCCAGGAGTGATACTGCGTATCACTACGCCCTACAAGTAGTGCAGTCCTGTCCATAGGTTTAAAGTAGCACACATATTACATACACAACATTTCTCCCTTCTTAGCTTTACAGTCATCTACCCATTTAACATAACGTAATAACATATATACATATATAACTTCATGTCAAAACAGATCACAGATTCAGTCTCTGCGGAAAACAGTTCACAGATTCAATCTCTGCGGAAAATAGTTCACAGATTCAGTCTCTGTGGTGTAGTCGGTTCACGTTGCTGGAGTGACTCATTCAATAGTCCTTCCATGGATTTAACAGCTTGAACTTCCGAACTGATTTGGCTCCGTTCGGAGGGACCACGTGTGTGATCTGATAGGGGTGATAATGGTTCAGATGGTTATCATCTTCTGCTTCGTCTTTTCCTTTTCTGCTTCTTAGAGACTCTCTGGGCTCCCCTGTCAGCTGCCAGCTGTAGCGCCACCATCTCCCTATGTTCCTTAGACTTTAAGTGATTCATCCTGATTTCTGCACTTTGGGAGTTTTCATCACAAGCTGGGCAGACCAGGTCACTATAATATTCAGTGTCACTCAATAGGTCATGGTAATATTCGGTGTCGTCCTGATCTAGGCCAGCGAGAGGGTCTTCTATTTCCTCCATACCCAGCTGGGCGTTAGCCAGCTTTTGTTCCAAGTCCAGACATCTTTCCTGAAGAGACTTCTTCATGCGTACCTCTTCATCCAGCTTTTTCTGGGCTTTCAGCAAGTCGTTTACTAATGACCTCATTTGAGATTTTACTACTTCAACTTCTTTTGGAGATTGATTGATCGGACTATTCAATCCCTCTACCGGAGCAGCTGTTTCAGCGGTCTGTTGTTCTACGTTGACGTGAGTCAGCGTACTTTTGGCATCCAAGGGCTGCTCTGTTGCAGTCATCTCAGTCTGTGTTGCCACCTCAGCTCTTCCAATAACTTTTGAGAGCTCCGAACCCCTTTCGTTTGAATATTGAAGTTCGTGTTCAAGTTTTTCCCATTTCAGAGTCCTGTCCTTCAGCATATGCAGGAGTTGGCTGACCGTTAACTCCTCTGACATCAGACGTTTTGTGTGCTCCTGCTCCATTTGCTCCAGCAGCTGCTTCTGTTGTCTTTCCAGATGTTCCCACTCTATATCAAAGAACTCTTTCGTCGCATTCATCTCTTGCTCAAAACGGCGAATCATTTGTTCTAATTGCTGTTGCAGTTTGAAATGGAGTTGAGTTCGAGCCCGGTGTCCCTCAGAAATGTGCATGTCAGTAGACTGGACAGACTCAGAATTCTCTATCTCAGTGGAATTCTGTGCTGAAACTTTGTCTTTTGCACACGGGTTGGTCTTACCATCATCAGTTCCAGAGTCTGGGTTGATTATGTTCACCGAGTTCTCACTCGTTATTGTTTGTAGGAAATGCCAGTCGATATTCATTTTCCGAATCCACTCCCGTCCTAGTAGTGGAGGACCTCCTTCAGATAGCACATATAAGTCCATTATTTGACTTTCTTCGCCCTTGTGGACCACTGTGACCTCAATTTTCCCGATGGGGTACACTCTTTGCCCCGTGTATGTTTTCAATATGAGCTCCGTATCCTGTAGGGGAATATGTTGGAATAACCTTCCATAATCTTTCTTATTTATGACCGTCAATGCCGATCCAGTGTCCAATTCCAGTTTTACTTGGACTCCTTCTATCTGAAGAGTGACCCAAATTGTCTGGAGGTCTGCACCCTTACCAACGTTGAGTACCCTTAAGCTAGCCAGTTCAATACTGCTTAAGCCAGCCAGTTCATTACTGCTAGCATCTGAATCGGACTCCTGTTCGGCCACCTTGTGTACTTTTGCGTATTTTCCTTGCGGTGACTTCTTGTTGCTGGTCTTCTTCCCTGACCTGCATACTCTAGCTATGTGTCCAAGCCTACCACAAGTTCTACATTCTTGGTTTTTAAACCAACACTGGTTCTGATCATGCGTTGTCTTTCCACAACGATAACATTTGCCAGAACTCACACCCAATTTGTGTGCACTGAGCTCCGGTGACCGTAGCTGCATTACTGCCGTGCCTCTCGCTGCGGCTTCGTGTGCTGCTGCCATAGTGACCGCCTTCTCAAGCGTCAGCTCATTCTCCTCGAGCAGTCGCTTTTGTGTATCCTATTTAAATAAACCACACACAAATTTGTCTCGTAGTGCATCTGTCAGTCCCGTTCCAAACTGGCAATATTTCGCTAATTTACGCAATTCCAGCAAATATTCAGCATTGCTTTCATGCTGTAGCTGCCTTCTGTCATAAAATTTAAATCGTTCCGCTAGCATCAGCGGCGTGGGGTTTAGATGATCTTTCAGGACAGTAACAATCTCATCGAACGTCTTATCCGCCGGTTCATCTGGTGATAACAGGTGTTTCAATTGCCCGTATGTCTTCGCACCCATTAAATTTAATAATGTTAGAGCTTTATCTTGGTCACGAATTTTATTGGCCTTACAATAATTTTTTACTCTTTCAACATATATGGCCCAATCTTCGAGGTCACTATCAAAGGTGCTAATATTCCCGTGTTTAGGCATTGTAGATTTGCAATTTCTCAGGTTTTCTTTTCTTTACTTGTTATCAAAGATGGCGGCTTCCCGCTCTTGCCGTCGTCCTCCGCCCACAAAATGGCAGTTTTCCCGCGCTTGGCGGTCTTCACCCGTCCCCCGACGCCATCTCCCTTCAGCCCCCGAGTGCGGCCCTTATCTTCGCCGCGATCGCCCGAGTGCGGCCCTTATCAGCGGATGCGATCGCTGGATCGCGAAGTGGCTCCCGACCGAAGCGGCTCTCGGCCCTTATCTTCTGTGCGATCGATAGCCCGCGCTGTGCACCGCGGCTCTCGCACCTTGAGCTTCTGCAGCCGCCGTGCCTTTCAGTCTGAGTGCGGCCCTTACCTTTGGTCCCGATCGCTGGCCCGCGCTGCGCCTCGCACTTGAAAGTGGCCCAGCCTTATCTCCGATCGCGATCGATGGCCCTTATCTCCTCCGACTTCCCCAGCCCTGTCTTTGCAGCCAACGCTGCACGGCTTACCCCACCACCTAGGTTGAACAAGGAAACTGCAGAAAGACTTCTGTCAGTCGCTGGAAGCTGTCAGGATGGCTGCTGCACTCCAGTGCTCAGTCGCTGATGGAGGCTTCAGAGTCCTAAAGCCTGTCGCTTCTAGTGGGGTGGTGAGGTTTGAAACCTCTCTTCAACTGCCGCAGGGTAAGAACCTGACTCGTCGCCAGTGTTAAGTATGTGTATTGTATTGAACAATTAACACAAAGACTTAAACGTATAACTCAAACAGGTCTTTACTGGTTGGCGGTAGGGACTACACGTAGGTCTTTACTTCATGCCCACAGGCGGGAACTGAGGGGAGATCAGTACTCACAGTACTATTTATACCCCTATGGCCAGGAGTGGTACTGCGTATCACTACGCCCTACAAGTAGTGCAGTCCTGTCCATAGGTTTAAAGTAGCACACATATTACATACACAACAGGAACACGGTACAAACAAATTGGGTTTGAGTTCTGTCAAATGTTATCGTTGTGGAAAGACAACGCACGATCAGAACCAGTGTTGGTTTAAAAACCAAGAATGCAGAATGTGTGGCAGGCTTGGCCACATAGCTAAAGTATGCCGGTCAGGAAAGAAGACCAGCAACAAAAAGTCACCGCAAGGAAAATACGCAAAGGTACACAAGGTGACAAAGAACAGTTTGACTGAACAGAAGTCAGATTCAGACGCTAGCAGTAATGAACTGGATAGCTTACGAGTACACAACATTGGTAAGGATGCAGATCTCCAGACAATTTGGGTCACTCTTCAGATAGCAGGAGTCCAAGTAAAAATGGAATTGGACACTGGATCGGCATTGACAGTCATGAATAATAAGGATTACAGAAGGTTATTCCAACATATTCCCCTACAGGAAACGGAGATTATATTGAAAACATACACGGGGCAAAGAGTGTACCCCATCGGAAAAATAGAGGTAGAAGTGGTCCACAAGGGCGAAGAAAGCCAAGTAATGGACTTATATGTGCTACCTGAAGGAGGTCCACCACTACTAGGATGGGAGTGGATTAGGAAAATGAATATGGACTGGCACTCCTTGAAGGCACTAACGGTAGATTCCGGGGAAACAGATGTCAAACCTAAACGATTGTCCAGAATATTGGATGATGCTAAAGAGGTGTTCCAGCAGGGACTGGGAACACTGAGAGGAATTAGGGCAAACATCAAGATTGATGAACATGTACAACCAAAATTTTTTAAAGCCAGACCGGTACCCTATGCAATATGACCTACTGTTGAAGCGGAACTGGAAGCACTAGAACGTTCAGGTGTACTGTCTAAGGTAGATTGGAGTGAGTGGGCTACGCCCATTGTTCCCGTTATGAAACGTCCTGCGAGCAACAAGCCAGGAGATCCAGGGAAGGTTCGCATCTGTGGAGATTTCAAAATCACCGTTAATCCGGTGCTTCACACGGTGCAGTATCCGCTTCCACGGATTGAAGATATTTTCGCTTCATTGTCTGGCGGGAAACACTTCACCAAGATAGACCTGGCGCAGGCATACTTGCAGGTGGAGGTTGAGGAAGAGTCACGCCAATACCTCATGATCAACACGCATCAAGGGTTGTACCGGTACAATAGGCTGGTTTTTGGAGTGGCATCGGCTCCAGCAATTTGGCAGAGGGCCATGGAGCAGGTATTACAGGGAATTCCAGGCACACAATGTTACCTGGACGATATTCTGATGACAGGTGATGGTGATGAACAACATCTCGCAAACTTGGAACTGGTGCTCAACAGACTGAAAGAGTATGGACTTAGAGTAAATTGGCAGAAATGTGAGTTCTTCCAGAAGCGGATCTCGTACTGTGGCCATGTCATTGACCGGGAGGGGCTTCATAAGTCTCCTGACAAGATTGAGGCAGTTGTAAAGGCTCCCGCTCCGGAGAATGTCTCTCAGTTGAGGTCATTTTTAGGATTAATTAACTATTACCATAAATTTCTGCCAAATCTATCCACGGTACTGCACCCGTTAAACGCTCTTTTACAGAAAGAGGTACCATGGGAATGGGGCGAAAACTGTAAGAAGGCATTTCGCAAAAGCAAAGAATTGATCACCTCAGAGGAAGTGTTGGCTCATTTCAACCCGACACTGCCTATTCGGTTGGCTTGTGATGCTTCTCCATATGGTATTGGGGCAGTACTCTCACACAAGTTGCCAAATGGCATGGAAAGGCCAGTCGCGTTTGCATCCAGATCATTGACCTCCGCTGAGCGCAACTATGCGCAAATCGATAGGGAGGCTCTTAGCCTTGTATGGGGAGTGAAGAAGTTTAATCATTACCTGCAGGGCCAAAAATTCACACTTCTGACAGACCATCAACCGTTGGTATCCATTTTTAACCCTAACAAGGGTGTTTCGGTGATGACAGCACAGCGTCTCCAGAGATGGTCTCTTTTCCTAGGGGCACATCAATATCAAATAGAATTCAAAGGTACGAAACAGCATGGCAATGCTGATGGGCTGTCGCGCCTGCCACTACCTGAAGAAGAAGACACGACGAAAGTTGACCCTGTTGAGTTATTTCATTCGACCATCATCGAGTGTTTACCAGTCACCAATGCAAGTATTGAAAGAGAAACCAGGAACGACCCGACACTGTCCAGAGTCTACGAGGTGACAGTGAAAGGATGGCCAACACGGGGTGATCCTCTGTTACCGGCATTTTCGGCAAGGCGAGACCAGCTGTCCGTCTGCCATGGTACCTTGATGTACGGGACAAGAGTGATTATTCCTCCCAAGTTAAGGGAAAGAGTTTTAAACGAACTGCATGAAGGTCATCTGGGGGGAGTTAAAATGAAAAGTCTTGCTAGGGCTTATGTATGGTGGCCGGGTATTGACCAACAGATTGAGGAGTTAACGAAAAGCTGCGCTGGGTGCCAAAAAGTGCAAAATGCACCTCCGATAGCACCGCTACACCCATGGGAATGGCCTTCAGCCCCATGGCAACGCGTACACATTGACTTTGCTGGTCCATTCATGGACTCCATGTTCCTAATCGCGGTGGACGCACATTCCAAATGGCCAGAAGTCATCAAGATGAATACCACTACTTCAGAAAAGACAATTGCGGTGTTAAGAACAATATTCGCAAGGAACGGATTGCCAGAACAGATCTGTTCGGACAACGGACCACAGTTTGTATCGGAAGAATTCTGACAATTCTTAAAGAAGAATGGAGTAAAACATTATACCTCTGCCCCATATCATCCGGCGACAAACGGGTTGGCTGAAAGATTTGTCCAGACATTCAAAAAGGCAATTAAGGCCATGAACGATGATCAGATTCCGCTGCAACACAAGGTCGACAAGTTCCTGATGTCATATCGAAACGCCGTTCATGCAGTGACTAACCAAAGTCCTGCCATGATGTTTTATAACAGGAGGTTGCGGTCCAAGTTGGACTTGTTAAAACCAAATGTGCGGAGGGAAGTGGAAAACAAACAGTTTCGGCATATTAACAACAAGACCACTCGAACTTTCGACGTAGGACAACCAGTGTTGGCAAGGGGCTATGGAAATGAAAAATGGCAGTCCGGAACAATTCGGGCCAGACAAGGACCTCTGATGTACACAGTAGATATTGGTCATAATGTGATAAGGCGTCATGCGGATCAACTGGTAGAGTCGAGAGCAAGGGTCGAACCCATGGTTGTGACAGAGACAACTGTGGAAGACGTTAATGAACCTGAGGCATCTACCTCAGCAGGGAATGTACTTGATGATGATGACACCCAATACATTGGAAACCAAATAGAGGAGGCACCTCAACAACAAGAATCAGAGACTACTGAGAGGCGTTATCCAAGCCACATCAGAAAGCCTCCTGAGAGACTGAACCTTTGAACTGTTATACCTGAAGTTATATATGTATATATGTTATTATGTTATGTTAAATGGGGATATGACTGTTAAGCTAAAAAGGGAGGATTGTGGTGTATGTAACCTGTTCCACCTTAAGAGATGTACTACTTTCTCTGGCTGCTGTATACGTAATACCGGTGGTGACCACACCGGTATATAAGCACTGTGTAGTAATATTGTATTCAGTATAGTCCCGACCTCCAACCAGTAAAGACCTGTTGAATTTACTCTTGTAGTCTGTGTAGTAATTATCACTATAACACACAGACTTAACAAATACCAGCCTGGTGGTTGAAAACACCTTCTCCTTGGTTGGCATCTAAATGATATCTAGAATTCTGGCAGGTCCTTTTGTTATGAGAAATTGTGTTGAACTAGATGTTCACCTCTTCCTGGGTTACACTGTGGTCCTAGGGTTTGCTGGGATCATGGTCATCCCGAAGACGAAAGTCTTCCTCTAGGGCAACTCCAACCTCCTGCTCCATGGACATTTACGTTGCTTATAGCTGCTGTTGAAAGCGCCTTCATGGTCTAACTTGTGGCCAGTGGTAATCTTCCATGAGTAAGCGGGAAATGCTATTCAGGTAACAAGAAAGACTTACATTTATATCGAGCCTTTCACGACCATCGAATGTCTCAAAGTGCTTTACAGCCAATGAAGTACTTTTTTGGAGTGCAGTCGCTGTTGTAATGTGGGAAATGCGGCAGCCAATTTGCACACAGCAAGCTCCCACAAACAGCAATGTGATAATGACCAGATAATCTGTTTTTGTTATATTGATTGAGGGATAAATATTGGCCAGGACAATAACTCCCCTGCTCTTCTTCAAAATAGTGCCATGGGATCTTTTACATCCACCTGAGAGAGCAGATGGGGCCTCGGTTTAATGTCTCATCCAAAAGACAGCACTTCCGACAGTGCAGCACTCCCTCAGCACTGCACTGGAGTGTCAGCCTAGCTTTATGTGCTCAAGTCTCTGGAGTGGGGCTTGAACCCACAACCTTCTGACACAGAGGCGAATGTACCACTGAGCCACAACTGGTGGGTGGGAACTACGCATAACCACTTTAGTGACTGAATGGGACCAAGTATGTTAACACAGCTTCTCATGAAATATGTAGTTAGTGTTTTGGTGGACTTCTGACCTGAGAGGTAGCTCGCTTCACTTCAATGGTAACTTTAGACCTGCAAGGTCACAGGAAATTATCAGTTGGTTGATTTTTGTGTGTATTTTATGTTTTAATTTTCTGGTGGTAAACAGCCAAAGCATCCTGCGTAGAAATGCTATGCTTTAAACAGGCCTAGTAGAATTTACATTTGGACCTTTTGGATAAGACGTTAAACCGAGGCCCCGTCTGCCCTCTCAGGTGGACCTAAAAGATCCCATGGCGCTATTTTGAAGAAGAGCAGGGAAGTCCTTCCCAGTTTCCTGGACAATATTTATCCCTCAACCAACATCACTAAAACAGGTCATCTGGTCATTTATCTCATTGCTGTTTGTGGGACCTTGTTGAGCGCAAATTTGCTGCCACGTTTCCTACTTTATTACAGTGACTATGTTATTGGCTGTAAAGTGCTTTTAGGACGTCCGGAGATCATGAAAGGCGCTATATAAATGCAAGTTCTTTCTTTTTCTTTCTTTTAAGTCTTGAGGGTTGTCCAGAAGAAGCAAACATTTCTCAGTACCTGGTAGCAGTTTTAAAATACTGAAAACAGTATTTTAGTGTTAGTTGTGAATTAGTCAGTCAACCAGGTTACAGTGAAAGGAGCAGATGTTGTCTCTCTCCCCAGTCAGGAAGTAGGGTGAGACGTTCTGGGCACCAGATATCTCCACAGCAGCCAGCAGTGCAGCTCTACATTCCGCTGCAGGAGGTATGATTCAAGTGAGGTCATCTGGGCAGGAACAAATGTCGGGTTTTACTTCTTTTGAGACGGGAAATATCTTGTTCACACACGCCGATTTGAAAAATTGGCCAAAGCTGACCAACCGCTTGACAAAAGCTAACACCATCCCAGAAAAGCTGAAAAACAGCCCTGAACCTTGCAACATCTGAAGACGATGATTAGCTCAAGACTTAAGCTGCAGGTATACCCAACATCATATCTCTTTTATTGTAAAAATTCCATAATAGTACAAAAGCAAAATACTGCAGATGCTGCAAATCTGAAATGAAAACAGAAAATGCTGGAGATACTCAGCAGGTCAGGCAGCATCTGTAGAGAGAGAAACAGAGTTAACGTTTCTGGTCGATGACCTTTCGTCAGAACTAAAAGAAGTTAGAAGTTAACTTCTTCCAGTTCTAATGAAAGATAATCGACATGAAACGTTAACTCTGTTTCTCTTTCCACAGGTGCTGCCTGACCCGCTGAGTATCTCCAGCATTTCCCATAATGGTAGTTTGTAGCAATGGTGAGTGAAGAAATGACTGATAGAAAATGTGAGTACTGAAGGTGCAAAATGTATTTTCGTGGATGCCTTTCCCCAGAAGGTATTCATCTTTTGACACTTTACTTTGTGCATTTTCCAGCATTTTGGAGCCACTAAACTCCGCTTTTCAAGCCAAAACTAGTTTCTCCTGGAAGGGTTACAGATATTTTAAGTATTAACATAAAAGTATTGCAGGAACTGCCATACACTTTGCAGGTTAAAGTTAAAATAAATGTGTAATACCTTCCCGTTATGATAATAGATAGCAGAATGTCAAATGAACATGTTAAGTGGTTGCTCATTATTATCATCTAGTCTATGTTGCTCTTTTGAACACATCAAATAGGTTTGTTTATTTCTACTGGACGGAAAAATAATTACACACACTGCAATCATTTTTAAAAAGTAAAGTGCACAACCATTGTGGCTTCCAGGACTAAGCATGACCTTTGTGCTCTCAGATACACCTAACTGATTGCCTCCAGTTTGGGCATGACAATCTGTTCTACTCTTATTGATATCACTCCTCATATATCCCCACCAACATTGACTAGTCTAATATAGGTGATGTTGACTCACCCCAGTTACTCCACGGGAACAAAGGGACAGCAACTATCAGACACGTACTACGTAAAACAAACTAAAAACAGTTAAGTTACAGTTAGATTAGGGTAACCATACATCCCTGTTTTCCGGGGACAGTCCCCGGATGAAGTACTGTGTCCCCAGGCAAACAATGTTCCCGGAAGAGTCCCTGGTTCACGAAACTCATCCCCGAATACCTAACTTTTAATTTCTCATGTTGGGACGTGATGCACAACACACATACAGTGTACCCATTCACTCTAGCTTGATTATATGTTCCCTTTCCAGCCGCCCCGTCAATCACGCCCACCGTGAGCGCCAACTGGTCAGGAGGCCAGCCCTGAGGCGGGCTCGGCGGTGTAAGGGGCTGGTCTATTGGTTAACATCCACGTCAATCAAACACCGATGGACGGGCACACGCCGCCAGCAAGTTCGGCTGCGCTCCCAACACAGCAATGCTCAACAATCAAACCCCTACTTTTTTACCCCTCTTCCTTTGCTACAGGATATACCAGTTTGAATCGCAGGTGATCGTTAGCTGATCGGTCGGCGGACTTCTGATTTCATCATTTCCTCCCCGCCTCCTCCCCCCAACCCCGACAATTCAAATTGGTCGCAATTCAGAAGCCGATTGGATGGTCGGTGACTATTACGCCCAATGATTCCGTTAATATATGATGTGTTTATTTTTGAAAAAAACGGTCGGCGGCGCAGAAGTACAGGTGTCAGCAAGAGCCTGCAGCAGTGTTAACAGTGGGTCCGAAAAACTGACATCCCTGATCAATGTTACTGTATATATCTATATATATAAACGGATCGTTCTTTCTGTCTGTCTGTCCTTCTGTCTGTCCTTCTGTCTGTCCTCGGGTGTGCGTCTGTCCGGCTATGCGCTCGAAAGTTATACGGCGTACCTACGCGCGCGTTACCTCCAAAGAAAGCTTACGCTTCCGGGACGCTCGTAAGCGTATTTACTTTTCGGTCGGATGAAAATTGTTCACGCCTTATGCAAAAAACCTTCAAAATTAAACTCATTATCTGCTAGCATTGATTGACTGACGTCAAGGTTCAACCAATCCTGTGCCGTCACGATTGACCAATCCTACAGTACGGTCCCCTGATAGTTGGCCAATCGGTGTGTGTGTGTGTGGGCGGGACTAATCATTTTCATCTCGGGGATGTGGCAGCCATTGTTTCACTGCCATGACTTCAGCTTCCAGCTCAAACTACTTTGAAAGTTAGTATCTCTTTTAAAAATAACATAAGATTTACCAAAAACGTTTTATAAGTACTTTCACTTTCATCTTTCAAGGTATTAAAAGGTAGAAATGTTGCCCGGCAGCAGAGTCACACAGGAAGAGAGAGACAGGGCCTGAAAGCCCTTTGATCATCCAGCTTTGAAAAAGTTAGTTTCTCTTTTAAAAATAACATAAGATTTACCAAAAACCTTTTATAAGTACTTTCACTTTCATCTTTCAAGGTATTAAAAGGTAGAAATGTTGCCCTGCAGCAGATTCACAAAGGGACACAGACAGGGCCTGAAAGCCTGGTACTCGATTTAAAATGTTGCCCGGCAGCAGATTCACAGAGGGACACAGAGAGACCCCAAAGCCTGGCACTCGATTTAAACCGCCCGGCCCAAAACAGCCCTGGCAAAGCCGGGCTCCCCCAGCCCAAAACAGCACTGGCAAAGCCGGGCTCCCCCAGCTAGTTATTTATAAACGGTGTCTGAATGCACTTCAATAGTGTGACATCACATCCGCGGTAATTATATGCATATTTGTTTTGCATTTGTCCTGTACATGTGCATCTGTTACAATATAGGCTGCTAAAAAAGTTTGCCTTGCTACGCTGTGCATCCTACATTTTCCGTCCTGGTTACTTTGCTGTGCTCCCACCCTGTGTGTCCCCGGATTTGATTTAGAAATTATGGTCACCCTAAGTTACAGTTGTCAACCTTCCGGGATTGCCCACTGCTACAAGCAACCCAGGAGAAATATCAGAGGGACATTAAAAAAAAGTGTGTGATTTTTTTTTTTCAGTTTCTTTCATTTATCAGTTATAACAATATTGGAGACGGGATAAAAAGGCTGCTTGACTGAGGGTCAAGCATCATCCAATCAGGTAATTAAGAGCCAGTTTGCTTTCCAATTGGCATGGGAAGGTGATGCACTGCGAGGATGGACATGTTGGATGGCCGATGGCGGGAGTGTGGGGACGGGGCAGTTGGAGGAAGTCATGTGATGCAACCTCAAGGAATACGGCCAACTAGAGTTGGCAGCCCTTGTTGTGTATGTACCTTTAAGAGAATAACTGGTCTCAGACTGCAGTACCGGCAGTGACCACCCCTGCATAAAAGGCGCTAGTGAGCCTCTGTAGTTTCAGTTTCCTGATTGACTTCATTCAGTAAAGATTTGTTTTGTTCAACTCCTGCTGTCCGTGTCTCAATCATTCACAGACATAATACTGGCGACGAGCAGATACTAACTTACCTACAGTCTGCACCACCTCCTGGGATCCATTCCTGCAGCGAAGTGAGCAGAGGTCGAGGCCAGAAAGAAAAGTAAGAGGCAGTAGAAACGGGCGTCGACCGTGGGCATCCACCCCTGTGTTAGCGGAGTTGAAGATTGCTGGAGAAGCTGTCGAAAGCGGGGCCTGGTTCCTGTCGACAGTGCTTCAGCTAATCGGGCTGGTGGCAGGTAGTGCACTGATCCTTCCTGGGCTGCGGCGGTCGCGAACTTGAGTGGGTGGCTTGCAACGGGGCCGAGCAGCGTTGTCAGGAAGAGGAGAGAGAGAGGGTGGAGCACACAGGGCGCGGCCGGTGCTACGAAGCCGGGCTGCGTATAGACCCGAGAAGAGGGAGGCAAGAGTCCCACAGGGTTGTTCCACGACGGGAAAATAATAAAAAAAAGAAATATTAAACGCGCAGGAAACCACGAGGAGCTGCAGGTTGCAACGGAAACCATGGAAAGCAGCGCTAGCAACAGCGGGGAAGAAGGCAAAGCGCGGGAGGCACCATCTTAATCAGCGGGGAAGAAGGCAAAGCGCGGGAGGCGCCATTTTGTTAAATCGGGGAAGAAGGCAAAGCACGGGAGGCGCCATTTTAGATTTTCAAGATGCCGAAGACTGGCTGTATCACTGCCTTTGATAATACAATAGAGGACTGGACCACGTATGTGGAAAGAGTCGAGGTATATTGCGAGGCAAACGAAATAGCCGATGAGAAAAAGGCATCGATAGTGCTAAACTTAATGGGCGCTAGAACATACGGCCTATTGCGGGACCTGATTACTCCAGCCAAACCGAAGGCGAAGAGTTTTAACGAAATTGTTGCTGTCCTACAGGAACACCTAAACCCTGCACCGCTGTTGATAGCAGAAAGATTTAAATTCCACAGGAGAACTCAGCATAAAGATGAGAGCAATGCTGAGTACCTTACAGAACTACGCAAGCTACCAAAGCACTGCCAGTTCGGAGCAGGACTGGCAGATACCCTACGGGACAAATTTGTCTGTGGACTCCTGAGTGAAGGAACACAGAAGAAGTTACTGTCAGAGAAAGAGCTGACGCTAGATAAGGCTTTCAGCGTGGCAGTATCATACGAAGCAGCAGCCAGGGGAGCTGCGGAAATTCAACAAAAGCCACAGGAATACGGCACCCACGAAATGACACGGGGATTTGAAAAATGTTATCGCTGCGGCAGAACTAACCATGACCAGAAGGACTGCTGGTCCAAGGACAAAATATGCAGACAATGCGGAAAGATGGGACACATTGCACGAGTTTGCAGGTCTGGGAAGAAGACCAGCGACAAGAAAAAGAATACTAAAGAACCGTGCAAGAAAGTACAAAAGATGACGGACAGTAATTCCGAAGACCAGATGAGCGATAGTGAATCCGGGAACAGGAGACTAAGCTGTCTCAAACTTCACAATGTAATCGCAAAAGAGGATCACCGAACCATTTGGGTCACCCTCACGATAGCAGGGTCCCAAGTTAAAATGGAATTGGATACAGGATCAGCGCTAACCGTCATGAATCGACGAGACTACGAGCGGCTATTCTCACACATACCCTTGAGAGAGACATCCATCGTCTTGACGACGTATATGGGGCAAAAAGTGTACCCCAGAGGAAAAATAAGGGTGCCTGTCGAATACAACGGCAAGAAAATACGGAAATTGTATCTCTACATACTGCCAAATGGTGGACCACCGTTATTGGGACGGGAATGGATCAGGAAGATAAACTTAGATTGGCACTCCATTCATGCAATGACGGTGGATGGTAAAAAAGATGAAGACGTCACTCCTGGACGATTGTCAACAATCTTAGCTAACGCCAAAGAGGTATTTCAACAAGAACTGGGCACTCGTAAAGGCGTAACCGCCTCGATAAAAATAGAAGACAATGCAATTCCCAAGTTTTTCAAAGCAAGACCGGTACCATATGCAATTCGCCCAGCCGTCGAGGCAGAGCTGGAGAATCTGGAAAAGGCAGGCGTGTTGTCTAAGGTCGACTGGAGCGAGTGGGCGACACCCATCGTTCCTGTCATGAAGAAAACGTTAAGCAATAAGTCTGAGGAGCCAAGGAAGGTTCGCATCTGTGGGGATTTCAAGGTGACGGTGAACCCAGTCCTTCACACAGTACAATATCCTCTTCCAAGGATAGAAGACATCTTCGCCTCACTGTCTGGAGGGAAGCGTTTTACAAAAATTGACCTAGCACAAGCATATTTGCAGATGGAGGTTGAAGAGTCCTCTAGGAAGTATCTCACGATAAACACTCACAAAGGTCTTTACCAGTATCATCGATTGGTATTCGGAGTAGCATCGGCTCCGGCGATATGGCAAAGAGCGATGGAACAAGTCCTGCAAGGGATTCCGGGGACTCAGTGTTACTTGGACGACATCCTTGTGACAGGTGAAGATGACAGTGAACACCTTAACAACCTAGAACAGGTGCTCACTAGACTACGGGAACATGGGCTACGAGCCAACCGCCCCAAGTGTGAGTTTTTTAAGAAACAGATATCGTATTGTGGCCACGTGATTGATGAAGAGGGGTTACATAAGTCCCCTGACAAAATTGAAGCGGTTGTTAAGGCCCCAGCGCCTGAAAATGTGTCGCAACTGAGGTCATTCCTCGGATTGGTGAATTGCTACCATAAGTTTTTGCCGAATTTGTCGACAATTCTGCACCCACTGAACGCCCTGCTACGAACGGGAGTAGCATGGAAATGGAGTAATGACTGTAAGCGGGCCTTTCAGAAGAGTAAGGACTTAATCACTTCAAGAGAAGTATTGGCTCACTACAACCCAGCACTGCCGATCAGACTGGCGTGTGATGCGTCTCCCTATGGCATTGGGGCGGTACTGTCACATAAATTCCTTGATGGTTTAGAGAGGCCGATAGCTTTTGCGTCACGCTCGTTAACTTCTGCCGAGCGTAACTACGCCCAGATTGACAGAGAGGCCCTCAGCCTAGTGTGGGGGGTGAAGAAGTTCAATCACTACCTGCACGGTCAAAAATTTACTCTACTAACGGATCATCAACCTTTTGTCTCCATTTTCAACCCTCAGAAGGGCGTACCGATAATGACAGCGCAACGGCTGCAGCGGTGGTCCCTTTTCCTAGGGGCACACCAATATGACATCGAGTACAAAGGAACTAAACAGCATGGGAATGCTGATGGATTATCATGCCTACCGTTGCCGATGGTGGAAGAAGAAGACCTTGCAGTGGATCCAATGGAGTTATTCCACTCGACCATAGTCGAATGTCTCCCTGTGACGAATGCAAACATAGAAAAGGAAACACGGAATGAACCGACACTATCACGGGTCTATGATTTAACGGTGAAGGGATGGCCAGCACATGGCGAACCACTGCTGCCAGCATTCTCGCCGAGAAGAGAACAGCTGTCAGTGTGCAGAGGAACCTTGATGTGTGGATCCAGAGTAGTAATTCCACCTAAGTTGATGGATAGAGTGCTCAATGAGCTCCATGAGGGTCATCTGGGTGGGGTAAAAATGAAGAACTTAGCCAGAGCGTTTGTGTGGTGGCCGGGAATCGATAGAGAAATTGAAGAGATGACCAAGAGCTGTGCAGGATGCCAGAAGGTCCAAAACGCCCCACCACAAGCTCCTCTACATCCATGGGACTGGCCCTCATCTCCATGGCAAAGGGTGCACATTGATTTTGCTGGTCCCTTCATGGACTCGATGTTTTTAATTGCGGTGGATGCACATTCAAAGTGGCCAGAGGTAATAAAAATGCCCTCAACCACCACGGAAAAAACTATCACAGTTTTATGAACCATATTCGCCAGGAATGGGCTGCCTGAACAGATTTGCTCTGACAATGGACAACAGTTTGTGTCTGAAGAGTTCCGGAGGTTCTTAAAGAACAATGGTGTTAAGCATTACACATCTGCCCCATATCATCCAGCCACTAATGGATTGGCCGAGAGGTTTGTTCAAACATTCAAGAAGGCTATCAAGGCAATGTGTAATGAAGATATACCCCTACAACACAAGGTGGACAACTTCTTGTTTGCCTACCGGAATGCGACACATGCGGTTACCAACCAAACTCCAGCCATGATGTTCTTCAATCGAAGACTACGATGCCGCTTGGATTTGGTTAAGCCAAACGTCCGAAGAGATGTGCAGAACAGGCAGTTTCAGAATATGAATGAAAGGCCGACCAGGAGTTTTAAGATAGGTCAACCAGTTTTGGCCCGGGACTACCGCACTGAGAAATGGCAGCCAGGAACGATTTGTACACGGCAAGGACCTCTCATGTATACCGTGGACGTTGGAGAGAGCATTGTAAGACGCCATGCTGACCAGATTCTAGAGTCACTGGAAAACGTCAACTCCACACCACGATCTGATACACCTGGCAATGAAATCGACGTACCAATTGCAGCTACCGCAGAATCGGTGATATTGGAAGCAGATGAACCAAACAACGACATTAATCCCGACTCAACCTTGCCAGAAGAACTTGATACCCCAAAGAGGCGTTATCCAGACAGAATCAGGAAGCCTCCTCAAAGACTGAACTTATAATTGCTTAAACTTAACCAATGTATCGAGCAACCGTAATTGTGATTGTAATTAGTTATCATTTAGTTGTTAAATGAATGTTATGTACTGTTTATCTAAAAGGGGAGGAATTGTTGTGTATGTACCTTTAAGAGAATAACTGGTCTCAGACTGCAGTACCGGCAGTGACCACCCCTGTATAAAAGGCGCTAGTGAGCCTCTGTAGTTTCAGTTTCCCGATTGACTTCATTCAGTAAAGACTTGTTTTGTTCAACTCCTGCTGTCCGTGTCTCAATCATTCACAGACATAATAGCCCTAATTACAGAACATAACCGGACACTCCAACTCACACATGATGCCTACAGAGTACAGCTCATCAATTGCATTTGCACCACTGCAATGTTGCTAGATGCCATGGATGGCGCCAGATTCAAAGTCACTTTGGAATACAGGAAATCAACTTTCTAGAATCATAGAATCATAGAAACATAGAATGGTTACAGCACAGAAGGAGGCCATTTGGCCCGTCGAGCCCGTGCTGGCTCTCTGCAAGAGCACTTCAGCTAGTCCCACTCCCCTGCCATTTCCCCGTAGCCCTGAAATTTTTTTTCCTTCAGGTACTTATCCAATTCCCCTTTGAAAGCCATGATTAAATCTGCCTCCACCACCCTTTCAGGCATTTCATTCCAGTACCTAACCACTTGCTGCGTAAAAAAGTTTTTCCTCGTGTCGCCTTTGGTTCTTTTGCCAATCACCTTAAATCTGTGTCCTCTGGCTCTCGACCCTTCCGCCAATGGGAACAGTTTCTCTCTATCTACTCTGTCCAAACACCTCATGATTTTGAACACCTCTATCAAATCTCCTCTCAACCTCTCTGGTCTAAGGAGACCAACCCCAACTTCTCCAATCTATCCACATAACTGAAGTCCCTCATCCCTGGAACCATTCTTGTAAACCTTTTCTGCACCCTTCCTAAGGCCTTCACATCTTTCTTAAAGTGCGGTGCCTAGAATTGGACACAATACTCCAGTTGAGGCCAAACCAATGTTTTATAAAGGTTTATCATAACTTCCTTGCTTTTGTCCCAGGATCCCGTATGCTTTTTTAACTGCTTTCTCAACCTGCCCTGCCACCTTCAACGATTTGTGCACATATACCCCCAGGACTCTATGTTCATGCACCCCCTTTAGGATTATACCTTTTAGTTTATATTGCCTCTCCTCATTCTTCCTACCAAAATGTATCACTCCACCTTTTTCTGCGTTAAATTTCATCTGCCACGTGTCCGCCCATTCCACCAGCCAGTATATGTCCTCTTAAAGTTTATCACTATCCTCCTCACTGTTCACTGTACTTGAAATTGTGCCCTGTACACCCACATCTAAGTCATTAATATATACCAAGAAAAGCAGTGGTCCCAGTACCGACCCCTGGGGAACACCACTATATACCTTCCTCCAGTCTGATAAACAACCGTTCACCACTACTCTCTGTTTCCTGCCACTTAGCCAATTTTGTATCCATGCTGCCACTGTCCCTTTTATTCCATGGGCTTCAACTTTGCTGGCAAGCCTATTATGTGGCACTTTGTCGAACGCCTTTTGTGATGCCTAGAGGTAATGCCTAAAGTGTGAGAGTAACACCTGCTTCTTTTAATAGGTAACACTCACACACTAGTGGTGCTGTGATGTCAGCCACCTCGGTCTGCCCGTGATTTTGGCCTGTTCCAACTGCAGCTAAGAGACATATTACATTTCTACTGCCTATCCATAATCAAGGTCGCAGGAGATTCACTAGTTTTAAACGAAAAGTCGAGTGTCTGACAAACTGAATAAAGACTCTGCAGTGTTAAATATGCTCTTCTTTCAAAGAGAGATGTTAAATCATATTTAATGGTTACTCTGTCATCTCGAGGTCCAGTTAATATCATTGTATCGCGCTATTTTTGTCCCACCAGTGATGCTGATTTGCTTAAGAAATTTTTGAGCATTTGGCTTATATCAGAACCTGCAAAGAGCATATTGTGTGACTGGATGCTAGAAAACATGGACGGCTTTGGGAAAAATCAACCTGGAGCATTTGGGATCATTTGTTTGCCTGGGAAAGAAAATAACAGTTTGAATCGTAAACACATTCTGTAGTTATTTTCCACAGAATGTGTCAGGTTAGCAGATTTTGTTCTCTAAACATTGATTTTCCAGGTAAATAGTCAAACAGTGAAAAACAGCCTTCACACTCTCGTTGGCTCCCTGAACACATTTTAACAGCAGCTGCTAGTGTTGAGCCAGAGGTCTGATGGAAAGTTTTTCAGCTCCTTCTGACTGTGTGAGACAAGTAACTCTTATGTAACTATTAGTCACTCAGTCAACATAAAAAGGAGTGTTGTTTAGCTCCGGGTACAGTGCTGTTTGTCCACACTGGCGATCCTTGAAAGGGTTGCCTGTGTCCTAATGATGCAGGAGCCCGAATTTATCAACATTTACCTCACTAATGCCTTGGTCACCCTACATACCCTGGGACCGATTTTCACCCGAACTTCAGTCAAGTCAGCGTTGACAGGGTGATAACAAACTCAGCCTGGGGTCAATGAACTTACAGCCCGGTTAAAGCCAACACACCCACCGCCGCTACCTTTAAAGGGCCTTGGCGGCTGCAGTGCCATCTTCTTTCAGGTTGTAGGCCTTTTGACTGTGCGACTCTGGGCCCTATGATGCAGTACGGACCATGAGCCTTGCCCATGTGACCTGGCCTAACTTGCGGCCCTTAAATGGATCGCTGCTGACTGTAGCAAAGACAGCCCAGAAAAGTTTCTGGGTGATATTTTTGTGTTCCTACTGGCTCCACAAAAATACTACGGGTCACTGACGGCACAGCCTCCCTGGTGTAAATTGGCTCACAGGTGTCACTGCAGCCTTTTACAGTGCACCATTGCCAAACATCATTTTTTTTAAATTTATTCATTCTCATGATGTGAGCATCACTGGCAAGGCCAGCATTTATTGCCCATCCCTAATTGCCCTTGAGAAGGTGGTGGTGAGCCGCCTTATACAACTAAATGGCTTGCTAGGCCATTTCAGAGGGCAGTTTAGAGTCAACCACATTGCTGTGGTTCTGGAGTCACATATAGGCCAGACCAGGTAAGGATGGCAGATTTCCTTCCCTAAAGGACATTAGTGAACCAGATGGGTTTTTACGACAATCCGGTAGTTTCATGGACACTATACTAGCTTTTTATTCCAGATTTATTTAAATAACTGAATTTAAACTCCCCAGCTATGTTTCCAAATCATTAGTCCAGGCCTCTGGATTACTAGCCTAGAAACATAACCACAATGCTACCATACCCTAAAAACTGCACTTACAACAGGGGTCGAACAGTAGTCACGGCTAGTCATGTGATTTCAAATCCTACCATGGCAGTTGGAGAATTGAATTCCTTTTTTAAAAATATTTTGAAATAAAAAGCTGGTATCAGTAACAGTGACCATAAAGTTGTCGGATTGGCGTGAAAAATAACAATATCCTTTAGGGAAGGAAACCTACCGTCATTGCCTAGTCTGGCCTATATGTGGCTCCAATCCCAAACCAACATGGTTGACTCTTACAAAAGCAAAATACTGCGGATGCTGGAAATCTGAAATAAAAACAGAAAATGCTGGAAATACTCAGCGGGTCAGGCAGCATCTGTGGAGAGATTTCAGGAGGTTCTCCTTTTCCCAGTGCCTTAACACAATTTGCAATCATGACCCCTGATCCCCCTGACCTACTTAATCTCAAAGAAGAACAGTGAGCTCTTCTGGCATGTCCTGATGAACTACCTCAACCAACCCCCATAAAAACAAGATTATCAGGTCATTCATCTCTTTGCTGTTTGTGGAATCTTGCTGTGCACAACAGTGACTGCTGCACCTGCCTACCTAACAGTTGCTACACTTCAAAGTAATTCATGGCATGCAAAGCATTTTGGAACGCTTCTGAGTGACATGATGGGAAACCATATAATGTGGGTCCTTTTTCTGTTCATCAATCTAGTCATATAATTCAGGCTGTCTTGTGCAATTCTCAAAAAATGACTGTTGCCAAAGAGAGATGTATTTATTAAATAAGAGCTAAACATAGCCAGTGGCCCAATTTCAAACCTACTGCAACAGGCCTGCTTTTGATCTCTCGCAGGGTAAGGGAATTGTTGATGTTTGGAAAACACATCTCTGGGCATCATTTCAATGACCAAATTGTCAGACATGTTCTACAAATCACGTGACATTAAGAGGTTGACATAATTTAATGTGTTATTGTGAGATATTGTATTAAGATTTCTTTTTGATGAACTTTCAATTAAATTTTCAGGTGAAATAAAGTAAGGACCTAAAGAATTAGATGGACATTTTTCCTTAGCTTTAGCCACTTTTTAGTCCCAATTTGGGGCTGTAATTTGATGATGAATGAGCTGCGGTTCATTTTATATCCATGTTAAGCAACGCCTCGATTTTAAAATTCTCATCCTTGTTTTCAAATCCCTCCATGGCTTCACCCCCCCTCCCCACCCCCCACCTATCTCTGTAATCTCCTCCAGCCCCACAACCCTCCAAGATATCTGCACTTCTCTAATTCTGGCCTCTTGAGCATCCCCGATTTCAATCTCCCCACCATTGGTGGTCGTGCCTTCAGCTGCCGAGGCCCTAAGCTCTGGAATTCCGTCCCTAAACCTCTCCACCTCAGTACCTCTCTTTCCTCATTTGAAAGAGCAGGGGAGTTATCCCTGGTGCCCTAGCCAATATTTATCCCTCAATCTCTGGCCATTATCACTTTGCTGTTTGTGGGAGCTTGCTGTGTGCAAATTGGCTGCTGCATATCCTACATTACAACAGTAACTACACTTCAAAAAGTACATCATTGGTTGTAAAGTGTTTTGGGATGTCCGGTGGTCGTGAAAGGTGCTATATAACTGAAAGTCTTTCTTTCTTTAAGACGCTCCTTAAAACCTACCTCTTTGACCATGCTTTTGGTCATCTACCCTAATATCGCCTTATGTGGCTCGGTGTCAAATTTTGTTTGATAACACTCCTGTGAAGCACCTTGAGATGTTTAACTACATTAAAGGTGCTTTATAACTACAAGTTGTCATTGTTGCTTCACATTGTCAATTGGGTGCTGTTATCCGGTGTGCTGTGTGGCACCATATTAAGATACAATGGCCTAGAAATTGAGTGGGCTTAGCGCCCATTTTGCGGCGCTAGAGGGCATTGCGCTGGACTTACAGCCGGTTTGGAAATTGACTAGGGCCCAACATCGGCGTTACACCGGTAGCGCTGCGCCGGCACCGATGACGTCATCGGTGTGCGCAGCGTCCCGGTTGCCGTGGTGACGGGCCCCAGCGCCGAAATTCAGTTGCGGCCGCCTCGCCCGTGGCAGCCGCAACTAAGACTCTGGCAACAGAGTCTTGCACGACTTTGCGCCGGCGCATAAAGGTGGAGCGGCGGCCGGCCGCTTTCCCGCCGGCCGCCTGCCCGCACCTCCCTCCCCGGACTCCCCCACCCACCCCCCTGCGGAACAGATGCTTCTCGGCTGCGAGCCCGGCACTTCCCCGAGGTGCCGGGCTCATTTTTGTGGCGATTTAACCGGCCAGCAGGCGGGTGCAGGCAGCTCCTCCTTAACTGAAGGAGGAGGCCTGCACTTCCCGAGCCTGCCGCACCGCATCGGGCGCCGCAGCGCCGGAATAGCGCCGCAATGCGGCGCGTAGCGCCAGTTTTCAGGCGCAAACAGCCTTCAGTAGCGCCGGCAGCCGTTTGGGCGCGGCGCTACTGAATTTTTGGCGCGCACAGCGCGACTTAGCACCGGCGCTAAATTTCCGGCGTTAAGCCCCGGCGCAGCGCAAACTCAATTTCTAGGCCAATGGGTATTAGAATAAATTCATTGCTTGCTGCAAGAGGAATTTGATTTATTTTGAAGAGGGAGGGAGCCAACTCATTCTCAAATATTATGAACAATTGTCAAGCCAGGTTTCAAAAAACAATTTTGGGCTGTGCTTACTTCTGTGTCGGGGGCAGTTCCATTCAGCTGTGAGCCTGACCTTCAAGCATTATTTCAGTGGCCCTGTGAAATCTTCCTTGCCTGCATTCTGGGAGGTTTGCTTTGGTTCTTGTGTTTGAGGGCACCTCAAAGGCCTTTATGGGACATCCTACTTTGAACAGGGAGGACTATGGAAAAAACACCGGGAATTGAACTGTGTGTTTCTCTGTATGTTGACTTTGGCAAAAACAAAGAAACAAACAGTAAATGAGTGCCCTAGTGGAAACTTCCACAGAGCACTGAGAGAAAGGCTGTAGCAAGATCTAACTCAACTCTCAATCAAAGTGAGCCTCCATCTTAAGCAAATCTAAATCCAATTCATAGAAACATGGGCAGTAATTTTAACCCATAAAAACAGGTGTGTCTGGGTTGGGTGGGAGGTTAAAAAGTAAAAAATCTGAAACACGAACCCAACCCGCTTCGATGGGGGGCGCATGTGACCTATCCACTCTCAGGAGGCGAGTCAGGTGTTGAAACCTTTTAAGGAGGTTGCGTGCCTTCATTTTAAAAGTGTTCCTGTTTCTAACCCATGGTGGCCAAATTTCCCGGGCCTCGGAAAACCCTGCAGGTAAAAGGAGGTGAGAAGGGCCGGCCCCATAAGGTGAGTGCCTTTAGAGAACCACCTGTGGGCCAGGCTAGCAGCAGTTTCCCCCGGCCCAACAAGCTACCCTGTAAATCCCCACCTCCTGTGATTGATTGGCACCCCATTGACAACCTTAAACATTCACCCTCTCCACCACCGGCGTACCGTGGCTGCAGTGTGTACCATCTACAAGATGCACTGCAGCAACTCGCCAAGACTTCTTCAGCAGCACCTCCCAAACCCGTGACCTCTAACACCTAGAAGGACAAGGGCAGCAGGCATATGGGAACACCACCACCAAGTTCTCCTCAAAGTCACACACCATCCTGACTTGGAAGTATATCGCCGATCCTTCATCGTCACTGGGTCAAAATCCTGGAACTCTCTAACAGCACTGTGGGAGTACCTTCACCACACAGACTGCAGCGGTTCAAGAAGGCGGCTCACCACCACTTTCTCAAAGGTAATTAGGGATGGGCAATAAATGCTGGCTTTGCCAATGACACCCACATCCCATAAACAATTTTTTTTTTTAATTGTCTATCTGCTTCCCCGCTTCCGCGATCGGACCCCCCCACCCCGATCAACATCTCCTCCCCCCGCGATCTCTTCCTCTGACCACGATCTCGTTTCCCCTGACAACCATCTCGCTCCTCCCAACCATCATTTTGCTCCTCCTGACCACCATCTTGCTCCCCTGATCACCATCTCCCTTCCCGCCACGATCTCCCCCCCACCCCGTCTGCAATCTCTCCCTGCCTCCCTACTCGCTCCTCCGCTGCATCCTTCATCTGCAGGCTTTCCCGTCCGACAGGCAGCCATACTGTCAAACCTGCAGAAACAATTTAAAGATGTGCAGGACGTTCGGGAAACCCGTACTTCCGGGTTTCCTGTCCATAACTCAACCTCACGTCCGCTCCGAACATGCAGCTCTGTAAATATCGGGGCCATGGAATCTTACATGACAGAAGGAGGCCATTCGGCCCATCATGTCTGTGCCAGCTCTCTGAAAGAGCTATCCAATTAGTCCCATTCCCCGCTCTTTCCCCATAGCCCTGCAAATTATTTTCCTTTTCAAGTATTTATCCAATTCCCTTTTGAAATTTACTATTGAATCTGCTTCCACCACCCTCTCAGGCAGTGCATTCCAGATAATAACAACTCGCTGCATGAAAGAGATTCTCTTCATCTCCCCTTTGGTTCTTTTGCCAATTATCTTAAATTAATTTAAAATAATACATTTTGCTCTCTGATAAATGTGAATCATTCCAATTTGATGGCTGATAGTTCATACAGATGCCCTATTTTCAGCCCCCATTTCTGTTTACGATTGTATTAAATGCTTTTCATCCTATTCTGTTAAGAAGGATCCAGTACAGATTCACCAAAAACATTTATGGTGTTGTAAGAAAGAAATAATTCTCAATGTTATTGGTTATGTTGAAAGTCTGCAGTGGATTAACTTGAAAATCGTTTACATTCCCAACTCACTTGCTAGTTTAACATGATTTATTTATCAGTCAAATCATTGTACCTTTTATGAAAGCAAACACGAGCGCATTTGCACCAGGGAGTTTGTGAAGGGTTCATTCAGAGGGCAGCCTGTTGACCTTAACAGGGGCGCACTGGACTCCCATACAGATTACTAAGTTCAGAGGTCAGAGCTACTTACTGGGTAAATCTCAGCTGAGGCTGACCTGACAGAAATCTTTAAAATTATGAAGGGGTTTGATAGACGTAGAGAAGATGTGGGGGAGAAATTTGCAGTCATCAATATAAGATAGTCATGAATAAATCCAATAGGGAATTCAGGAGAAAAATAAGTTACTTGCATTTATATAGCGTCTTTCACGACCTCAGGATGTTCCAAAGCGCTTTACAGCCAATTGAATAATTGTGAAGTGTAGTCACTGTTGTAATCTAGGAAACACGGCATCCAATTTGTGCACAGCAAGGTCCCACAAACAGCAATGAGATAATAACCAAATAAGCTATTTTAGTGTGGTTGGTTGAGTGATAAACATTGGCCAGGACACCGGGGAGGACTCCCCTGCTCTTCTTCGAATAGTGCCGTGGAATCTTTTACATCCACCTAAGAGAGCAGACGGGATCTCGGTTTAACGTCTCATCCGAAAGACGGCACCTCCGGCAGTGCAGCACTCCCTCAGCACTGCACTGGAGTGTCAGCCCAGATTGTTGTGCTCAAGTCTCTGGAGCGCACATTGTTGCTCAGAAAGTTACATGCAGAGCTGCTCCTATGTTTTCTGCAGGATTGAAAGCTGCTCCTCACAAACAATTTAGCAGCAGTTGTTGGTGTTGAATTCCACCACTTGATGACATCAGCAAGTTTCTCTCCAATGACATCATAGGTTTGGATTGCTGCCCAGATTTGGTGTCTCCATTCATGTTCTCACTGGAAAGGAAGTACTGCTGTAAAAAAGACACACGGAAACAGAGGAAGCAACGAGGGTAAATGCAAGTGTAACTTCCCTTTGCAGCACCTAGGACTGTTCAGCAATTCATATGGGTAAATGTAACAGGGCTGCTGGGTGAATGAGAAAGTGTTGTAAACAAGATGAATGAGCGAGTGTTGTAAGGTAGTGGTTCTCAAGTCTCAAAGGATGTTTTTTTTCAAAATTGCTTTAATTTATAGAAATGGGTGTAATTTGCATCCAGCAAACTGCCAGCATGTTAATTAATCATGGACAATTTCTGAGGAAAATGTAGTTAATTGAAACACTACCACTGGTTCTTGAGGTCTGGAGGCGTGGTTGTAAGAATAGCACACACTGCCTTTCCAGGTCTCATTATGCTTACTCTGTGGCCTTGATCAAGTGAACCCATGGCCTACATCTGATCCCTTGATCTCACTCTTGACCCCGTGAAATAATCGACAGCGTCGAGATTCAATTATCTTCATAGCTCTAATTTACAAGGTGACTCGTGCAAACAAACATTCACACGAGTGCGTGATGGAAGCTTGCAGCCACCAGTAAAGTTAATTAAAGGTCCAATGACTACACTATATATATGCTTAGAGATTGATGAGTCAGGCTTCAGGGCAGCTGCAGACAGTAACGAGCCTGGGGATTTAGAAAAGGCCTTAAACCTAGAAAGGAATCTTTCGGATCATTATTACTGGAAGCTGTAAATCGCTGCAGTGAGAGTTTCTGCAGGCTTGGAGCCAATGGATTTACAGCCAGTAGTACTTCTGGAAAATTCAATGCTGTTTAAAACCTGTCATTATTCCATTATGGGTGGTGTTGCTCAATTTAGTTATTGTAGTAATTCGCCACATGGGCCTTACCTGCAGTGGTAATAATTTGTCTCATATGCTACCATTCCTCTGTAACCAGCCAGGCTGCCAACCACTCTAAGTAATGAATTGCTTTGACCTTTTTTTAATCTCATGAATATTCTGATGCACATTGCTGAGGTCTTGACTAATGTTCCTTTAAAAAAAATTTTGGGTGCACGGCCCTTTCAAAATGCACATTTTTTGCCTATTTACAAGTCGGTGAGCTGGCTGCGTGGGAGCGTAAAGGGAACATTGGTCTTGACCCTTTGAACCGAAGTGAGTATTGACACCACCGTGTCAGCCAATGAGTCACATTGTGTCAGCCAATGAGTCACATTCTGTCAGCCAATGAGTCGCATTCTGTCAGCCAATGAGTCGCATTGTGTCAGCCAATGAGTCGCATTCTGTCAGCCAATGAGTCGCATTGTGTCAGCCAATGAGTCGCATTGTGTCAGCCAATGAGTCGCATTCTGTCAGCCAATGAGTCGCATTCTGTCAGCCAATGAGTCGCATTGTGTCAGCCAATGAGTCGCATTCTGTCAGCCAATGAGTCGCATTGTGTCAGCCAATGAGTCGCATTCTGTCAGCCAATGAGTCGCATTGTGTCAGCCAATGAGTCGCATTCTGTCAGCCAATGCGTCGCATTCTGTCAGCCAATGAGTCGCATTCTGTCAGCCAATGAGTCGCATTGTGTCAGCCAATGAGTCGCATTCTGTCAGCCAATGCGTTGCATTGTGTCAGCCAATGCGTCGCATTCTGTCAGCCAATGAGTTGCATTCTGTCAGCCAATGAGTCGCATTGTGTCAGCCAATGCGTCACATTCTGTCAGCCAATGAGTCACATTCTGTCAGCCAATGAGTCACATTGTGTCAGCCAATGAGTCGCATTGTGTCAGCCAATGAGTCGCATTCTGTCAGCCAATGAGTCGCATTCTGTCAGCCAATGAGTCGCATTCTGTCAGCCAATGAGTCGCATTCTGTCAGCCAATGAGTCGCATTCTGTCAGCCAATGAGTCGCATTGTGTCAGCCAATGAGTCGCATTGTGTCAGCCAATGAGTCGCATTGTGTCAGCCAATGAGTTGCATTCTGTCAGCCAATGAGTCGCATTCTGTCAGCCAATGAGTCGCATTCTGTCAGCCAATGCGTCGCATTGTGTCAGCCAATGCGTCACATTCTGTCAGCCAATGAGTCGCATTCTGTCAGCCAATGAGTCACATTGTGTCAGCCAATGCGTCACATTCTGTCAACCAATGAGTCACATTGTGTCAGCCAATGAGTCACATTGTGTCAGCCAATGAGTCACATTGTGTCAGCCAATGAGTCGCATTCTGTCAGCCAATGAGTCGCATTCTGTCAGCCAATGAGTCGCATTCTGTCAGCCAATGAGTCGCATTGCGTCAGCCAATGAGTCGCATTGCGTCAGCCAATGAGTCGCATTGTGTCAGCCAATGAGTCGCATTGTGTCAGCCAATGAGTCGCATTGTGTCAGCCAATGAGTCGCATTCTGTCAGCCAATGAGTCGCATTCTGTCAGCCAATGAGTCACATTCTGTCAGCCAATGAGTCGCATTGTGTCAGCCAATGAGTCGCATTGTGTCAGCCAATGAGTTGGAGGCGGGACTTACATCAAACAGTCTATTTAAAAAGAGTCTCTGTGAACTACAGCAAACTGAACTCATGACAGAAACTACAGCAAAGTCTCCTGATAAGAGCAGGGTGAATTCTCTATCAAAATGCAGTGAATGGAGGATAGTTACATAATACAAATAATGTGCATAAAATCAATCCCAGGCACTTAGAGCAGTGCGGACACCAAGCGTGACAGACGGAGGAATTACCCAATCATCTCCATTCTGGCCGGGAATAGGGGGGGTCACTATATGCAGCCCGCTTTGAGCCTGGAAGCTGGTAATATTATATTGGTAAATTGTTGTCTATGCCTGGGCAGCTGTGCCCCCACAGTCAATGGCACCCTTTAATATAAAGCACCCCAATCTTCATGATCCACAAGCTACATTCCGTTCCTCCTCCATACACACTCGCTTATAAACGTGCGAGGCCAGTTCCGTTGCAGACATCGTGGTATCACACGTCCCAGTTTGTGCATACACAGCGGTAAGGTGGGACTTGTGCCAAGCTCGGGGTCTCCCTTTACCAACCAGCCTCCAATGGGCCTCCGATTAGAACAGGAGCAATGTCTCGTGAAAGATGCAAAAGCAATTCCCCCATTGACTCAAAATGGTCAAGCTTTGGCATGTTTAAACATTTTTATACGATCAGCTGTCAACCGTGCCAAATGCCAGTGGAAATATCAGCAGGCTTCTTCCAACAGTATAAATGCTACCCTAATGACTTACTAGTCGAGTAGAGCCTCCATTAGCTGGCATAATGGAGTGAACCCCTGCAGGATATAATGGAAATTGGCAGTTGATCAAGAGCCCCAAACATTGTTCTTACAAGTGCAGTATTGTATAGCAGTACCCCAGGCATGGAAATAAAGACAAGTACAATACAAATAGCAAGTGGAAATTATAAATAAATACAGAAAATGCTGGAAACACTCAGCAGGTCAGGCAGAATCTCTGGAGAGAGGAACAGAGTTAACGTTTCCGGTCAATGATCTCTCTCTCCACAGATTCTGCCTAACCTGCTGAGTATTTCCAGCATTTTCTGTTTTTATTTCAGACTTCCAGCATCCGCAGTATTTTGCTTTTGTTTAAATGGAAAATGATGTAATTTTATTCACTTAAAGAAAGAACTTGCATTTATATAGTGCCTTTCACAACCTCAGGACATTCCAAAGTGCTTTACAAAAAAATGAAGTACTTTTGAACTGTTGTAATGTATGAAACGCGGCATCCAATTTGCGCACAGCAAGCTCCAACAAACAGCAATGTGATAATGACCAGATAACTTGTTTTAGTGATGTTGGTTGAGGGATAAATATCGGCCAGGACACTGGGGAGAACTCCCCTGTTCTTTTTCAAATAGTGCCATGGGATCTTTTACATGCACCTGAGAGGGCAGACAGGGCCTCAGTTTAACAAATCATCTCATCCAAAAGACAGCACCTCCGACAGTGCAGCACTCCCTCAATACTGGAATATCAGCCTCTGACTCTGAGGTGAGAGTGCTACCACAGTGAGCCACAGCTGACACCTCTGAGAAGGAAATTCATTCTAAATAACTGAAGTAATAAATTGACATCTAGTGCAAGTTGTTGCCTTGTGTAGATCCTCCCAGGTAATTGGTATGATGACAGGAGTGTGGGTAACAGAGGTAACAGAGGACCCACACCATTTACAGCAATCTCAGGCCTTTATTGCATAATGGGGAGTGAAAATGATGGAGCCAATAATGTGAGGCCTTCAACGTGCCTGATGGATTCAGCACAACCCAACGCTGCCACCCACCACAAAGAGCTTTTTATAGGCTGCTCACAAACTGCGCGCTAGGCCGAATATGGCCCGAGAAAGTATTCAAATTAAGAGGTCTTCCCATAATGCAATTTTTTTTTAAACTTGTGTTTATAGGATGTGGGCGTCACTGGCAAGGCCAGCACTTATTGCCCATTCCTATTTGCCCTTGAGAAGGTGGTGGTGAGCCGCCTTCTTGAACTGCTGCAATCCGTGTGGTGAAGGTACTCCCACAGTGCTGTTAGGTAGGGAGTTCCAGGATTTTGACCTAGCGACGATGAAGGATTGGCGAGATACGTCTAAGTCAGGATGATGTGTGACTTGGAGAGGAACTTGGAGGTGATGGTGTTCCCATGCACCTGCTGCCCTTGTCCTTCTAAGTGGAAGAGCTCGCAGGACTGGGGGTGCTGCCGAAGAAGCCTTGGCGATTTGCTGCAGTGCATCTTGCAGATGGTACACACTGCAGCCATGGTACGCCAGTGGTGGAGGGAGTGAATGTTTAAGGTGGTAGAGGGGGTGCCAATCAAGCGGGCCGCTTTGTTCTGGATGGTGTTGAGCCTCTTGAGTGTTGTTGGAGCTGCACTCATCCACACTCCTTATTTGTGCCTTGTAGATGGTAGAAAGGCTTTGGGGAGTCAGGAAGTGAGACACGCGCTGCAGAATACCTAGCCTCTGACCTGCTCTTGTTGCCACAGTATTTATGTGGCTGGTCCAGTTAAGTTTCTGGTGAATGGTGACCCCCAGGATGTTGATGGTGGGGGATTCGGCAATGGTAATGCCATTGAATGTCAAGGGGCAGTGTTTAGACTCTCGCTTGTTGGAGATAGTCATTGCCTGGCACTTCTGTGGCACAAATGTTATGGCACTGAACACTGTGCAGTCATCAGCGAATGTCCCCATTTCTGACCTTATGTTGGAGGGAAGGTCATTGATGAAGCAGCTTAAGATGGTTGGGCCTAGGACACTGCCCTGAGGAACTCCTGCAGCGTTCTGGGGCTGTGATGATTGACCTTCAAGCACTACAACCATCTTCCTTTATTCTAGTATGACTCCAGCCAGTGGAGACTTTTCCCATTGACATCAGTTTTATCAGGGCTCCTTGATGCCACACTCGGTCAAATGCTGCCTTGATGTCAAGGGCAGTCACTCTCACCTCACCTCTGGAATTCAGCTCCTTTGTCCATGTTTGGACCAAGGCTGTAATGAGGTCGGGAGCCGAGTGATCTTGGCGGAACCCAAACTGGCATCAGTGAGCAGGTTATTGGTGAGTAAGTGATGATTGATAGCACTGTCGATGACACTTTCCATCATTTTGCTGATGATTGAGAGTAGACTGATGGGGCGGTAATTGGCATATTGGATTTGTCCTGCTTTTTGTGGACAGGACATACCTGGACAGTTTTCCACATGGTCGGATAGATGCCAGTGTTGTAGTTGTACTGGAACAGCTTGGCTAGAGGCGTGGCTAATTCTGGAGCACAAGTCTTCAGCACGATAGCTGGGATGTTGTCAGGGCCCATAGCCTTTGTATCCACTGCGATCAGCTGTTTCACGTGGAGTGAATCGAATTGGCTGAAGACGGGCTTCTGTGATGGTGGGGACCTCAGGAGGAGGCTGATATGAATCATCCACTCAGCACTTCTGGCTGAAGATGGTTGCAAACGCTTCAGCCTTGTCTTTTGCATTCATGTGCTGGACTCCACCATCATTGAAGATGGGGATATCCATGGAGCCTCCTTCTCTTGTTAGTTGTTTAATGGTCCACCACCATTCACGACTAGATGTGGCAAGACTGCAGAGCTTTGATCTAATCTGTTGATTGTGGGATCGCTTAGCCCTGTCTATAGCATGCTGCTTCCGCTTTTTAGTATGCATGTAGTCCTGTATTGCAGCTTCCCCAAGTTGGCACCTCATTTTTAGGTACACCTGGTGCTGCTCCTGACATGCTCTTCTACCCTCCTCATTGAACCAGGATTGGTCCCCTGGCTTGATGGTAATGGTAGAGTGAGCGATATGCTGGGCCATGTGGTTACAGATTGTGGTGGAATACAATTCTGCTGCTGCTGATGGCCCACAGCGCCTCATGGATGCCCAGTTTTGAGCTGCTAGATTTGTTCTGAATCTATCCCATTTAGCACGGTGGTAGTGCCACACAGGAGGGTGTCCTCAGTGTGAAGATGGGACTTCGTCTCCACAATGACTGTGCGGTGGTTACTGCTACCAATGCTGTCATGGACAGATACATCTGTGTCAGATAGATTGGTGAGGACAAGATCAAGTAGGTTTTTCCCTCATGTTGATTCTCCCACCACCTGTCGCAGGCCCAGACTGGCAGCTATGTCCTTCAGGACTCGGCCAGCTCAGTCAGTAGTGGTGCTAATGAGCCACTTTTGGTGATGGACATTGAAGTCCCCCATCCAGAGTACATTCTGCACCCTTGCTACTCTCAGTGCTTCTTCCAGGTGGTGTTCAACATGGAGGAGAACTGATTCATCAGCTGAGGGAGGGCGGTAGGTGGTAATCAGCAGGAGGATTCCTTGCCCATACTTGACCTGAAGCCATGAGACTTCATGGGGTCAGGAGTCAATGTTGAGGACTCCCAGGGCCACTCCTTCCCGACTGTACACCACTGTGCCACCACCTCTGGTGGGTCTGTCTTGCCGGTGGGACAGGACATACCCAGGGATGGTGATGGAAGAGTTTGGGACATTGGCTGAAAGGTATGATTCTGTGAGCATGACTATGTCAGGCTGTTGCTTGACTAGTCTGTGGGTCAGCTCTCCCAATTTTGGCACAAGTCCCCAGATGTTGGTGAGAAGGACTTTGCAGGGTTGACTGGGCTGGGTGTGCCGTTGCCGTGTTCGTTGCCGAGGTCGATGTCATTGGTCCGTCCAGTTTCATTTTTATTATTTTGTTTCGTAGCGGTTTGTTACAACTGAGTGGCTCGCTGGGCCATTTCAGACGGCAGTTAAGAGTCAATCACATTGCTGTGGGTCTGGAGTCACCTATAGACCAGACCAGGTAAGGACGGCAGATTTCCTTCCCTAAAGGACATTAGTGAACCAGATGGGTTTTTATGACAATCCGATAGTTTCATGGTTACCATTACTGATACTACTGTAGTAATTATTCCAGATTTATTTAATTTACTGAATGTAAGTTCCCCAGCTGCCGTGGTGGGATTTGAACTCACGTCTCTGGAACATTCGTCCAGGCCTCTGGATTACTAGCCGAGTGACATTACCACTATGCTACCGATAAATGGAGCACCTGACTCTCGTCCAGTTGCAAAAGCACCCATTTAGAATGGGTACTGGTGAAAAGTAAATTAAAAATTCTCCTATTGCACTTCAGGTTTAGGACTTTGCTTCCACAGAGGGGGACCCCAGTGTAACATGTTACAAAAGCCATTATTGAGTTAAACATAGCTCTCAAAGGTTTAAATTCACAGGGTAGCGGGGCTGGAAGAGATAAACTAGGATTTAGCATGACTCAGACAATGAAAGCAAGTTTGGACATTTCTGTGATTGTTCACCTCAAACCGAGTTGAGATACGGGGAAGAGAGAAATTGCGTAACACTAGCGGCACACTATGTTACAGCTTGCCATAAACAGAGGGACAACCAGTAAATATAAGAAAAGAGTATATATAAATTATATGAAAGTATATTTATACACTCAGGGATATATCTGTTTATACACTGTATGGATAGATCTGTATTTTTGTGAACAAACATGAATGTTTTCCGATGCTTTGGCAACATAAGATGTAACTTGTCATCTTGCCAATAAAGCGATTTGAATTGAATTGAATTGAATTGAATTGATAGTTTACAGGGTGATCTGGTGAAATTCCAATTGCTGACGTCAAGAGTTGACAAAACGGAGAGAAAAAAAGCTCACGTTCAGGCTCAGTCGGTTTCGCCAGTAGCTGATTTGAAAGGAAGTAAAACAAAAAGTGAATATCCCACCCGTTATTCGGGAAAGTGTAACATTTTTAGTTGTGTGTTGGGAAACATTGTAAGAGAAGTTATAAAAGGTCTAGACTCCTGTTCAGTCACATGCATTCTGCAGAATAAGCCAGCTTCTTAATTTGTTAGGACCTCGTCGTACCAGAGTGTTCACCAATTCCATCGTTGGAAGATTTAGAGAGGTGCACATAGGGACACATGCAAAAGGGAGGGAGGAAGTGTTTAGTTATGATGCTCCAGCCATCATGGGGTGTGGGGCAGGCTTGATGGACCAGCTGGTCTTTTCCTGCCTATTAATTTTCTATGTTCCCTCATGCAATTGCTTTTGGAGAGCACTAACTGTTACGCAAACACAGCAGGCATTCAGCATCAGCAATGGTTCGCAAACACCATGAGATTATTAATCCGTTAATCTGCTGGTACAGTATTATTTTTATCACCAGTAGGTCTTCCATGGTCTTGCTTTTGGACATTAGAAGATCCGCTGTTTTATATGGACAGGACTATTATACCGTGTAACGCAGAAGCTATTATTCTGTCAATTAGAGGTTAATTGCTTGGAGACAGATCCGGAATCCAATTCAACTATATTCTCTGCTACTGGGGAAGCTTCACTGCAACCAGCAGGAAATTATTGTCTTTTTAAGATTGACACCAAAATTTGTGTGTTTGGTACGATATACACACACTATAGTATTTTTTAAAATTAGTTTATGGGATGTGGGCATCGCTGGCAAGGCCAGCATTTATTGCCCATCCCTAATTGCCCTTGAGAAGGTGGCGGTGAGCTGCCTTCTTGAACCGCTGCAGTCCGTGTGGTGAAGGTACTCCCACAGTGCTGTTAGGGAGGGAGTTCCAGGATTTTGACCCAGCGACAATGAAGGATCAGCGATATACTTCTAAGCCAGGATGGTGTGTGACTTGGAGGTGGTGGTGTTCCCATGCGCCTGCTGCCCTTGTCCTTCTAGTATACACTTCCTCTGGTGTCACACTTTCATCTAGAGTATATTATGTTATCTCGCTTCCCTCAGTTTTTCCTCTGAGTGATGTTCAACATGGAGGAGTACTAATTTGTCAGTTGAGTGCTGTTCAGCAGGAGAGTTATTTGACCTAAAGCCATGAAACTTCATGGGGTCAAGAGTCAATGCTGAGGTCTCCAAAGGTCACTCACACCCAACTGTATACCACTCTGGTGGGTCTACCCTGACGGTGGGGCAGCACATACCCAAGGATGGTGAAACAGGAGCCTGGGTTGTCATCTGATAGATACCATTCTGTGAGTGGAACATGTCAGGCTATTGCTTAACTAACTTGGGTACCAGTACCAGATGTTAATGAGGATGATTCTGCAAGATCAATTGGGCTGAGATTGCCCAAGTCGTGTCCTCATTCAATGCCTGCATCATTGCCATTCCCCACCCACCCCCCTTACTACTTTGTAGTGATTTGTTTACAACTGGATGGCTTGCAAGGTCACTTCAGAGGACACCAAGAGTCAACCACTTAGTGTGGGACTGGAGCCATGTGTAGGCCCGCCCGGGTAGGGGTGGGTGGCAGGCTCCCTTCCACTGAAGTGACCCACTGGGAACTTTATGACAGTCTGTCATCTTTCAAGGTCATTTTTGCTGAGATAAGTGATGATAGATCAGGGAAGGCTGCTGCAGGTGTTGGGGGGGCGGGGGGGGGGGGCAAAAAAAAACAATGCCCCATTTTCAAAGCTCAGCTGTGTTTTGGTAAAGATCAGTCAAGGAAAATTCCACAAATGACATCAAAGAATGTCAGGCAGCATGCAGCCTGATTGAAGTGCATGGTCTAAACAATATAATAACCCACAGCAACAGCTCTGCTAATTGAAATCATCTGCTACTTAATATTTTAAACAAAACGACATTAAAGCCAGAGATTAAAAGGCAAGATAACTCAGCTGCTTCGTACTGTGACAAGCATTGTAACAAACTCAGAGGCACCGACAGATTGCTTCTCATTGTGGGTTCATCTTATCAGGATTTTGATTTCTCTGCTGATTATAGTAGGGGTTAAGCTAAAAAAAATGATGACCCAGACAGAACTGCAGAACTTATGTCAGACTGTACTCAATGCCCTATGGTTGTCAACAAGGCAATCAAGAGATTCACGTCAACCAGGGTAAACTTATTAACCACCATAGCGCCAACCATAGCTTGTCTAACTATATCTAGAACATCAATGCAATTCACCTCTCAATTAGTTAAAAAGGAATAGTACTCTCGGGAAAAGAGTGCTTCAGTCTAAACAACTTTGTAAAGGTGAAGCTGCATGGAGACGTCTTGTCTTTTATCTGGAAACTGATTGGATGACATAGCCAATAAACCTTTTCTTTTGACCTGAGCTGAATGAGAAGCCGCATATTTCTCGGTGCTAGAATGTAACTTAAAAGTTCAGTGCAGTCTGATGTGAAGTGCTGAAGGGCAAGTGCCAGCCTGCAGGTACATTCCAACCACAGTCCATTTACTGGGAAAAATGCTGATCCTTAATTAGCTCAGTGATAGTCTACCAGAGATGGGCCCGTCACCTACATTATCATCCAAGGAAGTTTGCTATCAATATGCTTTTTTTCCAAGAAAATATCACTGTTTCCCCTTAGGGGAAACCTTTTACACAATTTCCCAAACTATCTATTTGTATTTTGCATTCTAAATTCCTATGCCCGCGTTGCTCCAGTTTAAATCTACTCTCAGTCCAGTTCTTCAAAATAAAACGTATATTAAAAAATCTTGACAACAATAACTTGCATTTATGTCGTGCCTTTAATGTAGAAAAATGTCCCAAGCTGCTTTGCATGGGCATAATCAGACAAAAATGAACGCTGAGCCAAAAGAGGCGATATTAGGATGGGTGACCAAAAGCTTAGTTAAAAAGGTTGGTTTTAAGGAGGCTCTTAAAGGAGGAGAAGGAGGTGGAGGGTTTTAGGGAGTAAATTCCAGAGTTTAGGGCCTAGGCAGCTGAAGACACAGCCACTAATGGTGGTGCAGAAGGAGGGGAGGATGTACAAGTGGCTAGAGTTGGAGGAAGAGAAAGGTGCTTGGATTATAGAGAGTACAGATATAGGAAAGAAAAAGGCCATGAAGAGATTTAAACACAACAATGAGAATTTTAAATTGGAGGCATTGTAGTTGTAGATGATGTCGGTGCTGCGGCAGGACAAAAATCCGATTGGAGAGATTCAAACATGGAGTTGCAGGAAAGATGGGCATGGATTTGTGAGGAAACAACATGTTCAAGGACTCTGGAGAGGAATGGGAGGTTGGAAATGGGGCAGTAGTTTGCATGGATAGAGGGGTCAAGGGTTGTTTTTTTAAGAGGGGGTAATGACTGCGCTTTTGAAAGGGAGGGGAACAGTACCTGAGGAGAAGGAACCATTGACAATGTTAGCTGGCATGGGGGCTAAGAAGGGAAGTTGAGTGGTCAGCAGTTTAGTGGGAATAAGGTTAAAAGGAGCAGGAGGTGGGACTCATGGACCAAAATGAGCTTGTAGAGAGCATTAAGGGAGATAGGAGAGAAACTATGGAAAGGTGCAGATTCAGGCCTAAGGGAGGGGGGAGTCTGCGGGCGGTGGTGTTTGGCATGATGGACAATAGGAAAGGAGGGAAGCAGCAGAGGCAGCTTAATTGATGTCTCAATCTTAATGCCAAAGTCCATGAGCTCCTCCTTGTTGGAGGTGAGAGTGCTGGGGGCAGAGTTTAAGGAGACTGTTTACATTGGAGTTTATCTTTGCTCTCCAGCATGATCCTGGAGCAGAGGGCAATTCTGGCAGAGGAGAGTGTGGTCTGATAACACTTGATGTGCTCCAGCCAGATCTGGTGATAGATGACTAAACCAATTGTGTACCAGATACACTCAAGTCTGCACCCCTTAGATTTGAGGGAGCAAAGATAGGGGCCATTCAAGGGGAAACGATGGATGTGAGCGAGTAGGGGTTTTACTGGGGGCAAGGCTGGAGGTGAGGGAATTGTTAAGCAGATTGACAGTTCCTGAAGTTTTGTGATGAATGGAAGGTTAGTTTTTCCAGATGGACGCAAAATGAAGTGGGGCTGAAGGGGGTTGGGGAATGTGGGTGTTGAGGGATGCAAGGAAGTGTCGGAGATGGCCTTGTCTGTGATCAAGACCATGAGAGTAGAGAGGCCATGTGGGATGACAAGGCCGAAGGAGAGGCTGTGAATATGGGTACTGGAGTTTATATGGAAGGTACTAAAGGAACGACTGAGTCTGACTGTGACAGTAAAAGTAGAGTTGTATATCCAGGGAGGGTTCAACATCAGCAATGTGTGTTAATTCAGTTTTCTCACAAGGTTGGCTCTGAATCCAATGCCTCTGATTTAATCTGTTTAAACAAAGGCTTTTAATATTAATCATAATTAGTTTTGTGCCCGTTCAAATTTTCAAAGGAGCACTGATGCTGTGTTCGATATTAAGAAAAAATTTAGAATAAAAACGGAAAAAGGCTGGAAACACTCAGCCGGTCAGGCAGCATCTGTGGAAGAGGGAAAAAAAGTTAACGTTTCAGGTCGGTATTCCTGAATCCAACTGAACTTCAAAGGTTGAACTCCCAAGGCTCAGGAGGGCATACGTTGGACATCCCTGTCATTTGGTAACAGAATGTGAGTACAGCAGTTAGATGCAATCTTTTCAATGTGCTGCACTCTTGATACTATTCTAATTGGGTTTTTGAACTACCAAGACCCCCGATTATATTCAGCTGTGAATTTTGTGGTACCATTATTGCAACGTGATGGTACATTCGCCCCAACATGTTGATGATACAAAGCTGGGTGGGAATGTACGTTCTGAGGAGGATGCAAGGAGGCTTCAAGGGGATATAGACATGCTAAGTGAGTGGGCAAGAACATGGCAAATGGAATACAATGTGGAGAAATGTGAAGTTATCCACTTCAGTAGGAAAAATAGAAAAGCAGTGTATTTTTTAAATGGTGAGAGATTGGGAAATGTTGGTGTTCAGAGGGACTTGGGTGTCCTTGTACACGAATCACTGGAAGTTAACATGCAGGTACAGCAAGTAATTAGGAAAGCAAATGGTATGTTGGCCTTTATTACAAGAGGATTTGAGTACAAGAGTAAAAACGTCTTACTGCAATTATATAGGGCCCTGGTGAGACCACACCTGGAGTACTGTGTACAGTTTTACCTAAGGTAGGGTATACTTGCCATAGAGGGAGTGCAACAAAGGTTCACCAGACTGGTTCTTGCAATGGGGGATTATCCTATAAGGACAGATTGAGTAGACTAGACCTATATTCTCTAGAGTTTAGAAGAATGAGAGGTGATCTCATTGAAACATCCAAAACTCTTACAGGGCTCGACAGGGTAGATGCAGGGAGGATGTTTCCCCTGGCTGCGGAGTCTAGAACCAGGGGTCACAGTCTCAGAATAAAGGGTCGGCCATTTAAGACTGAGACGAGGAGAAATTTCTTCACTCAGAGGGTGGTGAATCTTTGTAATTCTATACCCCAGAGGGCTGTGGAGGCTCAGTCGTTGAGTATATTCAAGACAGAGATCGATAGATTTTTGAATATTAAGGGAATCAAGGGATATGGGGATAGTTCAGGAAAGTGGAGATGAGGTAGAAGATCAGCCATGATCTTATTGAATGGCAGAGCAGTCTCAAAGGGCCAAGTGGCCTACTCCTGCTCCTATTTCTTATGTTCTTATGTTAACAGCCTCTTACAGTCTTTAATCTCAATGTAACTTCAGTGCTACCTTGAACTATAATTAGCATTGCTTTACTCTCATTAAGACTGTGTTATGAAAATATAGACAGTAATGTGCATCATTTAGTCTTTGGTGTTTTGAGATCTGCAAAAAGCTTGAGCTTTGCTCTTGTGGCTTACCCTATAATTATTTTTAAAGGTCTCAAGGTGTTCATCTGCAGCGCCACACAAGATCTGAATAGTTAGTACCGTTCAATCTTCATACTGAAGCCTCTATAATGCGGCTTCACAATAGGCTGTCACGTGGCACGATGGTGCTGAGCAACTAATTTGTTTACATCAGGAATTTCTGATCAGCAAGCCAAAAATTCTCCACTTCAGTGTCCAATTAACAGCGGCTCTGAGAAATCGCTGCAAAACACGCAGTTGCAACATTCTAAACTTCCCCCCTAAAGGTTCTACTTCCCCTTTCACAGGGAAGCGTTGTGGGTTTAGGTAAGTGTGCAGGTCGCAAATCATTTCTCAGGCAGGTGTGTGGGCCAAGAGTGGGACAGAGAGACAGGTTCTGTTCTTCAACACTGTTCACTTCGAGAAAGACTCTTTAAAGCTCAGCAAGTTGAAGAGATGAAGTGATGTGTAACGTTACGGGGGGGGGGGTTGTTTGCGGAGTAATGGCTGGAATTCCTGGGCACTGACTGACATCCCGCTCCTTCGGAATCAGTCGTTTGTTTGACCTGAAATACAAAATGGAACCCCACATCTTTTTGCTGGGAAAATAAAAGTCAGCAGCTGGAAGTTTGTCCTTGTGAACATGGTAGTGTTTGTAATAGATTTTTACATTTGACGTGCTAAACTTGTATGTCAAGCGGCTTCTCCAATGGATGACGAGGTAAATGCACTGGTGCATCTGGTGTGGTACTGAACCATACAGACCATGGTGGGTGCAGGTTCAATCTCTGGTCTTTGTTCAGTTTGCTGATCTAATAGGACGGTAGTAGGTGGCTGTATCTCAGCATGAGTCAGCACACTCCTAAGAGGAAAAGGGAAGATAATCAGGAGGAAAGAATTGTAGATTTTAATTTACTGCTTTTACTTCCAGCATTTGCAGTTTTCTTTCTGTTTGTACAATTCATGATGAAGACTTAGAAAGCCACAATGTGAGCTGAGTTAACATTTCAAGTTTACCAAGCTCACAACAAGCTCAGTCGTTGATAGCCCGGATTTTGCGGTCAGCGGCCCACAGACTTTTCACGGGCTTTTCAGCGGAGACTTGCTCCAATCCGGCGTCTGGTCCAGCTCAGGGGATCTATGGCACCTGTGAGCAGGTTAAGCAACAGCGAGGCTTTGCAACCAATCAGATTGAAGAATCCTCACTGAGACACGTAGGGGGGAGTTTTAACCCCAAACAATGGGTGGGTTGGCGTCAGGTGGGAGTTTAAAGTGCTGAAAATCTGAATTCCGACCCTCAACCCGCCTCCAACCTGCCCACTTCTGGTTTTAATGGAGGTGTGATGGGGGGGGGGGGGGCGGGTGGCGGGTGGCCAACCCGCTCCCAGGAGGCGGGTCGACACTTTAAATATTATAATGAGGCTGCGTGTCTCATTTTGAAGCTCCATTTTAAATTTATCTCTGGCTGGTTGGGTTTCCCGGGCTTCAGAGAACCCGCCAGCTAAAGGGAGGCAAGGAATGCTGGATCCACGAGGTAAGAGCCTTTCCACTTACCTGCTGGATCCAGGAGGTAAGAGCCTTTCCACTTACCTGCTGGATCCAGCGTTCCTGCCTCACCGATACGCTGCGATCGGATACCCCCCAATGCTTCCAATCTCCCCCCGACCTCCCCCGCAAGGCCTCCTACACCTGCCCCTCGCACCCCACCAGGCCTCCGATCTCCGATCCCCCATTCAGTCTCTGATCCCTGGCCCCCGACCCCGCTCCAACCTCCAGCCTTCTGCTCCCTCTGACGATTCCCAGCCTCTGAACCCGCTGACAATCTCCAGCCTTCCAACCCCTCCAAGGATCTCCAGCCTTCTGACCTCTTGTGACATTCCCCGGCCTTCTGGGTGCTTTCCTGTCCCTGGTCTGGTGTTGCTATTGCCAATTCTAGCTCCCCTACTTATATCCCGGTTGAAGTCAGCTAACAGAATAAAAAGCTGGTATCGGTAAAAATGACCGTGAAGCTGTCGGATTGTCATTAAAAACCCAACTGGTTCACTGATGTCCTTCTGGGAAGGACACATGCTGTTCTTACCCAGTCTGGCCTATATGTGACTCCAGTCCCACACCAATGTGGTTGACTTTTAAGCACCTCCTGGAGTGGCCCAGCAAACCAGTGCAACTAAGGATGGGCAATAAACACCAGCATTTCTAGCGATGCTCACACCCTGAGAATGGGGGAAAAAAACTTGGTTAGATTCCTACAGCATGGAAGGAGGCCATTCAGTCCGTCGTGCCTGTGCCAGCTCTTTGAAAGAGCTATCTGTAGTGTATGTACCTTTAAGAGAGAACTTCTTTTACAGCTCCTGTATACTGTAGTACCGGCAGTGACCACACCTGTATATAAGCCTTGAGTATGCCTCTGTACCCCCAGTCTTGAGACTACCCTACTCCAGTAAATACCTGTTGATTGTTAAGTTACAGCATCCGTGTGGTTATTGAAAAACATCATACTCTCAGAATCATGGATCTAACAGTGGCGACGAGTGTCGATTCGAATCTACCTGTAACTCTGCATTTCCCTTCGAGGATTCGCTCCGGGAGGGCGGTGTAAGAAAGTCGAGGCCAGAAACACGGGCGTCGACCACGAGCAACCGCCCAGTCGTCCGGCAGAGAGTGAACATCACAGGGGAGGCTGTGGAGAGCCGGGCTTGGTTCCCCAGCCACGACGATCAGCAACAGACTGACGACAGGTACCAGGTACAGCGCAGACCCTTCCCGGACAGCGGCGGCTGGAGCCGACCGACGGCAGAGAAAAAGCCGAGCAGCGTCGACGGGGTAAGATAGAGGGTGAAGCGCACAGGGCACAGCCGGGGGTTGAAAACCGAGCGGCGTCGAGGAAAAACAAAACAGAGAGAGAGAGGGTAAAGCAGCAACCGGGTTCAGGACCGAGCGGCGGAAACAGGAAAGGCGCACAGAAAAAAAAACGCGCAGAGCGCAGCCAGGGCTCAAGGGCTGAACAGTATCTGCGGGGAGAAGAAGGCAGAGCGCGGGAGATGCCATTGAGCCGCGGAGAAGAAGGAAGAGCACGGGAGACGCCATTTTTAGAAGCCGCAGCGGAGAAGAAGGGCGAGCGCGGGAAGAAAGGAAAGCGCGGGAGATGCCATTTTGTTCCAGCGGAGAAGAAGGGAAAGTGCGGGAGACGCCATTTTTGACAGCTAAATCACACCCAGGGATGCCGAAGAGTGGCAGTATCTCTACGTTCGACAATGAAGTCGAAGATTGGGCGACATATGTGGAACGTATTGAGGTGTACTGCAGGGCGAATGAAGTGCCAGATGCTAGGAAAGCACTGGTTTTGTTAAATTCCATGGGTGCAAAAACTTATGGGTTACTGCGAAACCTAATAACCCCAGAGAAGCCTGTGAACAAGAATTTCGAAAGCATAGTAAAAATCCTACAGGACCACTTAAACCCCACACCGCTGTGGATAGCAGAACAATTTAAGTTCCATAAAAGGAACAAACACAAAGACGAAAGCAATGCTGAGTACTTAACGGAACTGCGCAAGCTATCAAAACACTGCCAGTTTGGAGTGGGACTCGCTGATACGTTAAGGGACAAATTTGTGTGTGGGCTTCAAAGTGAAGGAACCCAGAAACAGCTTCTATCAGAAAAGGATCTTACGCTGGACAAGGCTTTCAGTATGGCAGTATCACACGAAGCAGCCACAAGGGGCGCTGCAGAGATACAACGGAGACCGCAAGAATATGGCACCAATGAAATGTCCTATGGAACAGGGAAGTGTTATCGCTGCGGCAGAACAACACACGACCAGAAGGATTGTTGGTTCAATGACCAAGTGTGCAGACAGTGTGGAAAAGCAGGACACATAGCAAGAGTCTGCAGGTCTGGGAAGAAAACCAACAGCAAGAAATCTCCACAGGAGAAGTACAAAAAGGTACACAAGGTGATGGACAGTCGTTCAGACGAACAGAAAAGTGATACAGACTCCGGAAGCAAGGAGCTGGGTTGTCTGAAACTACATAAGGTAACCAAAATGGAGGATCACCAGACTATCTGGGTTACACTCAAGATAGACGGAGTCCAAGTGAAAATGGAATTGGGCACAGGATCAGCCCTAACAGTCATAAACCAAAGGGACCACAAGCGGCTATTTTCACATATACCCTTGAAAGCTACAGAGATTGTCTTGAAGACGTACACGGGGCAAAAAGTCTACCCCAAAGGAAAAATAAGGGTGAAAGTGATATACAAAGGCCAGGAAATACCTAAAATGGACGTATATGTATTGCCAGATGGAGGACCACCACTGCTAGGACGTGAATGGATCTGGAAGATACAATTAGATTGGCATTCCATATAGGCACTGAAGGTTGAGGCCAAAAAGGATGACGACGTCACACCTGGATGACTGTCAAAAATGCTAACTGACGCAAAAGAAGTGTTCCAGGAGGGACTCGGAACACTAAAAGGCATAACAGCAACGATTAAAATAGAGGAAAATGCAAGCCCAAAGTTTCTTAAGGCCAGACCAGTGCCTTATGCGATCAGACCAGCCGTCGAAGCAGAGCTGGAAGGGTTGGAACGTTCAGGAGTACTGTCCAAAGTAGACTGGAGCGAGTGGGCTACACCCATCGTTCCTGTAATGAAGAGGTCGTTGAGTAATACGCCTGGGGAACCAAAGAAGGTCCGCATCTGCGGGGATTTTAAGGTGACAGTGAACCCAGTCCTTCACACGGTACAATATCCACTTCCACGAATTGAGGATATTTTCGCCTCGCTATCTGGAGGGAAACGCTTCACCAAAATTGATCTAGCCCAGGCGTACTTGCAAATGGAGGTAGAACAAGCCTCGAAACAATACCTCACGATCAACACTCATAAAGGTCTCTATCAATACAACCAGCTGGTGTTCGGGGTAGCATCGGCTCCGGCTATTTGTCAAACGGCGATGGATCAAGTCCTGCAAGGGATTCCAGGGACCCAGTGTTATTTGGACGACATCCTGGTCACGGGCGAAAATGACAGTGATCACCTCGCCAACTTGGAGAAGGTGCTCACCAGATTAAAGGAATATGGGCTACGAGCTAATGGCCACAAGTGCAAGTTTTTCCAGAAGCAGATCTCGTATTGTGGCCACGTCATCGATGAAGAGGGGTTACATAAGTCCCCTGAAAAGATTGAGGCAGTAGTCAAGGCTCCAGCACCGGAAAATGTGTCACAACTGAGGTCGTTCCTCAGGCTGGTAAACTACTACCATAAGTGCTTACCAAATTTGTCCACGGTATTACATCCACTGAACACCCAACTGCAAACAGGGGTACCATGGAAGTGGAATGACGAACGTAGACGAGCTTTCCAGAAGTGTAAAGAATTGATCACATCAAAAGAGCTGTTGGCCCATTTCAACCCAGCACTACCAATTCGTTTGGCATGTGATGCATCACCCTATGGTATTGGAGCGGTGCTGTCGCACAAATTCCCAGACGGGTTGGAGAGGCCAGTAGCCTTTGCGTCTCGGTCACTAACCTCAGCCGAGCGCAACTACGCCCAGATTGACAGGAAGGCCCTCGGCCTAGTATGGGGAGTAAAAAAATTCAACCACTATCTGCATGGGCAGAAGTTCACCTTGCTGACTGACCACCAACCACTTGTCTCCATCTTTAATCCTAAGAAGGGCGTTCCAGTGATGACTGCACAATGGTTACAAAGATGGTCCCTGTTTCTCGGGGCGAATCAATATGAAATAGAATATAAAGGCACGAAACAGCATGGAAACGCTGATGGGCTATCACGCCTGCCACTGCCTACTGTGGAGGAAGCACCAGCAATGGACCCTATCGAGATATTTTATTCGTCAATAATTGAACGATTGCCAGTAACGAACGCAGATATAGAGAAGGAGACCCGCAATGATCCGACACTGTCTTGGGTATATGATTTGACAGTGAGGGGATGGCCAACACATGGCGACTCACTGTTGCCAGCATTCTCATCCAGAAGAGAACAGCTGTCGGTATGCCAGGGGACAGTGATGTGTGGATCCTGAGTGGTGATTCCACCCAAGTTAAGGGAGAGAGTGCTAAATGAGCTTCATGAAGGTCATCTGGGAGGGGTGAAAATGAAAAGCCTTGCTAGGGCTTATGTGTGGTGGCCGGGGATCGATCAACAAATCGAGGACCTAACCAAGAGCTGCTCAGGATGCCAGAAGGTCCAAAATGCACCACCACATGCCCCTCTACACCCATGGGAGTGGCCCTCCTCTCCATGGCAATGGGTGCACATTGATTTTGCTGGTCCATTCATGGACTCAATGTTCTTAATAGCAGTGGATGCTCACTCGAAATGGCCTGAGGTAATAAAAATGTCCTCAACCACTACAAAGAAAACGATTGCAGTCCTACGGACCATATTTGCCAGGAACGGCTTGCCAGAGCAGATTTGCTCTGATAATGGACCACAGTTTGTATCCGAAGAGTTTCAGGAATTTATGAGAAGGAATGGGGTTTAGGCATTACACATCCGCCCCGTATTATCCAGCCACAAATGGATTGGCTGAGATGTTCGTACAAACCTTTAAAAAGGCGATAAAGGCCATGTGCAACGATGCAATTCCACTACAGCATAAGGTGGACAATTTCCTATTAGCCTACAGAAATGCGACACATGCAGTCACTAACCAGACCCCGGCCATGATGTTCTTTAACCGAAGGTTGAGATCTCGTCTGGATTTGCTCAGACCAAATGTGCGAAGAAATGTTGAGGATAAACAATTCCAGCACATCAATGAGGAGCCGACAAGGAGCTTCAATGTAGGACAACCAGTCTTGGCCCGTGACTACCGAACAGAGAAATGGCAACCCGGAACGATATGCACAAGGCAGGGGCCATTAATGTACACAGTGGATGTCGGGGAGAACATTGTGAGACGCCACGTCGATCAGATCTTAGCGTCACAGGAACGAGTCAACCCCATGTCTTGAGTACCTGGGGATGAACCCGACATACCGGTAGCATCTACCTCAGAACCAGTAGCAGTGGAAACCAATGAACTAACCGACGAAAAGGGGCCAGAATCACCTCCGCACCAAGAACAAGAACCTCAGGAAAGGCGCTATCCCGAAAAGATCAGGAAGCCGCCCCAAAGACTGAATCTATAAATGGACTATTGTTGTTTAATGTACATGTTAAAGTGTTAATTGTTATTTGAATATTGTGGGTATTGCTAATCTAAAAGGGGAGGAATTGTAGTGTATGTACCTTTAAGGGAGAACTACTTTTACAGCTCCTGTATACTGTAGTACCGGCAGTGACCACACCTGTATATAAGCCTTGAGCATGCCTCTGTATCCCCCAGTCTTGAGACTACCCTACTCCAGTCAATACCTGTTGATTGTTAAGTTACAGCATCCGTGTGGTTATTGAAAAACATCATACTCTCAGAATCACGGATCTAACACTATCCAATTAGTCCCACTCCTCCACTCTTCCCCTGTAGCCCTGTGTTGAACCTGGGAATTTTCTGAAACAACAACAGAAAATGCTGGAAACACTCAGCAGGTCTGGCAGCACCGTGGAGAGAGAAACAGAATGAACATTTCAGGTCTGTGACCCTTCGTCAGAACTGGAAAAAGTTGGAGAAGTAACAGATTTTTAAGCAAGTGTGGGGCAGGGAAAGGCGGGAGGGGAGGAAAGAACAAAGGGAAGATCTGTGATAGGATGGAAGGCAGGAGAGATTGACTGACAAAAGGGATGATGGTGCAAGGCAAAAGGGGATGGTAATGGGGCAAGTTAAGAAACAAAAGATGACTCGAGATGAGGTGTAAATGACAATGGCAGAATCATCAACAGCTGCCACATGAGAGAAAAAAGAAAACATGGGGGCCGAGGTTATAGTCTGAAATTGTTGAACTCAATGTTGAGTCCAGAAGGCTGTAAAATGCCTAATTGAAAGATGAGGTGCTGTTCCTCGAGCTTACGTTGAGCTTCATTGGAACAGTGTAAGAGGCCGAGGACAGAGAGGTCAGAGTGGGAGTGGAGCGGAGAATTAAAGTGACAGTCAATCGGAAGCTCGGGGTCACGCTTACGAACTGAACGGAGGTGTTCTGCAAAGCGGTCACCCAATCTGCGTTTGGTCACCCCAGTGTAGAGGAGACCACATCGTGAGCAGCGAATACAGTATACTGGGAATTTTCTGTTTGTTTTAACTGATGTAGGAATAATTTGAGGGACTGTCAATATTTCTCTTCTCTCTCTGAACGAATTCCTTTGGCACCACAGCATCAATTCAATAGCATTCAACATGAGGCAGTGATGATCATAAAACTTGTGACGACAAATATATTTTTTTAATGGGGTTGCTGATAGCATCAGTCAAGGTGATATTTTAAATTACTCTCTTCCCTGAACACAACCAAGCTCATTTATAAACTGTCCTTTTGTTTAGTGCTGAGCAACTTTTTTTTGCATTTAAATTAAAATCAATGTGTTTACTAGCTTGTTGATTTTAAATTCCAAGTCAGTTCAGCTTTGTTTAACCAATGATGATTTTATCTGTATCTTTCTATAGGGCCGCCACAGACCACAACATTGACAACACGACAGCAATACTGCGGGAATGGTTAAAGAATGTTCAGCAGGCCTATCACTATGTGGAATGGAGGCCGCTGGATGATCCCAAGTGAGTAGTCTCCATTGTGCAGCCATCCCTGTCAACACTCGGCCCCTCATTTTAAACTTTACAGACATATTTTAGACGAGTTCCAAATATTTTCACAGAAACCTCTTTCAACGAAGTGTCTGTGCAGTTGATGTAAGAAAATATTCCTGGTTCACTTTAAAATAGAATAGGAACAATTAAATGGACACCGCCTTCAAAAGAAGTGTTGGGGGAAACCTTATTTTAATAGGTGTGACACGCTGAGGTAGATCACGTCGGCACTGTGTCACAAGCATGCAGCATCATTGGGACAAAAGTGACAGATTTCACTTTACAGCAACTTTTCCTCTTCAAATAATGACCAGAAATGCTAAACTCACCCTTTTTTTTAATGAAGGCAGGGTATCTTTAAGTTTTATTGTGCCAGACTTGCTCAGTGTCACTCGTTTAGGCATGAGTAGCACTCGGCTTGTTTCAAAAATGCTAAACTTTTATTTGTATGCTAAAAATAAACACAAGGGAGGGATCGGTGCGATCTTTACTCAGAATATCGGGAGGCCCATGCGTGGCCAAACCCGACAGCCAAATCTAGCGAGAGTCGGCAGAGTGGCCAGAGAAGGCCAAGGCAAGTATGTTTATTTAACGTTTCTGTGGAATCCTTGTGGGCCAAGAGGAGCAGGACATCTGCCAAATGCTAATAAGGCCCGGGTGATAAAATCGCTTGGCCCGGCGTGCAGGATATTCACGGCCTCCCAATCCCCAACCGCCAAGCTAAAATCGGGGTTTGAAAGTTCTGGGAAAGAATGGGTTAAGAGTAGGAAATGATAGCCTAGTAACAACAATGTTTTGTTTTCTAGAATTTACTTATAGGTGTTATGTCATTTACAATATTGGCTGTCTGAATTTTTAAAGCGCATCACCTCTATAATGAGACCACTATTCTATAGATAGTGTGTAACTCCACTTCCGCTACAGTGAAATGTCATGACAAGCACTGTTCTTCTGAATCCTCTATTACAGAAAGACCTTTCTTGTGTGGATTGTATTGGAACATCAGGGTCCTGTAGCAACAGTTGTCAAGCATTGGGAAAATGCGAGGGGGAAACAAATTGCAAATCTGTTTAAACATCGAAGCTGAGTTTATTTTCAAAGAGTGACCTACCTCAAAATTGTTCATATTTTTCAACCAAAATGAACGCTCATCACTGCTAATGAATGACACTTGGCAGCTTGTGAGTAGGTTATAGGTTCATGCATGAAGCGACTGAAGCTCGCAGGATATATTTTTGTTCTAAAAAAAACAGCTCCAGTATATTGTGCATGCTGTTCATTCATGCTGCTTATTATACTGTCTTCCTCATCCATGTGCTCCTAGCTCATACACTCTCTGAAAACCTCCTGTGTCACCTAGCTGACTGCATAAACATGGAGTGGATCTATCATAAAACATGGAGTGGACATGTATACCTACACTACGGCAACCACAAATCCCCACACGGTGAGTTCCTGGTTTCAGGCATGCTGTGAGGAGGAGGTGCCAAAGAGGAAGCAAGATTCTTCACCGCCAGAAGGGTGGGGAGAGAGGGAAAACATGGAGGGCCAGTCACTCCAAGCCGCTCCAAAAAAAAATCCTTTAATCCTGGTGCAAGCACCGTTATAGTTAGTGCAGGAGATCCATTAGTTAGTGCAGGGGATCCATTAGTTAGTGCAGGGGATCCATTATAGTTAGTGCAGGGGATCCATTATAGTTAGTGCAGGAGATCCATTATAGTTAGTGCAGGAGATCCATTATAGTTAGTGCAGGAGATAGAAACATAGAAGATAGGAGCAGGAGTAGGCCATTCGGCCCCTCGAGCCTGCTCCGCCATTCAATGAGATCATGGCTGATCATCCAAATTCAGTACCCTGTCCCTGCCTTCACCCCATATCCCTTGATCCCTTTAGCCTTAAGAAATATATCCAACTCCTTCTTGAATATATTTAATGAACTGGCCTCCACCACCCTCTGTGGCAGAGAATTCCACAGGTTCACCACTCTCTGGGTGAAGAAATTCCTCCTCATTTCAGTCCTAAATGGCTTACCCTTTATCCTTAGACTGTGACCCCTGGTTCTGGACTCCCCGGCCATCAGAAACATCCTTCCTGCATCTAGTCTGTCCAGGCCTGACAGGATTTTATAGGTTTCGATGAGATCCCCTCTCAATCTTCTAAACTCCAGTGAGTATAAGCCCAATCGACACAGTCTCTCCTCATACGTCATTCCTGCCATCCCAGGTATCAGCCTGGTGAATCTTCGCTGCATTCCTTCCATGGCAAGAACGTCCTTCCTCAGATAAGGCGACTAAAACTGCACACAATACTCAAGATGTGGTCTCACCAAGGCTCTGTACAACTGCAGCAAGACATCCTTGTTCTTGTACTCGAACCCTCTTGCTACGAAGTCCAACATACCATTTGCCTTCTTAACCGCCTGCTGCACCTGCATGCTTACTTTCAGCGACTGGTGCACAAGAACACCCAGCTCTCTTTGCACTTCCCCTTCTCCCAATCTATTGCCATTCAAAACATAATCTGCCTTCCTGTTTTTGCCACCAAAGTGGATAACCTCACATTTATCCACATTATATTGCATTTGCCATGTTTCTGCCCAATTACCCAACCTGTCCAAATTGTACAGGAGTTTCATGACATCCTCCTCACAGCATACCCTCCCACCCAGCTTTGTGTCGTCTGCAAATTTGGAGATATTACATCCAATTCCCTCGTCCAGATCATTAATATATATTGTGAACAGCTGGGGTCCTAGGACCGATCCTTGTGGTACCCCACTAATCACTGCCTGCCACTCGGAAAATGACCCGTTTATTCCAACTCTTTGCCTTCTGTCCACCAACCAGTTCTCTATCCAAGTCAAACCCTGCCCCCAATCCCATGTGCCTTAATTTTGCACGCTAATCTCTTATTCAGGACCTTATCGAAAGCCTTCTGAAAGTCCAAATACACCACATCCACTGGTTCTCCCTTATCTATTTTACCAGTTACATCCTCAAAAAATTCCAGTAGATTAGTCAAGCATGATTTACCTTTTGTAAATCCATGTTGACTTTGTCCGATCCTGTCACTGCTTTCCAAGTGCTCTGTTATTACATCTTTTATAATAGACTCCAGCATTTTCCCCACGACCGATGTCAGGCTTACTGGTCTGTAATTCCCCGCTTTTTCTCTACCACCTTTTTTGAATAGTGGGGTAACATTAGCTACCCTCCAATCCATGGGTACTGTTCCAGAGTCTATCGAGTTCTGGAAGATGGCCAGCAATGCATCTACTATTTCTAGGGCCACTTCCTTAAGTACCCTAGGATGTAGATTATCAGGCCCTGAGGATTTATCAGCCTTCAGTCCCATCAATTTTCCAAACACCATCTCACTACAAATACTGATTTCTTTCAGTTCCCATTAGTTAGTGCAGGGGATCCATTAGTTAGTGCAGGAGATCCATTATAGTTAGTGCAGGAGATCCATTATAGTTAGTGCAGGAGATCCATTATAGTCAGTGCAGGAGACCCATTATTGCCCATGGGGCGATCCATTTTAGCCGGTGGAGGAGATCCATTATAGCCTACTGAGGAGATCCATTATAGTCCGTGGAGATTATCCATTATAGTCCATGGAGGAGATCCATTATAATCAGTGGAGGAGATCCATTATAGTCAATGTAGGAGATCCATTATAGTCCATGGAGGAGATCCACTATAGTCAGTGGAGGAGATCCATTATAGTCAATGTAGGAGATCCATTATAGTCAGTGGAGGAGATCAATTAAAGTCCATGGAGGAGATCTATTATAGTCCATGGAGGAGATCCATTATAGTCCAATGAGGGGACCCATTATAGTCTGTGGAGGAGATCAATTATAGCCCATGGAGGAGATCCATTATAGTCAGCAGAGGAGATCCACTATAGCCCATGGAGGAGATTTGTTATAGCCCACAGAGGAGACCCATTATAGCCTGTGGAGGAGATCCATTCTAGTCCATGGATGAGATCCATTATAGTCCATGGGGGAGACCCATTACAGTCCATGGAGGAGATCCATTATAGTCCATGGAGGAGATCCATTATAGTCCAAGGAGGGGATCCATTATAGTCTGTGGATGAGATCAATTATAGCCCGTGGAGGAGATCCTTTATAGTCAGCCGAGGAGATCCACTAACGCCCATGGAGGAGATCCATGATAGCCTGTGGAGGAGATCCATGATAGCCTGCAGAGGAGATCCATTATAGCTTGTGGAGGAGACCCATTATAGTCCACTGAGGAGATCCATTATAGGCCATGGAGGAGATCCATTATAGTCCATGGAGGGGATCTGTCGTAGTTAGTGCAGGAGATCCATTATAATCAGTGGAGATAATCAATTATAGTCCATGGAGATTATCCATTAAAGCCTCTGGAGGAGATCCATTACTGCCAGCAGAGGAGATCCATTATAGTCTGTAGAGATGATCCATTATAGTCAGTGGAGGATATCTATTATAATCCACAGAGGAGATCCATTGTAGCCCATGATGTAGATCCATTATAGTCAGTGGAAGAGATCCATTATAGTCAGTGGAGGAGATCCATTATAATCAGTGGAGGAGATCCATTATAGTCTGCGCTGGAGATGATCCATTATAGCCCATGGAGGAGATCCATTATAGTCAGTGGAGGAGATCCATTATAGTCGGTGGAGGCGATCAATTATAGTCAGTGGGGGAGATCCATTATAGTCAGTAGAGGAGATCCATTATAGCCAGTGGAGGAGGTCCATTATATTCAGCGGAGGAAATCCATTATATTCAGTGGAGGAGATCCATTATAGTCTGCGGAGATTATCCATTATAGCTCATGGGGGAGATATATTATAGACTGTGGAGATGATTCATTATAGTCCATGGGGGAGATCCATTATAGTTCGTGGAGGAGATCCATTATAGTCAGTGGAGATCATCAATTATAGTCCATGGTGATGATCCATTAAAGCCTGTGGAGGAGATCTCTTATAGCCCACAGAAGAGATCCATTATAGTCCATGGAGGAGATCCATTATAGTCTGCAGTGGAGATCCATTATAGTTAGTGCAGGAGATCCCTTATAGTCAGTGGAGATAATCAATTATAGTCCATGGAGATTACCCATTAAAGCCTGCGGAGGAGATCCATTATAGTCTGTGGAGAGGATCCATTATAGTCCATGGAGGAGATACATTATAATCAATGGAGGTGATCCATTGTAGCCCATGGAGGAGATTCATTATAGTCAGTGGAGGAGATCCATTATAGTCAGTGGAGGAGATCCATCATAGTAAGTGGAGGAGATCCATCATAGTCAGTAGAGGGCATCAATTATAGCCAGTGGAGGAGATCCATTATATTCCACAGAGTAGATCTATTATTGTCTGTGGAGGAGATCCATTATAGTCTGCAGTGAAGATGATTCATTATAGCCCACGGAGGAGATCCATTATAGTCAGTGGAGGAGAGCCATTATAGTCCATGGATGAGATCCATTATAGTCCACAGAGGAGATCCATTATAGTCCCTGGAGGAGATCCATTATAGTCCACGGAGGAGATCCATTATAGTCCACCGAAGAGATCCATCATCGTCTGTGGATGAGATGATCCATTATAGTCCATGGAGGTGATCTATTATAGTCCATGGAGGAGATCCATTATGGTCCATGGATATGATCTGTTAAATTATGCGGAGGAGATCCATTATAGTCTGTGGAGATGATGCATTATAGTTCATGGGGGAGATTTATTATAGTCCGTGGAGGAGACCGATTATAGCCCGCTGAGGAGGTCCATCATAGTCTGTGGAGGAGATCCATTACAGCTTGTGGAAATGATCCATTATAGCCCGCTGAGGAGGTCCATCATAGTCTGTGGAGGAGATCCATTACAGCTTGTGGAAATGGCCCATTATAGCCTGCTGAGGAGGTCCATCATAGTCTGTGGAGGAGATCCATTACAGCTTGTGAAAATGACCCATTATAGCCCGCTGAGGAGGTCCATCATAGTCTGTGGAGGAGATCCATTACAGCTTGTGAAAATGACCCATTATAGCCCGCTGAGGAGGTCCATCATAGTCTGTGGAGGAGATCCATTACAGCTTGTGGAAATGATCCATTATAGTCCACGGAGGAGGTCCATCATAGTCTGTGGAGGAGATCCATTACAGCTTGTGGAAATTACCCACTATAGCCCGCTGAGGAGGTCCATCATAGTCTGTGGAGGAGATCCATTACAGCTTGTGGAAATGATCCATTATAGTCCACGGAGGAGGTCCATCATAGTCTGTGGAGGAGATCCATTACAGCTTGTGGAAATTACCCACTATAGCCCGCTGAGGAGGTCCATCATAGTCTGTGGAGGAGATCCATTACAGCTTGTGGAAATGATCCATTATAGTCCACGGAGGAGATTCAATATAGTCCATGGAGGATATTCATTATAGTCCGTGGAGGGTATCCATTATAATCCACAGAGGAGATCCATTATAGTCCGTGGAGGAGATCCATCATAGTCTGTGGAGATGGTCCATTATAGTCCACAGAGGAGCTCTATTATAGTCAGTGGATGAGATCCATTATAGTACATGGAGGAGATGCATTATAGTCCGTGGAGGAGATCCATTATGTTCAGCGCAGGAGATCCATTAAAGTCTGTGGAGATTATCTATTATAGTCCATGGGGGGTCTACTATAGTCCGTGGAGGAGATCCATTATAGCCCATGGAGGAGATTCATTTTAGTCTGTGGAGGAGATCATTATAGTCCATGGAGGAGATCCATTATAGCCAGTGGAGATCTATTGTAGTCCGTGGAGGAGATCCATTATAGTCACTGGAGGAGATCAATTATAGCCCTTGTCGGAGATCCATTATAGCCCGTGGAGGAGATTCATTATAGCCCATGGAGGAGTTCCATTATAGTCTGTGGAGATGGTCCATTATAATCCATGGAGGAAATCTATTATAGTCAGCGGAGGAGATCCATTATAGTCCATGGAGGAGATCCATTATATTCAGTGCAGGAGATCCATTAAAAGTCTGTGGAGCTGATCTATTATAGTCCATGGGAGGATCTACTATAGTCTGTGGAGGAGATATATTATAGTCCATGGAGAAGATCTATTATAGTCTGTGGAGGAGATCTGTTATAGTTCGCAGAGGGGATCCATTATAGTCAGTGGAGGAGATCCATTATAATAAATGGAGGATACCCATTATAGTCAGTGGAGGAGATCAATTATAGCCCTTGTAGGAGATCCATTATAGCCCATGGAGGAGATCCGTTATAGCCAACAGAGGAGATCCATTATAGCCCATGGAGGAGATCCATTCGAGCCAGCAGAGGAGAGCCATTATAGCCCATGGGGGAGACCCATTATCACCTGTTGAGGAGATCCATTATAGCCCTTGGAGGAGATACATTATAGTCCACGAAAATCCATTATAGTCCACGGAGGAGATCCATTACAGTCTGTGGAGGAGATCCATTATAGTCTGTGGAGATGATCCATTATAGTCCATGGAAGATATCTATTATAGTCCATGGAGGAGATCCATTGTAGTCTGTGCAGGGGATCTATTACAGCCCATGGAGGAGATCCATTATAGCCCATGGAGGGATCCATTATAGACCATGGAGGAGATCCATTATAGTCCATGGTGAGATCTATTACAGTCTGTGGAGGAGTTCCATTATAGCCCCCAGAGATGATCCATTATAGTCCACGGAGGAGATCCATTATAGTCTGTGCCAGAGATCAGTTATTGCGCTGCAGAGGAGATCCATTATAGTCCATGGATGGGTCCATTATAGTCCGTGGGGAGATCCACTATAGTCCGCAGAGGATATCCATTATAGTCCGTTGAGAAGATCCATTATAGCCGGTGGAGGTGGTCCATTATATTCCATGCAGGAGATCCATTAAAGTCTGTGGAGATTATCTATTATAGTCCATGGAGGAGATCCATTATAGACCATGGAGATGATCCATTATAGTCCACGGAGGAGATCCATTTATAGTCTGTGCAGGAGATTGATTATAGTCTGCAGAGGAGATCCATTATAGTCCATGGAGGGATCCATTATAGTCAGTGGAGGAGATACACTATAGTCCATGGAGGAGATCCATTATAGTCTGTGGAGGAGATCCATTATAGTCTGCAGCGGAGATCCATTATAGTCCACGGAGGGATCCATTGTAGTCAGTGGAGGAGATCCATTATAGTCTGTGGAGGAGATCCATTAAAGTCAGCGGAGATGATCTATTATAGTCCATGGGGGAGAACCACTATAGCCCACAGAGGAGACCCATTATAATCCACAGAGGAGATCCATTATAGCCTGTGGAGGAGAGCCATTGTAGCCTGTGGAGGAGAGCCATTATAGCCCATGGAGGAGATCCATTATAGCCCATGGAGGAGATCCATTTTAGTCTGCCGAGGAGATCCATCATAGTCTGCAGAGGAGATCCATTATAACCCATGGCGGAGATCCATTATAGTCCATGGAGGAGGTCCAGTATAGCCAATGAATGAGACCCATTATAATTAGTGGAGGGGATCCATTATAGTCCACAGAGGAGATCCACTATAGTCCACAGAGGAGATCCATCATAGTCCATGGAGATGATCCACTATAGTCCACAGAGGAGAGACATTATAGTCCATGGAGGAGATCCATTATAGTCTGTGGAGGGATCCACTGTAGTCCGTGGAGTTAATCCATTATAGTCCATGGAGGAGATCCATTACAATCAGTGGAGGAGATCCATTATAGTCAGTGGGGGAGATCCATTATAGTCAGCGGAGGAGATCCATTATAGTCTGTGGAAGAGATCCATTATGGCCCATAGAGGCGATATATTATAGCCAGTGGAGGAGATCTACTATAGTCTGTGGAGGAAATCCATTGTAGTCCATGGAGGGATCCATTATAGCCCATGGAGGGATCCATTATAGCCCACAGAGGAGACCCATTATAGTCAGTGGAGGAGATCCATTACAGTCCATGGAGGAGATCTGTTATAGTATGCGGAGGAGATCTATTATAGTCTGTGGAGGTGATTCATTATAGTCCGCGGAGGAGATCCATTATAGACCATGAAGGTGACCCGTTGTAGCCAGCAGCAGAGATCCATTATAGCCCACGGAGGGTATCCATTATAGCCCGCAGAGGAGATCCATTATAGTCTGTGGAGGAGATCCACTATAGTCTGTGGAGGAGATCCATTATAGCCCACAGAGGAGATCCATTATTGTCCATGGAGGAGATCAACCATAGTCTGTGGAGACAACCCATTACAGCCCACAGAGGAGACCCATTATAGTCCGCAGAAGAGGTCCATTATAGTCTGCGGAGGATATCCATTATAGTCCGTTGAGAAGATCCATTATAGTCTGTGGAGATGGTCCATTATAGTCCATGGAGGAGATCCATTAAAGTCTCTGGAAACGATCCATTATAGTCAGTGGAGGAGATCCATTACAGTCCATGGAGGAGATCTGTTATAGTATGCGGAGGAGATCCATTATAGTCGGTGGAGGAGGTCTATTATAGTCTGTGGAGGTGATTCATTATAGTCCGCGGAGGAGATCCATTATAGCCCATGAAGGTGACCCGTTGTAGCCAGCAGCGGAGATCCATTATAGCCCATGGAGGGTATCATTATAGCCCGTGGAGGAGATCCATTATAGTCTGTGGAGGAGATCCATTATAGTCTGTGGAGGAGATCCATTATAGCCCACAGAGGAGATCCATTATTGTCCATGGAGGAGATCAACCATAGTCTGTGGAGACAACCCATTACAGCCCACAGAGGAGACCCATTATAGTCCACAGAAGAGGTCCATTATAGTCTGCGGAGGATATCCATTATAGTCCATTGAGAAGATCCATTATAGTCTGTGGAGATGGTCCATTATAGTCCATGGAGGAGATCCATTAAAGTCTCTGGAAACGATCCATTATAGTCCATGAAGGAGATCCATTACAGTCTGTGGAAATGATCCATTATAGTCTGTGTAGATGATCCATTATAGTCAGTGGAGGAGATCTATTATAGCCTATGGAGGAGATCCATTATAGTCCATGGAGCGATCCATTATAGTCCACGGAGGAGATTTATTATAGTCACTGGATATGATCCATTATAGTCCACAGAGGAGATCCATTATAGTCAATGGAGGAGATCTATTATAGTAGGTGGAGGATATCCATTATAGTCAGTAGCAGAGATCAATTATAGCCCATGGATGAGATCTGTTATAGCCAACAGAGGAGATCCATTATAGCCCATGGAGGAGATCCATTCGAGCCAGCAGAGGAGAGCCATTATAGCCCATGGGGGAGACCCATTATCACCTGTTGAGGAGATCCATTATAGCCCTTGGAGGAGATACATTATAGTCCACGAAAATCCATTATAGTCCACGGAGGAGATCCATTACAGTCTGTGGAGGAGATCCATTATAGTCTGTGGAGATGATCCATTATAGTCCATGGAAGATATCTATTATAGTCCATGGAGGAGATCCATTGTAGTCTGTGCAGGGGATCTATTACAGCCCATGGAGGAGATCCATTATAGCCCATGGAGGGATCCATTATAGACCATGGAGGAGATCCATTATAGTCCATGGTGAGATCTATTACAGTCTGTGGAGGAGTTCCATTATAGCCCCCAGAGATGATCCATTATAGTCCACGGAGGAGATCCATTATAGTCTGTGCCAGAGATCAGTTATTGCGCTGCAGAGGAGATCCATTATAGTCCATGGATGGGTCCATTATAGTCCGTGGGGAGATCCACTATAGTCCGCAGAGGATATCCATTATAGTCCGTTGAGAAGATCCATTATAGCCGGTGGAGGTGGTCCATTATATTCCATGCAGGAGATCCATTAAAGTCTGTGGAGATTATCTATTATAGTCCATGGAGGAGATCCATTATAGACCATGGAGATGATCCATTATAGTCCACGGAGGAGATCCATTTATAGTCTGTGCAGGAGATTGATTATAGTCTGCAGAGGAGATCCATTATAGTCCATGGAGGGATCCATTATAGTCAGTGGAGGAGATACACTATAGTCCATGGAGGAGATCCATTATAGTCTGTGGAGGAGATCCATTATAGTCTGCAGCGGAGATCCATTATAGTCCACGGAGGGATCCATTGTAGTCAGTGGAGGAGATCCATTATAGTCTGTGGAGGAGATCCATTAAAGTCAGCGGAGATGATCTATTATAGTCCATGGGGGAGAACCACTATAGCCCACAGAGGAGACCCATTATAATCCACAGAGGAGATCCATTATAGCCTGTGGAGGAGAGCCATTGTAGCCTGTGGAGGAGAGCCATTATAGCCCATGGAGGAGATCCATTATAGCCCATGGAGGAGATCCATTTTAGTCTGCCGAGGAGATCCATCATAGTCTGCAGAGGAGATCCATTATAACCCATGGCGGAGATCCATTATAGTCCATGGAGGAGGTCCAGTATAGCCAATGAATGAGACCCATTATAATTAGTGGAGGGGATCCATTATAGTCCACAGAGGAGATCCACTATAGTCCACAGAGGAGATCCATCATAGTCCATGGAGATGATCCACTATAGTCCACAGAGGAGAGACATTATAGTCCATGGAGGAGATCCATTATAGTCTGTGGAGGGATCCACTGTAGTCCGTGGAGTTAATCCATTATAGTCCATGGAGGAGATCCATTACAATCAGTGGAGGAGATCCATTATAGTCAGTGGGGGAGATCCATTATAGTCAGCGGAGGAGATCCATTATAGTCTGTGGAAGAGATCCATTATGGCCCATAGAGGCGATATATTATAGCCAGTGGAGGAGATCTACTATAGTCTGTGGAGGAAATCCATTGTAGTCCATGGAGGGATCCATTATAGCCCATGGAGGGATCCATTATAGCCCACAGAGGAGACCCATTATAGTCAGTGGAGGAGATCCATTACAGTCCATGGAGGAGATCTGTTATAGTATGCGGAGGAGATCTATTATAGTCTGTGGAGGTGATTCATTATAGTCCGCGGAGGAGATCCATTATAGACCATGAAGGTGACCCGTTGTAGCCAGCAGCAGAGATCCATTATAGCCCACGGAGGGTATCCATTATAGCCCGCAGAGGAGATCCATTATAGTCTGTGGAGGAGATCCACTATAGTCTGTGGAGGAGATCCATTATAGCCCACAGAGGAGATCCATTATTGTCCATGGAGGAGATCAACCATAGTCTGTGGAGACAACCCATTACAGCCCACAGAGGAGACCCATTATAGTCCGCAGAAGAGGTCCATTATAGTCTGCGGAGGATATCCATTATAGTCCGTTGAGAAGATCCATTATAGTCTGTGGAGATGGTCCATTATAGTCCATGGAGGAGATCCATTAAAGTCTCTGGAAACGATCCATTATAGTCAGTGGAGGAGATCCATTACAGTCCATGGAGGAGATCTGTTATAGTATGCGGAGGAGATCCATTATAGTCGGTGGAGGAGGTCTATTATAGTCTGTGGAGGTGATTCATTATAGTCCGCGGAGGAGATCCATTATAGCCCATGAAGGTGACCCGTTGTAGCCAGCAGCGGAGATCCATTATAGCCCATGGAGGGTATCATTATAGCCCGTGGAGGAGATCCATTATAGTCTGTGGAGGAGATCCATTATAGTCTGTGGAGGAGATCCATTATAGCCCACAGAGGAGATCCATTATTGTCCATGGAGGAGATCAACCATAGTCTGTGGAGACAACCCATTACAGCCCACAGAGGAGACCCATTATAGTCCACAGAAGAGGTCCATTATAGTCTGCGGAGGATATCCATTATAGTCCATTGAGAAGATCCATTATAGTCTGTGGAGATGGTCCATTATAGTCCATGGAGGAGATCCATTAAAGTCTCTGGAAACGATCCATTATAGTCCATGAAGGAGATCCATTACAGTCTGTGGAAATGATCCATTATAGTCTGTGTAGATGATCCATTATAGTCAGTGGAGGAGATCTATTATAGCCTATGGAGGAGATCCATTATAGTCCATGGAGCGATCCATTATAGTCCACGGAGGAGATTTATTATAGTCACTGGATATGATCCATTATAGTCCACAGAGGAGATCCATTATAGTCAATGGAGGAGATCTATTATAGTAGGTGGAGGATATCCATTATAGTCAGTAGCAGAGATCAATTATAGCCCATGGATGAGATCTGTTATAGCCCACTGAGGAGATCCATTACAGCCCATGGAGGAGATCCATTATAGTCAGTGGAGGAGATCAATAATAACCCATGCATGAGATATATTATAGCCCATGGAGGAGATCCATTATAGCCTGTGGAGCAAATCTATTATATTCAGTGGAGGAGATCTATTATAGTCAGCGGAGGAGACCCATTATAGTCTGCGGAGGAGATCCATTATAGTCCACAGAGGAGATCCATTATAGTCCGTGGAGGAGATCAATTACAACCCATGCATGAGATATATTATAGCCCCCAGAGTAGATCCATTAAAGCCCATCAAGGAGATCCATTATAGCCTGTGGAGGAGATCCATTATAGCCTGTGGAAGAAATCTCTTATATTCAGTGGAGGAGATCTATTATAGCCAGCGGAGGAGATCCATTATAGTCTGCAGAGGAGACCCGTTAAAATATGTGGAGATGATCCATTATAGTCTGTGGAGATGATCCATTATAGTCAGTGGAGGAGATCTATTATAGCCTGCTGAGGAGATCCATTATAGCCTGCAGAGGAGATCCATTATAGTCCACAGAGGAGATCCATTATAGTCCACAGAGGGATCCATTAAATATCCACATAGGAGATCCATTAGAGTCCACAGAGGAGATCTATTATAGTCAGTGGAGGAGATCAATTATAACCCATGCATGAGATATATTATAGCCCATGGAGGAGATCCATTATAGCCTGTGGAGCAAATCTATTATATTCAGTGGAGGAGATCTATTATAGTCAGCGGAGGAGACCCATTATAGTCTGCGGAGGAGATCCATTATAGTCCACAGAGGAGATCCATTATAGTCCGTGGAGGAGATCAATTACAACCCATGCATGAGATATATTATAGCCCCCAGAGTAGATCCATTAAAGCCCATCAAGGAGATCCATTATAGCCTGTGGAGGAGATCCATTATAGCCTGTGGAAGAAATCTCTTATATTCAGTGGAGGAGATCTATTATAGCCAGCGGAGGAGATCCATTATAGTCTGCAGAGGAGACCCGTTAAAATATGTGGAGATGATCCATTATAGTCTGTGGAGATGATCCATTATAGTCAGTGGAGGAGATCTATTATAGCCTGCTGAGGAGATCCATTATAGCCTGCAGAGGAGATCCATTATAGTCCACAGAGGAGATCCATTATAGTCCACAGATGGATCCATTAAATATCCACATAGGAGATCCATTAGAGTCCACAGAGGAGATCTATTATAGTCAGTGGAGGAGATCAATTATAACCCATGCATGAGATATATTATAGCCCATGGAGGAGATCCATTAAAGCCCATGGAGGAGATCCATTATAGCCTGTGGAGGAAATCTATTATAGTCAGTGGAGGAGATCTATTATAGTCAGTGGAGGAGATCCATTATAGTCTACAGAGGAGACCCATTAAAATCTGTGGAGATGATCCATTATAGTCCATGGAGGAGATCCATTGCAGTCTGTGGAAATGATCCATGATAGTCCGTGGAGATGATCCATTATAATCAGTGGATGAGATCTATTATAGTCAGTGGAGGAGATCCATTATAGCCCACAGAGGAGATCCATTATTGTCTGTGGAGGAGATCCACCATAGTCTGTGGAGACGATCCATTACAGCCCACAGAGGAGATCCATTATAGTCTGCAGAAGAGATCCATTATAGTCCATGGAGGTAATCCATTATAGTCCATGGAGGAGATCCATCATAGTCTGTGGAGATGATCCATTATAGTCAGTGGATGAGATCTATTATAGTCAGTGGAGGAGATCCATTATAGCCCACAGAGGAGATCCATTATTGTCCATGGCGGAGACCCATCATAGTCTGTAGAGATGATCCATTATAGTCCATGGAGGAGATCCTTTAAACTCCATGGAGGAGACCCATTAAAATATGTGGAGATGATCCATTATAGTCCATGGAGGAGATCCATCATAGTCTGTGGAGATGATCCATTATAGTCCATGGAGGAGATCCTTTAAACTCCATGGAGGAGACCCATTAAAATATGTGGAGATGATCCATTATAGTCCATGAAGGAGATCCATTACAGTCTGTGGAAATGATCCATTATAGTCTGTGGAGATGATCCATTATAGTCAGTGGAGGAGATCTATTATAATCTGCGGAGGAGATCCATTATAGCCTGTGGAGGAAATCTATTATATTCAGTGGAGGAGATCTATTATAGTCAGCGGGAGAGATCCATTATAGTCTGCAGAGGAGACCCATTAAAATCTGTGGAGATGACCCATTATAGCCCATGGAGGAGATCCGTTACAGTCAGTGGAGGAGATCTATTATAGCCTGCTGAGGAGATCCATTATAGCCGGCAGAGGAGATCCATTATAGTTCATGGAGGAGATCCATCATAGTCTGTGGAGATGATCCATTATAGTCCACGGAGAAGATCCATTATAGTCAGTGGTGGAGATCCATTATAGTCAGTGGAGGAGATCCACTATAGCCGGTGGAGGAGATCCATTATAGTCCATGGAGGAGATCCATTATAGCCCATGGAGGAGATCCATTATAATAGGTGGTGGAGATCTGTTATAGTCCATGGAGATGAGCCATTATAGTCCATGGAGGAGATCCATTATAGTCCATGGAGGAGATCCATTATAGTCCATGGAGGAGATCCATTATAGTCCACGGAGGAGATCCATTATAGTGTGTGGAGGAGATCCGTTATAGTCCGTGGAGTAGATCCATTATAGTCCACGGAGGAGATCCATTATAGTCCATGGAGGAGATGCATTATAGTCCACGGAGGAGATCCATTATAGTATGTGGAGGAGATCCATTATAGTCCGCAGAGTAGATCCATTATAGTCCATGGAGGAGATCCATTATAGTGTGCAGAGGAGATCCATTAAACTCCATGGAAGAGATCTGTTATAGTCTGTGGAGGAGATCCATTATAGTCCAGGAAGAAGATCCATTAAAATTTGTGGAGATGATCCATTATAGTCTGTGGAGGTGATCTGTTACAGTATGTGGAGGGGTCCATTATAGCCCATGGAGGAGATCCATTATAGCCCATGGAGGAGATCCATTATAATAGGTGGTGGAGATCTGTTATAGTCCATGGAGATGAGCCATTATAGTCAATGGAGGAGATCCATTATAGTCCATGGAGAAGATCTATTATAGTCCATGGAGGAGATCAATTCTAGTCCACGGAGGAGATCCATTATAGCCCATGGAGGAGATCCATTATAATAGGTGGTGGAGATCTGTTATAGTCCATGGAGATAAGCCATTATAGCCCATGGAGGAGATCCATTATAGTCCATGGAGGAGATCCATTATAGTCCATGGAGGAGATCCATTATAGTCCACGGAGGAGATCCATTATAGTGTGTGGAGGAGATCCATTGTAGTCCATGGAGTTGATCCATTATAGTCCACTGAGGAGATCCATTATAGTCCACGGAGGAGATCCATTATAGTCCACGGAGGAGATCCATTATAGTATGTGGAGGAGATCCATTATAGTCCACGGAGTAAATCCATTATAGTCCATGGAGGAGATCCACTATAGTGTGCAGAGGAGATCCATTAAACTCCATGGAAGAGATCTGTTATAGTCTGTGGAGGAGATCCATTATAGTCCAGGAAGAAGATCCGTTAAAATTTGTGGAGATGATCCATTATAGTCTGTGGAGGTGATCCGTTATAATAGGTGGTGGAGATCTGTTATAGTCCATGGAGATGAGCCATTATAGTCCATGGAGGAGATCCATTATAGTCCATGGAGAAGATCTATTATAGTCCATGGAGGAGATCGATTATAGTCCACGGAGGAGATCCATTATAGCCCATGCAGGAGATCCATTATAATAGGTGGTGGAGATCTGTTATAGTCCATGGAGATGAGCCATTATAGTCCATGGAGGAGATCCATTATAGTCCATGGAGGAGATCCATTATAATCCATGGAGGAGATCCATTATAGTCCATGGAGGAGATCCATTATAGTATGTGGAGGAGATCCATTATAGTCCATGGAGTAGATCCATTATAGTCCATGGAGGAGATCCAGTATAGTCCATGGAGGAGATCCATTATAGTATGTGGAGGAGATCCATTATAGTGTGCAGAGGAGATCCATTAAACTCCATGGAAGAGATCTCTTATAGTCTGTGGAGGAGATCCATTATAGTCCAGGAAGAAGATCCATTAAAATCTGTGGAGATGATCCATTATAGTCTGTGGAGGTGATCCATTATAGTCCATGGAGGGGTCCATTATAGTCCATGGTGGAGATCCATTATAGCCCACGGGGAGATCTATTATAGTCTGTGGAGGAGATCCATTATAGTCCATGGAGGAGATCCATTATAGTCCATGGAGGAGATCCATTATAGTCCATGGAGGAGATCCATTATAGTATGTGGAGGAGATCCATTATAGTCCATGGAGGAGATCCATTATAGTATGTGGAGTAGATCCATGATAGTCCATGGAGGAGATCCATTATAGTCCATGGAGGAGATCCATTATAGTATGTGGAGGAGATCCATTATAGTCCGCGGAATAGATCCATTATAGTCCATGGAATAGATCCATTATAGTGTGCAGAGGAGATCCATTAAACTCCATGGAAGAGATCTGTTATAGTCTGTGGAGGAGATCCATTAGAGTCCAGGAAGAAGATCCATTAAAATCTGTGGAGATGATCCATTATAGTCTGTGGAGATGATCCATTACAGTCTGTGGAGATGGTCCATTATAGTCCATGGAGGGGTCCATTATAGTCCATGGTGGAGATCCATTATAGTCCACGGGGGAGATCTATTATAGTCTGTGGAGGAGATCCATTATAGTCCATGGAGGAGATCCATTATAGTCAGAGTTATACAGCACCAAAAGAGGCCCGTCAGCCCATCGTGTCTGCGCTGGCCATCAAGCCCTGTCTATTCTAATCCAATTTTCCAGCACTTGGTCTTGTATGCTATGGAGTTTCAAGTGCTCATCTAAATGCTTCTTGAATGTTGAGAGAGTTCCTGCCTCTACCACCCTTTCAGGCAGTGAATTCCAGATTCCAACCACACTCTGGGTGAAAAAGTTTCTCCTCAAATCCCCTCTAAACTTCCTGACCCTTACCCTGAAACCATGCCCCCTGGTTATTGACCCGGCTACTAAGGGGAAAAGTTCCTTTCTATCTACCCTATCTATGCCTGATACACCTCAATCAGGTCCCCGCTCAGCCTTCTCTGCTCTAAGGAAAACAACCCCAGCCTGTCCAGTCTCTCTTCATAGCTGAAACGCTCCAGCCCAGGTAACTTTCTGGTGAATCTCCTCTGCACCCTCTCCAATGCAATCACATCCTTCCTATAGTGTGGTGATCAGAACTGCACACAGTATTCCAGCTGTGGCCAAACTAGCGTTTTGTACAGCTCCATCATAACCTCCCTGCTCTTATATTTTATGCCTCGGCTAATGAAGGCAAGTATCCCATATGCCTTTTTAACCACCTTATCTACCTGTCCTGCTGACTTCAGGGATCTATGTACATGCACACCAAGGTCACTCTGATCCTCTGTCCTTCCTAGGGTCCTACCATTTATTGTGTATTCCCTTGCCTTGTTAGTCCTCCCAAAATGCATCACCTCACACTTTTCAGGGTTAAATTCCATTTGCCACTGTTCTTCCCATCAGGCCAACCCGTCTATATCATCCTGTAGCCTGAGGCTTCCCTCCTCGCTATTTACCACCCCACCAATTTTCGTGTCATCTGTGAACTTACTGATCATACCTCCTACATTCATATCTAAATCATTAATATAAACTGCAAACAGCAAAGGACCCAGCACCGATCCCTGCGGTACACCACTGGACACAGGCTTCCAGTCACAAAAACAACCTTCGACCACCACCCTCTGCCTCCTGCCACTAAGCCAATTTTGGATCCAATGTGCCAAATTGCCCTGGATCCCATGGGCTCTTACCTTCTTGACCAGTCTCCCATGTGGGACTTTGTTAAAAGCCTTACTGAAGTCCATGTAGACTACATCAACTGCACTACCCTTATGCACACACCTAGCCACCCCCTCGAAAAATTCAATCAAATTGGTTAGACGTGATCTCCCCCTGACAAAGCCATGCTGACTATCCTTGATTAAGCCTTGCCTCTCCAAGTGGAGACTGATTCTGTCCCTCAGAATTTTTTCCAATAATTTCCCTACCACTGATGTTAGGCTCACTGGCCTGTAATTCCCTGGTTTATCCCTACTACCCTTCTTGAATTGGGACTCTACTCATTGGAGTTCAGAAGAATGAGAGGCGATCTTATTGAAACATATAAGATTGTGAAGGGGTTTGACCGGGTGGATGCGGTGAGGATGTTCCCAATGATGGGTGAAACTAGAACTAGGGGGCATAATCTTAGAATAAGGGGCTGCTCTTTCAAAACTGAGATGAGGAGAAACTTCTTCACTCAGAGGGTGGTAGTTTTGTGGAATTTGCTGCCCCAGAGAGCTGTGGAAGCTACATCATTAAATAAATTTAAAACAGAAATAGACAGTTTACTAGAAGTAAAGGGAATTAGGGGTTACGGGGAACGGGCAGGAAATCGGACATGAGGCTAGGTTCGGATCGGTCATGGCCCTGTGGGTGGCGGAGCGGGCCCAGGGGCCGTGTAGCCTGGTCCTGCTCCTACTTCTTGTGTTCTAATTCTGTGTTAGATTTCAGGAGATGGTTCTATTCACAGGGATTAGTGGAGACCTCGGGAACAGGCTGCCAGCTAGGAGTCCTTCAAGAGTAAATTGGGCCTGTTCCTGGCTGGGGTGGAGATCACCTCTTACAGAAGGTAAGTACTGTAGGAAATACAGGGACAGAGTGATCTCCTGGACGAGCTTCGATCGCCTAGATGGGTCGGAGAGGAATTTCCCAGATTTTTTCTCCCAAATTGGCACATTGGGTTTTTTATCTGCTTTTTTGCCTCTCCCGGGAGATCACATGGGTTCGGGTGGGATGGAGAGTGAAAGTAGATTTGAGGTTAGGATCAGATCAGCCATCATCTTATTGAATGGCGGAGCAGGCTCAAGGGGCCAATTGGCCTACTCCTGCTCCTATTTCTTATGTTCTTATGAATAATGGTACTACGTTAGCTGTTCTCCAGTCCTCTGGCACCTCCCCTGTGGTCAGAGAGGTTCTGAAAATTTGTGTCAGAGTCCCTGCAATCTCCTCCCTTGCCTCACACAGCAGCCTGGGATACATCTTGTCTGAGCCTGGGGATTTATCCACTTTTAAGCCCGCTAAAACCGCTAGTACCTCCTCCCTCTCATTACTAATTTGTTCAAGTATATCACAATCACCCTGCCTGATTTCTATGCCTACATCATCCTTCTCCATAGTGAACACAGATGCAAAATATTCATTTAAAACCTCACCTGCATCTTCCAGCTCTACACACAGATTGCCACTTTGGTTTCTAATGGGCCCTACTCTTTCCCTGGTTATCCTCTTGCCCTTAATATACTTATGATACATCTTGGGATTTTCCTTTATTTTGCCCGCCAGTGTTTTTTCATGCCCCCTCTTCGCTCTCCTCATTTATTTTTTAAGTACCCCCCTGCACTTTCTATACTCCTCTAGGGTTTCCACTGTTTTTAGTCCTTTGTATCTGCCAACAGCCTCCCTTCTTTTCCTAATCCATTCTTGTATATCCCTTGACATCCAGGGTTCCCTGAGCTTGTTGGTCCCACCCTTGAACTTCACGGGAACATGTTGGTGTTGTACTCTCTCTATTTCCTTTCTGAAGGACTCCCACTGCTCTGATGTGGATTTTCCTACAAGTAGCTGATCCCAGTCCACTTTGGCCAGATCCTGCCTTATCGTATTAAAATTGGCCTTCCCCCAATTTAGAACCTTTATTTCCAGCCCATCTTTGTCCTTTTCCATGTCTACCTTAAATCTCACCGAATTATGGTCACTGTCACCAAAATGCTCTCCTACTGACACTTCTACCACTTGCCCAGCTACATTCCCTAGAATTAGGTCCAGTACCGCCCCCTCTCTTGGAGGAATTTCTACGTGCTGGCTCAAAAAGCTCTCCTGGATCCATTAAACTCCATGGAGGAGATCCCTTATAGTCCACGGAGAAGATCCATAATAGTCCAGGATGGAGATCCATTATAGTCTGTGGAGATGATCCATTATTGTCAGTGGAGATGATCCATTATAGTTCATGGAGGAGACCCATTATAGTCCACGGAGGAGATCCATTATAGTCCACAGAGGAGATCCATTATAGTCCACAGTGGAGATCCATTATAGCCTGTGGAGGAGATCAATTATAACCCATGCATGAGATATATTATAGCCCACGGAGGAGATCCATTAAAGCCCATAGAGGAGATCCATTATAGCCCGCGGAGGAGATCCATTATAGCCTGCGGAGGAAATCTATTATATTCCATGGAGGAGATCTATTATTGTCAGTGGAGGAGATCCATTATAGTCTGCAGAGGAGACCCATTTAAATCTGTGGAGATGATCCATTATAGTCCATGGAGGAGATCCATTACAGTCTGTGGAAATGATCCATTATAGTCTGTGGAGATGGTCCATTATAGTCAGTGGAGGAGATCTATTATAGCCTGCTGAGGAGATCCATTACAGCCTGCGGAGGAGATCCATTATAGTCCATGGAGGAAACCTATTATAGTCCATGGAGGAGATCCATTATAGTCCACGGAGGGATCCATTATAGTCCACAGAGGAGATCCATTATAGTCCACAGAAGAGATCTATTATAGTCAGTGGAGGAGATCAATTAAAACCCATGCATGAGATATAGCCCATGGAGGAGATCCATTAAAACCCATGGAGATCAATTATAGCCTGCGGAGGAAATCTATTACATTCAGTGGAGGAGATCTATTATAGTCAGCGGAGGAGATCCATTATAGTCCATGGAGGAGATCCATCATAGTCTGTGGAGATGATCCATTATAGTCCACGGAGAAGATCCATTATAGTCAGTGGTGGAGATCTATTATAGCCAGTGGAGGAGATCCACTGTAGCCCGTGGAGGAGATCCATTATAGCCAGTGGAGGAGATCTATTATAGTCCATGGAGGAGGTCCATTATAGTCCATGGAGGAGATCCATTATAGTCTGTGGAGATGATCCATTATAGTCTGTGGAGATGATCCATTATAGTCCGTGGAGGAGATCTATTATAGTATGTGGAGGAGATCCATTATAGTCCGCGGAGGAGATCCATTATAGTCCATGGAGGAGATCCATTATAGTCAATGGAGATGATCCATTATAGTCCGTGGAAGAGATCCATTATTGTCCATGCAGGAGATCTATTATAGTTCGCAGAGAAGATCCATTATAGTCCACGGAGGAGATCCATTATAGTCCATGGAGGGATCCATTATAGTCCACGGAGGAGATCCATTATAGTCCATGGAGGGATCCATTATAGTCCGCGGAGGAGATCCATTATAGTAAGTGCAGAACTATTATAGCCTGTGGAGGAGATCCATTATAGTCAGTGCAGATCTATTATAGTATGTGGAGGAGATCCATTATAGTCCCTGGCGGGGAGAAACTGCCAAGAACAGTAGAGCCTTTTAAAAGGAGAAATACCACATAGCCCTCTGGTGACTGCCGGAGTTATATCACATAGAAATACCACATAGCCCCCTGGTGACTGCCGGAGTTATATCACATAGAAATACCACATAGCCCCCTGGTGACTGCCGGAGTTATTTCACATAGAAATACCACATAGCCCCCTGGTGACTGCCGGAGTTAGATCACATAGAAATACCGCATAGCCCTCTGGTGACTGCCGGAGTTATATCACATAGAAATACCACATAGCCCCCTGGTGACTGCTGGAGTTATATCACATAGAAATACCACATAGCCCCCTGGTGACTGCCGGAGTTATATCACATAGAAATACCACATAGCCCTCTGGTGACTGCCAGAGTTATAGAAACATAGAAGATAGGAGCAGGACATTCGGCCCTTCGAGCCTGCTCCGCCATTCAACGAGATCATGGCTGATCATCCAAACCCTAGCACCCGGTCCCTACGCCGACAGCCATCCCACCCAAGCCCTATCCCCGTAACCCTGTAACCCCACGTATTTAATCCCCCCTAAAACTAAGGGCCAATTTTTTTATCATGGCCAATCAACCTAACCCGCACATCTTTGGACTGCTGGAGTTATATCACATAGAAATACCACATAGCCTTCTGGTGACTGCCAGAGTTCTATCTTCCTGCTTCCCGGTTAGGGGAATGGTGCGGTGCAAACTGAAAAGGGGGAAGAGAATAAACTAAAAGGATCAAGTAATAGGAAAGGTTAGATCAACTTTGTCCTTTTATAAGCACAGAAATAGATAAATAACGGGGCTTCTGTTCTGTATAAGTGGGGCGTTCGTTCAGTCAGTGTCATACCTATCAACCTTTTAAGCTCTGTTAACCTAAAGATTATAAAGAACAGTCAATGGTAAACAATACTGCACAGAAATGTACAACAGTGATAACATTTTGATGCAAAAGCTGCTTGTGTAGTGAAGAGACCAATTCCCTCTATATAGAAAGGGAAAGCATTACAATTATCACATTGGAAGAACAGACAGACCAAGTAGGTAGAATTAATACGATTAGCAAACTAGTACAACCCAATGTAAAGCAATGCAAAGCAGGTTGGCCAATTAGAGAGAATGTGTGAGCAGTTAATTGTGGATTCCACACCGACACAACATGCTGCCACAAATCTAACTTTAATTAGGGGGCATTTAGTGTTAATCATGCTCTTGATTCAGCTGGCAAGTTTGCTTGATATTTTTTTTGTTACTCAGAATACAGTAGGTGCCATGAGAGGGTTAATACACCAGGGCAATTCATTTCAATGGGCACAGTGACCTTTTCTCATCTTTGAATGAAATGCTGGCTGCACTGATCCTTACAGCAACCCTTGAATGCTCTTCAGAGTTCGTGTTAAGTTTCTTTAATGAGAGGTTGACTTGGTTCAGGAGCTCACTTTCTCCTTTGGGGTGGTGGGTGGGAGGGTGTTATTCAACGTTGGTGGTGGCGAATCGGCCGCCCATTATACACCCTGGCTGATATTCCTTGTCATTAACGCACCCCCACCAAAGTTGAATTTCACCCCCCTCCCTCCCACCCACCGAAATGTCAGCGTAAGGTCTATTATTGTGTCTTGCCAAGATGGGTTTTGATGCTACCACTGAGCCTTTGATTGGCTTCCAGGTACTATTCTGATGAAATCGGGCCAAAACACTGGACCAATTCCAGGTTCACACATGTGATGAAACTCAGGCAAACGGCACTGAAAACTGCGAGGGAGAAGTGGGCTGACTACATCCTGGTGAGTGAAACTTCTTTCAGGTTACAGTCTCTTTCAAACCAATCAGGAGTCCTGTTAGCCAATTATCACTTAGGATGGCAAAAACACTTCCCACTCAATTGCTTATCGCCTCCATTTTTGGTGGAAAATCTGAAGAAACACTCCACTGATTCTTGATTTTTACTATGTTTATGTGCTGCTTCAAATTAATTCTGCCACATCGGGTGAGATTAGTACTGCAGCAGTCAGACACCAAATTGTAAACATCAAAATAGACCAATATTGGGATCAAAGTAAATACTGTAGTATTTAATTTCCTTTGCTAGCCACAGGCCTACATTGCAATCTATCAAGCCATAGAGGAGTGATAGAGGAGGCTCGTGTGGAGCATAAACACCGGTATAGACCAGTTGGGCCGAATGGTCTGTTTCTATGCTGTAAATCCGATGCAAGTTTGTTCTGCCTGCCTGAAGTTCAATTATTCCAGTAACTCTTCTCAATAAGGTTGCCTTTAGGAGCCATATAAAAGGATGCTATGGTGAAAAGCTGGGGAAGTGTGGTATGTTTTTTGCAGTAGAAAAGAAACTAAAAGCAATACATCTTATATCAATGGGGATGGGAGTTTGGAGGAGATTACACTGAGATGCTTCGGTGTCTAATATTCACCATGTTCAATCTTCCTGGGCCACAACATTCCCATTGATGGAAACAGTGCCTGAGTTTAGCACCTTGGTCAAGGGAGGGGCCCACTCCAGAGTGGCCACACCCTCCATGGTGGGCTACAGCTCAGTGGTCCGCACTGCATGGATGGGGAATATTGCCTCCGCCATAGACAGCCCCACACTGCTCAGGCTGCTTGGCATGCTGAAATTACTTCCAATACCATTCGTTGACTTTTTGATTTGTTCCCTCCCACCTCCAGAAACAGTTAAGCCAATTGTAAGAACCGAACCACCCAATGACTGGGATCAGCTACTTCAGCCCAGATCAGTTAGGATTGCCCACCCTCCAGGAATGTCCTGGAGTCTCCAAGAATTCAAGATTAATCTCCTGAGCACTGCTTACAGCAACCCTGGGGAACAATCATAGGGGCGTTATAAAAAAAGTGGGTTATTTTTCATTTTCTTTGAACCCTTACAATTATTAGCTATAAAAGTATTAGAGATGGGGAAAAGGCTGTTTGACCCGACAGCTGAGTAACAAAGAATCTGTTCGCTTCCCAATTGATGTGAGAAGGCGGAGCGCCGGGACAATGAACGTGTCAGATGACCAATGGCGGGAGTGTGGGGGTGGGGCGGTTGGACACGGGGGGTGGGTGGGGGGGGGGTCATGTGACGATAGCTCCTGGCATACCTCCAGCCAGAGTTGGCAACCTAAGATCAGTACGTTTGCCTGATTCTGTACCGCGCTGAACATGTAACCTCTCAGCCATCAGAGGTGCTCTGTTATCACTATTTTTGACAGATTAATTTTCTTGCACAATACCAGAAGTTGTAAGGTCAATGTTTAAACAGATCGACACGCCTGACAGGTTAGAATTGTTATTTTAAAACAATTTGCAACACTTATGTTGCAGAACCATTTGGAGAATATGCATTCAGGACATTGTACCTAACCACAGACCTTCAGTCAGAGCTAAATTAGACAACTTGTCTCCAATTCCTGTGGTGTGGAACAGGTTAGGTCAGACTATAAAAGTTTTGGGCCAGAAATTGCTGAACGGGGCTTGCAGCCCCGTTTTTGCACTTACCCCGCGCTCCTGCCGATCAGCTCCAGGGACACCTGCACTTGGTGAAACAGAAAGAAGAATCCCGGGCAGCGTATGATGTCACGCCGCCCAGGAGTGCAGCCAGCGCGAAGCCAGGAGCATGCAGTGCAAGTGAGACACGCCCCTTGAGGTCTCTGTTTCACTGGACACGCCCCCAATGTTTCTGTCAAGCTGCTAAGCATTTTTACATGCAAAGAAGCAGTTTAAATAGGTTTTTGGAAGTTTTTTGAAGATTTTGGTAACTTTTATAAACTTTTTAAAATGTTTACATTATTTTGAGTAATCTGAAGTAGTTTTAAACAGAATGAAAGCAATTTAAAGACTTTTAAAAGCCCTAAAAGAATTTTTTTAATTCCATTTATTTCTTTAGCAATGTCGTCGTCAAACGTGTCTTCACACTGTTCCCTTTGGGGAACTGTATGAAGTGGTGGAAGGATTTATGGCCATGATTAACGCTCATTCCGTGAGCGTAACCATCTTTGAACCAGCCATTAGGGCGGTTAGTCCTATGGCGGGAGGGTTTTACGGGCTCCCACAAGCTATACAAGGAGGGGGGGCCACCCACACCCACGGACGCAAATATCCCACTGGATGTCAACCCAGAACTTAGAGCCGGAGCTCCGACTCCACTTGCCGGGACTGTCTGGAGGGGGGTTCGAAACCCTACCCTGATCTGGCCCAGCGGTGGGGATCCTACCGCTATGACAAAGGCCCAATCCGATTAGCAACGTGAAATGGCAGCATAGGGCTCCAGTCACGGGGAGGGAAAAGGCGCAGGAAACGTTAGAGTGTCACTTTCAGCTCACTCACTCTGCCACCTTCAACCCTCAGTCACACAGGCCAGTTGGCAAATCGTTAAATTGTTATATTTTTCACTTTATTGAAATGTTAAATGTTTTATTACATATTTAAATTCAACTGTTTTTTAATGAAGGAAAGGATACGTAACCTTATCGTTTAATCAGTACACCCAGTAAGCAATGTTGAAAGAATTTAAACATTTATTTAACTTCAAAAACTTTTACAACAAATGTTACAAAATTGTAAAATAGCTAGTTTGCACTTTGAATATCTGTATTGCAGTACGAAAGTAAAAATTACTGTAAAATGTTGACACTTTATTTTGTTACAGTCACCATTTTGCACATGTTTGAAAACGTTGAAAGAGGTAGTTAGCATCTTTATTTTTGTTATATCACTAAGAATCAAACACAAATAGTTAAACCTGTTTACAAAGTGATTTAAAAACTGTTAACATTAACATTTTACAATTGCATTAAGTAGGTCATTAACATCCTTGAACAAAGAAAGACAAGTAAAAACAAATTCTTTCCAATAACACTTCCTCAATGTTCCTGCCCATTAATTTTTTTTTACGTTAATAAATGTTACTTAAAATTTACAAGTTATTCACTTTATACATTGAAACTGAATCTGAAAAGTTTTTCATTATGCAATAAAAGGTCAATGTTGCACTTTATTATGTGTCTGCTTCTGTCTTTGCCTTGCGGGGGGAGGGGTAGGTACAGGGCATAACTACCGCGTGAAGGTGTTGGCTACCAGCAGTTCGCGAGCAGCCTTACATTCGGCGGCACTTGGATCCTCTCCATGAGGCCTGGCAGCATGCACATTGCCATCGCCTTCATCCTCCACTTCAACAGGCAGCTGTTCCTCATTGTTAAGGGTCAGTCCTTCCTGCAGGGCAAGGTTGTGCAAAGCACAACAGGCCAGCACAATCCTTGACACTTTCTGGTGAGAGTACTGCAAGGTCCCCCCTGACCTATCCAGGCACCGGAAGCGTGATTTCAGAACTCCTATTGTCCTCTCCACCACTTGACGTGTAGTCACGTGTGCATGGTTGTATCTCTCCTGAGACTGATTAATGGTATTGCGGTAGGAGGTCATCAGCCATGGTTTTAGCGGGTAGCCCTTGTCGCCCAGTATCCATGCGGATCCTGTAGGCAATTTGCTGAGAGAATCATACAATTTAGAGTTCCGGAGGACAAATGAGTCATGATTACTTCCCCGGTGTCCAGAATTAACGTTTAGGATCCTCAGGTGTGCATCACATAATATCATTACATTCAATGAATGATACCCCTTCCTGTTAATGAATGTCACAGGTGCATCCTTGGGTGACTTCAGTGCAATATGTGTTCCATCGACGGCCCCAATCACTTTGGGGAATCCAGCAATGCGATAAAAAGCTAAGGCCATCTCCTTCTGATGTCGAGTTGACAAGTCATAATGAATGAAATCTGAAATCCTACGGCAAATGGCTGCTGTGACCTGGTGAATGCAGACCCTCGCAGCATTCTTGGAGATGTTGGTTATGTCACCGGTGCCTGCTTGAAATGATCCACTTGCAAAGAAGTTCAATGCTGCGGTTACCTTCATCTTCACTGACAAGGCAGTGTGGATCTTCGAGCGTGGCTCCAAGTCTGCCTTCAACATGTCACATAGTCGACCAATTGCCTCTTTACTGAAGCGCAGCCGCCTGATACACAACTCCTCGGACAGCATTTCAAATGATCGCCTCTCCCTGTAAACTCTGTTTGGTGGGTAGTTGTTCCTTCTGATCAAGAGACGTTCCTGGTTCCTCAATCTTCCACGTTGTTCCCTGGCATTCCTATTTCTTTGCAGCAAATACAGAAATAGCATCAGGGCTAAATTTCTACAGCAGGGCATTTTCCTCGCTCACAGGACTACTCCTCACACAGACATACCTGTACGGAGTAAATGGAAATAGTTGTTACACCTCTGTTAATAAACTGAGGGCAGCACGGTGGCATAGTGGTTAGCACTGTTGCCTCACAGCGCCAGGGACCCGGGTTCGAATCCGGCCTCGGGTGACTGTCTGTGTGGAGTTTGCACATTCTCCCCGTGTTTGCGTGGGTTTCCTCCGGGTGCTCCGGTTTCCTCCCACAGTCCAAAGATGTGCGGGTTAGGTTGATTGGCTATGATAAATTGACCCTTAGTGTTAGGGGGATTAAATACGTGGGGTTACGGGGATAGGGTGGGATATGTGTTGGTGTAGGGGTTACGGGGATCGGGTGGGATATGTGTCGGTGCAGGCTCGATGGGCCGAAATGGCCTCTATCTGCACTGTGGGGTTTCTGTGATTCTGTGATTCTGTGAACATCAACTCTGCCTATGCCAGGAAGCATGCTTTTACGGCTTGCAAACACATCCTTCCCGCCTGATGAATATCACAGACCTACATCTTATTCACTGAAAGGAATACATACATAAATGCACATCCTAAATGGAATATATACAGACATACATACAATCATACATACATACTTACTAAATATTACTGATGACTATTTCATTCTGTAAGCATTTCATTATTTTAAACATAAATTTAACATTTTCGGAAAAAAATTTCAATGAGGCCTTGCCCACAGCCACAACAGTTGCTCGTTCTAACTACAGCACTGAAAAACCGTTTTAAACAAAAAAAAAATGTTTTAACTTACCTCAGCCTTTCTTAAAATAAGTTTCCTCCCTTTCCCAAACAGAAATAGAAGACTTTCTGAAGCTCCACGATAAAATGTTTCTTCCTCCGCAGCCAATGATCAACTTTACACTTGCTTTTTTCAAGTGTAACTATCAAGGACTTAACCTCACTGAATCCATCAGTGAAATCTACAAAGTTCACTGCGCAAGCGCTGCCTGTGCAGTCGCACGCGCTGTGAATAGACCTCGGGTCTGGAAATGCCGGCGTTCCCCGCATGCGCTGTTCCTGCTGAACGCCGGCATTTCCAACGGCCAGCTGCGTGAGTAACCCGACCATACTCACGCTTCTGGCCGCGAATTTCTGGCCCTTTATATAACTAGACTTGGATATAAGAGAGGTAACTAATCATTATTATGTGGGGAAAAACATAACATCATTTAGTGGCACAAAACAGTCTTCCTTTAATAGTAAATGACTGAATGTTTTTCCTCATCTTGTTTTTCTTCCAGTTTGTAGATACAGACAATTTCCTGACAAATGAGCAGACGCTGAATTTGATGATAGCTGAAAACTTGACTGTGGTTGCCCCCATGCTGGACTCCCGCACTTTGTACTCAAATTTCTGGTGCGGTATGACACCCCAGGTGAGTTGTTTTAAAGTAGCAATCCTAAACTCAGTTATTAGCATTAGCATTAGATTGAACAATTCTATGACCAACAGTTGATAAAATATAACGTAAAGGTATGATTTCTTCCCCTCCTACCTGCCCAAGAATAAATACAGTGCTACTTCACCATCTTGGAACCACGACAGCATTACTATTTGAGGCTACTTTCCAATATTTCTGACTTGTACTTACCATAAAAGTCAATTCAATGACAAGCCCACACTTCCTATGAACTGAAACTCAACCTTGTGCAGTAAAAATCTGGGCTGGCATTGTCACAGGGTGAGCAATAAACCTTCTGCCATTACAGTAGGTACTGAAAATATTATGGTCGGAGAACCAGATGCTCTAAAACTTTCGGAACTGGCAGAAGACACCATGCACACAAACCAGGTGTGTCTTGCTAAAAAGGATTAATTCAGGTTCTGTTTAAAAAAGTGCATTTCCATCGAAGCAAGAATAAATCAACAGATTACAATAAAATAGAGTTTAATTCTCGTTATTACTTTAAAATGGTGTTTCTTGAATCAAAATAACATTGAGCTAAAAACAGAACATGCTGGAAATACTCAGCAGGTCAGGCAGCATCTGTGGACAGAAAAACAGAGTTGACGTTTCAGGTCAATGACCTTTCATCAGAAGTCAAAAATCTTTTCATGTGAGCACAGGCCTTTGTGCTCAGCATCCCCGATTTAAATCGCTCCACCATTGGTGGCCGTGCCTTCAGCTGCTGAGCCCCTAAGCTAAGGATGCCCTCCCTAAAGCTCTCCGCCACTCTACCTCTCTTTCCTCCTTTAAGACGCTCCTTAAAACCTACCTCTTTGACCATCTGCCCTAATATCTCCTTATGTGGCTCGGTGTCAAAATTTGTTTTATAATACTCCTGTGAAGCGCCTTGGGACGTTTTATTACATTAAAGGCGCTATATAAATACAAGTTGTTGTTGTTGTGTCCTGTGTCACTGCTGCGGCTCATACAGGTAATGGACCTGTGAGGACAACGAAAGCACTAGGGAGATCTTTCCACATTTATCCCCAGATTCGGGCAGCTTCTGGCTACAGAAATGGCGATTAAGAATCAGAACGAAGAACCAATGGCAGGGGCTGGCTTGTCAATCATGTTAACTGGCAGTGACATCCTACAGGTGGTTTCACTGGGAGATGGCGATTCGGACACAGTTGGTGCTCCAGTTAGCTTTTGAAAAACGTCTCATTTTTTGATAATTGAGCCAGTAATAGCATTTCCTCTCCGAGTGACAACCTCACACACATCAACATGTCACCTATCCATCGTGCCTAACCAACTGATGTACACCTGATGGGGGACTGTTTGCAAACAAAAAAGGAAACAAAAGCCACTTTGCTGTTAAACCCAGAGAGTTTCTGTATTCTTTTCTTCATTCTCTGGATATGGGCTCCGATGGCAAGGCTGGTATTTATTGCTCATCCCTAGTTGCCCTGACTGAATGGCAGTTAAGAGTCAACCATGTTGGTGTGACTGGAGTCACATATAGGCCAGACCGGGTAAGGATGACAGGTTTCCTTCCCTATAGGTCATTAATGAATCAGTTGGGTTTTTACGTGAATCTGACAGCTTCATGGTTATTTTTACTGATACCAGCTTTTTTTTTACATAGTATTATATAGAATTTTACAATACAGAAACAGGCCATTTGGCCCAACAGGTCTATACCAGTGTTTATGCTCCACATGAGCCTCCTCCCGGCTTCCACCTCACTTCATCTCACCCGATCAACATATCCTTCCATTCCTTTCTCCTTCATGTATTTCTCTAGCTTCCCCTTAATTGCCTCAACTACTCCATGTGGTAGCGAGTTCCACATTCCAACCACTCTCTGAGTAAAGAAATTATTGCAACTAAGGCAAATGTTAATTCTATGGATGGGTCACTCAATTGCACAAAGGACTAGTAACTGAAAAGGTCTGAATTGTACGGTGCAAGGTTAACTTACTGCCACTACCGCTGTCAAACTGTTGAGAATTCCATAATATAGCTGAAATCATGAGTCACTGGGGCCCAGGAGTGGTTGCTTCTCTGAGGTTGGGACTGGTGTACTGCCAGGACAAAGTGAGGCCCAGCCTGTAGTGGGGGTGCTGGAAACACACACTTGTTACAACAACTACAGTTTGCATTAATATAGTGCCTTTAGCCTAGCAAAACATCCAAATACCCTTCACAAGAGTGTTATCAATGAAAATTTGACACCAAGCCATAGGAGATATCAGGACCGATGACCAAAAGCTTGGTCAAAGAGGTAGGTCTTAAAGGAGGAAAGAGAAGTAGTGAGTCGAAGAGGTTTAGGGAGGGAATTCTAGAGCGTAGGGCCTAGGCAGCTGAAAGCACGGCCGCCAATGGTGGAGCGATTAAAATCAGGAACACGCAAAATGCCAGAACTGGAGGAGTGCAGAGATCTCAAATGCTTGTAGGACTGGAGGAGGTTACAGAGCTAGGGAGGCGCAAGACCATGGAAGGATTTGAAAACATTGATGAGAATTTTTTAATTGAGGCGTTGCGGGATGGGAGGCAAGGTAGGTCAACAAGCACGGGGGTGATGGGTGAACAGGACTTGGTGTGAATTAAGATACGGGCAGCAGGATGAGCACAAGCTTATGGAAGGTGGACGATGGCAGGCCAGCCAGGAGAACATCGGAATAGTTACATGCAAAACTGGGCCCTAAACATGTAAGCGGAACCATTAGTTTGACAAGTTCACTGATTATTTTTATGCCTTTATTTTCAGCAGCCATTTGCTAATCACCTATACCTGCAGGGCAGTTATCTCACAACCAACACCAGTAAAATAGTCTAATTGGTCAGGCACTTCATTGCTGTGTGCAAACTGAATGTCACGCCTCCCCACATTACAAACTGAATACAAATTCTCAAACTGCCATGGTAGGGTTTGAACTCACACTCTCTGGATCATTAGTCTAGGCTTCTGTATTACTAATCCAGTAATATAACTACTACACTACCATACCCATCATAAAGACAAAATAAAGCTCTCCCAGAAAGTAGCCATTTAAAAATTGTTACAATATTGGGCACAGCTGCAGATTGCTACGTAATGGAGAGATCCTTATGATCTTACACAAGTCAGATCCGTCAGAGACAGTGCAGCGACAATGGAAATTGGTGCTCTTAACTCTCTCTAATTCCCTGTTAAATGTGATGCTCTCATTCTCGCGACTGCATGGCACTTAATTCAGATGACCGCTGACTGCCAATCTGAGAATCACTAAACATTTCAGAATTATGATACTAAACAGAAAAGAACAAGAATAGTTACTGAGTTAAAGTGAAGTGAATCTTTAAGCTTGAAGAGTACACAGTGGTGCAGCGGTTCCGTGCTCCGATACTCTCTGCAGTGATACCAACACCAGCCACAGGCCGGGCAGTACCCGGGGGTGAAAACAGAATATTTTTCTGCAGTGTATGTTGTTTTATTACTTTTCATTATGGTACTTCCAAGGTTAAAATAGGTTCTGTTTTTAAAAAAAATTACGCCACATAATGAACTGCATAATACTTTTAATAAATCGCTCCCATAGAGTTTATTCTTCCTCTATCTGAAGGCTAGGAGAGTGCAAAGGTGCTTTTGTCATTCCTCTTGAGCTCTCCTACTCTTCAGACAGGAGAACTACTGTAATAAAGGTTTGTTTCTATTCAATTCTTCCTCCTCCCCCCACGCCATCACTCTGGGTAATCAATTTTAGAGTCACAGGCCTAGAAATTCAGTCGTGTTTGCGCCCACTTATTGGCTATAGAGTGGTTTGCGCCGGAAGTTTTTTAGCGCCCGAAATTCAGTTGGTGCCCAACATCGGCGTTAGCCGGTAGCGCTGCGCCAGCACCGATGACGTCATCGGTGTGCGCAGCGCCCCGGTTCCAATGCTATTCCGGCTCGATGGCCAAATTCAGTTGCGGCCGCCTCGCCCGCAGCGGCCGCAAACAGCGTTTGGAAAACGGTGCCTTGCAGCTCCGAGAGGCCAGCGCATAAAGGTGGAGGGGCGGCCGGCCGCTTTCCCGGCGGCCGCCTGGCCGCACCTCCCTCCCCGGACTCCTGCACCACCCCCCCGCGGCATTGGTGTCTGACTCCCGCGAGCCCGGCACTTCTCCGTGGTGCCGGGCTCATTTGCCGGGGGAATCCAGCGGCAATCTCACGGCTGCAGGCAGCTCCTCCTTAAGAGAAGGAGGAGGCCTGCAGTACCCCAGCCTGCCGCACCGCATCGGGTGCCGCAGCGGCAGCTGGACGCCTGAAACTGACTGTCATCGCCCCAAACGAGGCGGCAAAACCCTGCAATAGCGCCCGCCTCCGTCTTGGGCTGGCGCAACTGAATTTCAGGTGGGCGCTGCGGGAATCCGGGCGAGCGCAAAATTTCGGGCACTAAAGACCTGGCGCGGCGATACCGAATTTCTAGGCCATAGAGTCATACGGCTGAAAATTCAGTAGCCTTAGCGCCTCATTTGAGGCGCTAGAGGGCCTTGCGCCGGAGTTATGGCCAGTAGTGAAATTCCCTGGGGCCCTAAATCGGCGTTGCTCCGGTAGCGCTGCGCCGGCACCGATGACATCATCGGTGTGCGCAGCGTCCCGGTTGCCGTGGTAACCCGCCCGAACTCCGAAATTGAGTTGCGGCCGCCTCGCCCGTGGCAGCCGCAACCAGCGTTTTGTCAGAGGTGCCTTACTGCAGTTAGCGCCGGCGCATTAAAGGCCCCGCGGCGGCCGGCCGCTTTCCCGCCGGCCGCCTGCCCGCAGCTCCCTCCCCGGACTTCTCTCCCCACCCCCCCCGGAACAGATGCAAGCCCGGCACTTGTCCGAGGTGCCGGGCTCATTTTTAAGCAGATTTGCGCGGGCCGCGGCCGGGTGCAGGCAGCTCCTCCTTAACGGAAGGAGGAGGCCTGCACTTCCCCAGCCTGCCGCACCGCATCGGGTGCCGCAGCGCCGGAATTGCGGCGCGAAACGGCAGTTAGCGCCCTTTTCCAGGCGCTAAGACCCTTCAGTAGCGCCGGCAGCGGTTTGGGCGCGGCGCCACTGAATTTTTGGCGCGCGCAGGGGACTTAGCGCCGGCACTAATTTCCGGCGCTAAAGCCCTGGCTAAGCCAAAACCCAATTTCTAGGCCATAGAGTTATACAGCACAGAAAGAGACCCTTCGGTCCATCGTGTCCGCGCCGGCCATCAAGCCCTGTCTAATCTAATCCCATTTTCCAGCATTTGGTCCATAGCCTTGTATGCTATGGCATTTCAAGTGCTCATCCAAATGCTTCTTGAATGTTGTGAGGGTTCCTGCCTCTACCACCCTTTCAGGCAGTGAGTTCCAGATTCCAACCACCCTCTGGGTGAAAAAGTTTTTCCTCAATCCCCTCTAAACCTCCTGCCCCTTACCTTGAATCTATGCCCCCTTGTTATTGACCCCTCTACTAAGGGGAAAAGTTCCTTTCTATCCACCCTATCTATGCCCCTCATAATTTTGTATACCTCAATCAGGTCCCCCCTCAGCCTTCTCTGCTCCAAGGAAAACAACCCCAGCCTGTCCAGTCTTTCTTCATAGCTGAAGCGCTCCAGCCCAGGTAACATCCTGGTAAATCTCCTCTGCGCCCTCTCCAAAGCAATCACATCCTTCCTATAGTGTGGCGACCAGAACTGCACACAGTACTCCAGCTGTGGCCTCACCAGCGTTTTGTACAGCTCCATCATAACCTCCCTGCTCTTATATTCTATGCCTCGGCTAATGAAGGCAAGTATCCCACATGCCTTTTTAACCACCTTATCCACCTGTTCTGCTGCCTTCAGGGATCTATGTACATGCACACCAAGGTCCCTCTGATCCTCTGTCTTTCCTAGGGTCTTACCATTCATTGTGTATTCCCTTGCCTTGTTAGTCCATCCAAAATGCATCACCTCACACTTTTCAGGGTTAAATTCCATTTGCCACTGTTCCGCCCATCTGACCAACCCATCTATATTGTCCTGTAGCCTGAGGCTTCACGCCTCGCTATTTACTACCCCACCAATTTTCGTGTCATCTGCGAACTTACTGATCATACCTTTTACATTCACATCCAAATCATTAATGTAGACCACAAACAGCAAGGGACGCAGCACCGATCCCTGCAGTACCCCACTGGACACAGGCTTCCAGTCACAAAAACAACCTTCCACCATCACCCTCTGCCTTCTGCCACTAAGCCAGTTTTGGATCCAATGTGCCAAGGCACCCTGGATCCCATGGGCTCTTACCTTCCTGACCAGTCTCCTATGCGGGACTTTATCAAAAGCCTTACTGAAATCCATGTAAATCACATCCTCTGCACTACCCTCATCCACACACCTAGTCACCCCCTCGAAAAATTCAATCAAATTGGTCAGACATGATCTTCCCTTGACAAAGCCATGCTGGCTATCCTTAATTAGTCCCTGCCTCTCCAAGTGGAGACCAATTCTGTCCCTCAGAATTTTTTCCAATAATTTCCCTACCACTGATGTTAGGCTCACTGGCCTGTAATTCCCTGGTTTATCCCTACTACCCTTCTTGAATAATGGTACTGTGTTAGCTGTTCTCCAGTCCTCTGGCACATCCCCTGTGGCCAGAGAGGTTCTGAAAATTTGTGTCAGAGCCCCTGCAATCTCCTCCTTTGCCTCACATAGTAGCCTGGGATACATCTCATCCAGGCCTGCGGATTTATCCACTTTTAAGCCCGCTAAAACCGCTAGTACCTCCTCCCTCTCGATGCTAATATGTTCAAGTATATCACAGTCCCCCTGCCCGATTTCTATGTCCACATCATCCTTCTCCATAGTGAACACAGATGCAAAAAATTCATTTAAAACCCCACCTACATCCTCTGGCTCTACACACAGTTTGCCACTTTGGTCCTTAATGGGCCCTACTCTTTCCCTAGTTATCCTCTTGCCCTTAATATACTTATAAAACACCTTAGGATTTTCCTTTATTTTGCTCGCCAGTGTTACTTCATGGCCCCTCCTCGCTCTCCTAATTTCTTTTTTAAATATCCCCCTGCACTTTTTATACTCCTCTAGGGCTTCCTCTGTCTTTAGTCCTTTGTACCTGCCAAAAGCCCCCCTTTTTTTCCTAATCCATTCTCGTATATCCCTTGACATCCAAGGTTCCCTGGGCTTGTTGGTCCCACCCTTGACCTTTACGGGAACATGTTGCCATTGTACTCTCTCAATTTCCTTTCTGAAAGACTCCCATTCTCCGATGTGGATTTTCCTTCAAGTAACTGATCCCAGTCCACATTGGCCAGATCCTGCCTTATCATATTAAAATCGGCCTTCCCCCAATTTAGAACCTTTATTTCCGGTCCATCCTTGTCCTTTTCCATGACTACCTTAAATCTCACCGAATTATGGTCACTGTCACCAAAGTGCTCACCTACTAACACTCCTACCACTTGCCCGGCCACATTCCCTAGAATTAGGTCCAGTACCGCCCCCTCTCTTGTAGGACTTTCTACATGTTGGCTCAAAAAGCTCTCCTGGATGCACTTTAAGAATTCTGCACCCTCTAAGCCTTTCACACTCTGACTATCCCAGTTAATATTGGGGAAGTTGAAATCCCCCACTATAATTACCCTATTATTTGCACACTTCTCTGAGATTTGCCTACATATCTGTTCCTCTATCTCCCCCTGGCTGTTTGGGGGCCTATAGTACACTCCCAGCAAAGTGCTAGCCCCCTTTTTGTTGCTAAGTTGTCAGCAGTGCTAAAGCTGACCAATCCAATAGACAAACAAAAGCACCAAATGTAAAAGTTCTTTAAAAGTCAGTTTACAGTAGTCTGTGTCCTAGTGTTGCCCTTTATTTTGATCATTCCTGTACAGATCCTCACAATGGTGCCAAGAGTCTGCCTTACAGTTTCTTTACAATCGGATCTAGTGTTAGGTGCAGATGTTCCTCCGTGTAATACTGTCAAATTCAAATGAGTTATTGTGGATTTTCAAATAAAAGTGCCATCAAAATAGTAAGACAGAATGATTTGCAAACCGATAAGTTCATTTACTGCAGTCACATCGCGTTTAAAAAAAAAAGGCATTTGACTGAATTTTATGCTCATCAAACTTCTGACGTCCGTGTTTAGGTTTTCTTCTATTGCACTGAATGGTGATTGATGGGTTTTAGACAGACTCAGAAGGAAGTCGTCTGTTTTCATAGGTCAGTACGTCAGGTGCACATTCGGACAGATGAAGGGAGCACACTAGTACTGGGAGTGGAAATTGCGTGTAAGTGTAATTTAAAGGAATTTGGGCAATTAAAGAGGCTGCCACCACAGGATAATAAAAACTCTGCCAGCCCCTGGAGAGCCTCAAAAAAGGCATCTCGACCCATTAGCAACCTAAGGGTGAAGGGGCAAGTGACAAAAGAGAGACAGGTAAAATGAAGTAAAAAGAAACTAAAAGTGCAGGCACGAGTTTGCAAGAACAGCCCAGCTCCCAAGCCCCCTGTTTGATGGCTGCTGAAGTCAAGGTTGTACTACTTCAGTGCAATACTGAGGGTGAGATGTTAAACTGAGGCCCTGTCTGCCATCTCAGGTGGGCATAAAAGATCCCTTGATGCTATTTTGAAGAAAAGCAAGGGCGTTCTCCCTGGCGTCCTGCACTATATTTACCCCTTAACCAACATCACTAAAAAAACGATTATTTGGTCATTATCACGTTGCTGTCTGTGGGAGCTTGCTGTGCACAAATTATCTGTCATGTTTCTGTACATTACAAATGTGACTACACTTCAAAAAAGTACTTAATTGGCTGTAAAGCACTTTGGGACAACCTGAGGTCGTGAAAGACGCTATAGAAATGCAAATTCTTTCTTTTCATAATAAAGGCTAGGATAAGTGGTAGACAGGGACTGACCGAGTCAGAATTTGGGAAATGTAACCCATTCAGAGGAACCAGCAAACTAATCTCAATTCCTCTTTGGTCTTCCCTTTTGTTTTGCCTCTGGAATTGCTTTCTTTCTTTACATGAGGTGGTTGCTAGGAGGTTGGTCCTCTGCCACTGTACGACACCATCCCTTAGGTGGCTTTGCAACATGCCTGCTAAGTGCCGGAGCCAAGTTTTCAGGCCATAGCTGACCATTAGCTGACCCTGTGAAGACAGTTCCCCATGTTCACTGCCGAGTTGGTGTGCCAGAGCCAATCACGCTACATGGGCTCATGGTCATTCATGCACTGCCGTTGAAAGCATAAATTACTATGATTGTGATGCTTCTGAGGAAGCATCCAATATTATTGTTAGTCAGGCATTCAGATAACCTCAGTGGTGTCGCCCGCTCTGCTGTTTCCACCTCCTTTGGAAAGAGAAACCTTCACCTTTACTAATCATCTGCCAAAGTGAGGCATGTTTATCTCTGCCTGCAGATGTGGATACCTGCTGGTGGGCACAGAGTATCTCTTGTGCAGCCTGACCCACCTCTTCTTCCAAGCATATCAGATAGTGGGGGGGTTTCCATTAGGAATCCCATTGGTGCCAGTCATGGTGCTGGGGGTAAAAAATAATGTAAAACAAGTGGCACAAAGGCTCATGAGAACTCAAGTGACAACAGGAAAAACACAACAGACTAAAAAAAATGGCTGAAGAATTGGCTGAAATACATTTACCTTAATATTACTGTGTCCTTTCCACCTCCAGTGCACTTCCTGTTGTCTAGCAGCCTTTTCCACCCATTTCACGTGGACACCCTGCATGCCAGAAGCTTGGAAAATAGTGTTTAGGATAGACACCCCCCTCAAATTAATACTTCAGTGAAGCATCTGCCTAAGCAAGGTCGCCACTGGTTCCATCCGTCGGAGTGGGACTTCTCGCCTAGCCATCCATTTTATGCCAGTACATTAGGCACCCAGCAGCCAGAAAACCATGTTCTAGGGTCAGCCTCTGCGTCTCCAGCTCAAGTACAATGAAGATTAGATGTAAAGTAAAACTCACTTTAGCCTGTCCCAACAATGTGCCTCAACTCAGGAAAGCACCCTTGACTGCACCAATAACACATTTTAGGAACATCAGAACAGAAGTAGGCCATTCAGCACCATGAGCCTGTTCCGCCATTAAATTAGATCATGGCTGATCTGTATCTTAACTCCATCCACCCGCCTTGGTTCTCTAAAACTTTAGTTTCTCACGCCAGCTACTCTTGTTCCCTCTCAAGTCAATTATTAATGGTAGTGATAATTAATCATAGTCTCTCACTCACTGGGTTGAAACTGCACAAGCTCATTCCTCAGTTGTTCCTCAGCAAGTTAGTCACTCCACAGATGGTTCATACACACCCAACATTTTGTAACCTTTGTGTAATGTATACAACATTGAAGGGAAGTGGTCTTGCGGATGTACATCCTTAGTTGCGAGCGTATATAACAGACGCGTATCGATTTGTATAGTCAGTGCCGAAGTTCCAGTTACCCAGTAAAGATCACTTGAAGTTACTCTCAGTCTCTGCTACTTTATTATTTTATGTAGTTGTGTATAGCGGTACAAACACAACAAATTGGCGACGAGAATTATGAACCTACGTCTTCCTATTCTGGCATCGCATCCAGAGGACACCGAAATTTGGAAGAAAGGAGCGAGAAGGTAGAGAAAATGGAGCACGCTTGCTAAGCTAGGCAGGGGATACGTAAGTCAATTGAAAAGTGCACAGGACTTGCATGACGCTAGCTAACTAGTAAAGAAAGAAAATCGGGTTTGGAAAAAAAAAATGGCGATGATTGGCACGATTGCAGCATTTGATAGCAGCATTGAAGACTGGGCAACTTACATTGAAAGAGTGGAGTTGTACTGTGAGGCTAACGGAGTGGAGGTAGAAAAGAAAGCCACTGTTTTGCTGTGTGTTATGGGCGCAAAGACATATGGGCTGCTACGTAGTTTATTAACCCCTGAAAAGCCAGCAAACAAAACATTTAAACAAATAGTGGACACACTCCAAGACCATTTAAGAATTCAACAAAAATCCCTGGAATATTCAACTAATAAAATGTCACTGAAACAAGAAAAGAAGTGCTATCGCTGTGGCAAAATGTCACATGACCACAATGACTGTTGGTTTAAAGATAAAGATTGCAGACAATGTGGCAGGTGAGGGCACATTGAAAGGGTCTGCAAAGCAAATAAGAAGCCAAAAATTGATACAATACAGAGTAACAAAAAGGTACATCAAGTGACTAAAAACAAGAAACCTTTCAAAGATAGATACAAGAAGGTACACCACGTGACTGGAGACAGTTCAGATAAAGAAAAAAGTGACACAGACTCAGAGGAAGAGGATCTGGCTTGTCTAAAACTACACAGTGAGAAAGAGACAGACGATCACAGAATAATATGGATTACTCCAGAAGTGGCAGGAGTTAGGCTAAAAATGGAGTTGGACACAGGCTCAGCTTTAACAGTGATCTCTGTACATGACTACAAACGATTGTTTTCACACATACCGCTAAGGCCAACTAAAGTACTGTTAAAGACATACACAGGACAAAGAGTGTGCCCAAAAGGTAAAATAAAAGTGACAGTGACATACAAAGAAAAAAAAATACCGCAATTGAACCTCTATGTAGTGGAAAATGGAGGACCACCATTGCTGGGGCGCGAATGGCTCAGGAAAATACAGTTGGATTGGCACACCATCCAAGCACTGTTTGTGTCCGCAAAGGAGGATAGCAACGCCACTCCTGAGAGACTGTCACAAATACTCTCTGACTCTCAGGAAGTGTTCAAGAAGGGAATAGGAACACTTAAGGGCATGAAAGCAAAAATTAAGGTTGAGGAGAACGCAAATCCAAAGTTCCACAAGGCCAGACCAGTGCCTTATGCAATTCGCCCTTCAGTAGCAGAGCTGGAGAACTTGGAGCAGTTAGGGGTCCTGTCCAAGGTGGATTGGAGTGAATGGGCCACACCTATAGTTCCAGTGATGAAGAAAACCTCCAGCACAAAACCAGGAAAGCCAAGAAAAGTGCGCATCTGTGGAGACTTTAAAGTGACTGTTAACCCAGTCCTCCACACAGTACAGTACCCATTACCTTACATTGAGGACATCTTTGCTTCCCTGTCAAGAGGGGAATGCTTCACAAAGATTGACTTGGCCCAGGCCTATCTCCAAATGGAAATTGATGATGCATCAAAGAAGTACCTGACAATAAATACGCACAAAGGCCTTTACCAGTACAATCGGCTGGTATTTGGAATAGCATCAGCTCCTGCAATCTGGCAAAGGGCAATGGACCAAGTCCTGCAGGGGATCCTAGGTACTCAGTGTTATCTTGATGACATCATCATTACTGGCAAGAATGACAACGACCACCTTTCCAACCTCGAACAGGTGCTCATCAGGTTACGGGAGTATGGGCTCCGAGCGAACCGAGACAAGTGTGAGTTTTTCAAAAAGGAAATCTCATACTGTGGACATGTGATTGACAAGGACGGTTTACACAAGTCTCCAGACAAGATTGAAGCTGTGATTAATGCACCAACACCTGAAAATGTGTCTCAGTTGAGATCATATCTTGGACTGGTGAACTACTATCACAAGTTCTTGCCCAACCTATCCACAGTGTTACATCCACTAAATGCACTGCTACAGACAGGGTCACAATGGAAGTGGAGTGACAGCTGTGAACAAGCTTTTCAAGAGAGTAAAAGACTCATTACTTCAGAAGAGGTGCTAGCTCACTTTGACCCATCCTTACCTATTCGACTGGCATGTGATGCTTCACCCCATGGCATTGGTGCCGTGTTGTCACATAAGTTCCCAGACGGCTCAGAAAGACCAATAGCCTTTGCCTCAAGATCATTGACTACAGCTGAACGCAATTATGCACAGATTGACCGAGAAGCCCTCAGCCTTGTGTGGGGAGTCAAGAAATTCAACCACTACTTGTATGGTCAACAGTTTACACTGTTAACTGACCACCAGCCTCTCGTTTCAATCTTCAACCCAAGGAAGGGCGTTCCAGTGATGATGGCACAACGGCTGCAGCGATGGTCACTCTTCCTAGGGGCTCACCTGTATGATATTGAATACAAGGGGACCAAGCAACATGGCAACGCCGATGGTTTGTCACGTTTACCACTGCCGACCTCAGAGAGAACTACAACAGTTGACTCAGCAGAGGTATTTCACACGACAATTGTTGAGCAGCTACCAGTGACAAACTCCCTCATTGAAAGAGAAACATGCAATGACCCTACATTGTCAAAAGTTTATGACATCACTGTGAAGGGATGGCCAGTGCATGGTGACTCATTGTTTCCAGCATTCTCAGCTAGGAGGGAGCAATTATCAGTGTGTTGGTGAACACTGATGTGCGGCTCACGAGTTGTGATTCCTCCCAAGCTTCGTAACCGAGTGCTAGATGAACTGCATGAAGGCCACTTAGGTATGGTAAAGATGAAAAGCCTTGCCCGTGGTTACGTGTGGTGGCCGGGAATTGACAAACAGATCGAGGACCTGACAAAGAGCTGCTCAGGATGTCAAAAGGTCCAGAACGCACCACCACAAGCCCCTCTCCATCCATGGGAATGGCCCTCATCACCATGGCAACATGTGCACATCGACTTTGCTGGACCGTTCATGGACTCCATGTTCTTGATTGCAGTCGATGCATATTCCAAATGGCCCGAGGTCATTAAAATGAAATTAACCACATCTGAAAAGACCATTTCAGTTCTGAGGACCATGTTCGCTAGAAATGGCCTACCAGAACAAATCTGCGCAGACAATGGACGACAATTTGTCTCTGACGAATTCCAAGGTTTCATGAGGAAAAATGGAATCAAGCACTACACATCTGCCCCGTACCATCCAGCTACAAATGGCTTGGCAGAAAGATTCGTACAGACTTTCAAGAAGGCCATCAAAGCAATGTACAGCGAGAATCTACCACTGCAACACAAGATAGACAATTTCCTCTTTGCTTATCGGAACGCAGTACATGCAGCCACTAATCAGACTCCAGCGATGATGTTTCTGAACAGGAACCTGAGATCTCGCATGGACCTTCTTAAACCGAATGTACGTCGTGATGTAGAGAACAAACAGTTCAAACATTTGAATGCTAAGCCAACAAGACGCTTCAGTGTGGGACAGTCAGTTCTTGCTCGTGATTTCCGGACGGAAAAGTGGCAACCAGGTACAATATCCACAAGAGAGGGACCACTGATGTATACAGTGGATGTGGGAGAGAACGTTTTGAGACGTCATGTGGACCAAATTCTGGATGTTCAGGCGGAAAACACCCCTATACCTCGCCCAGACTCACCTGACATGGAAACAGACACTCCTGATTCCACAGCTGAGAGCTCTACCTGTGCTGATAACTCACCTAATGCACCTGTACCTGTACAGTCTCGTTCCCCAAAGCAAAAGAGTCTGGAGAGACGTTACCCAGAGAGGCAGAGGAGGCCTCCCCAGAGACTTGACTTGTAAAAGGGTTGTTGACAAAATAAATGTTATGTTGGAATTTGAATGTTGTTACTTTTAAGAAAACCAAAAGATTACTGTAAAGACAGGCTCTGTATGTTAATTATAGAAATTTTGTGTTAATATACTATTAAACTAAAGGGGGAGGAAGTGTAATGTATACAACATTGAAGGGACTACTTTGTCTTGCGGATGTACATCCTTAGTTGCGAGCGTATATAACAGACGCGTATCGATTTGTATAGTCAGTGTCGAAGTTCCAGTTACCCAGTAAAGATCACTTGTAGTTACTCTCAGTCTCTGCTACTTTATTATTTTATGTAGTTGTGTATAGCGGTACAAACACAACACTTTGTTTATTCTAAGTTGCTGATGAACAAGAACTATTTGCATGCCACAATCAATGCTGCTCCTCTTTAATCACATTTCCCAGCAGATCCTTTCTCTTTGAGGTTGGACATATGCAAAATATGAGATTTATTATTATAACGTGCATGCCAACCACTCTCATTTCCCATGGACAGTCAGCATTTTGGGGCAGTATTGACCAGTCTACATTCATGGATGAAAATCAATGCCAATCCCAACTCCACCTTTAAGTGGGGCACCTTGTTGCCCTTTCTCAGCACCACCCCAGTTAATACTTTCTGCTGGAGATTCTCAGCAGGTCGGGCAGCATCTGTGAAGAGAGAAACAGAGTTAACGTTTCAGGTCGATGACCTTTCGTCAGAACTGGAAAAAAGCAGGAAATGGAACAGATTTTTAAGCAAGTGTAGTGGCTGGGAAATGGGGGAGGGGATGAAAGAACAAAAGGGAAGGTCTGTGATAGGATAGAAGGCAGGAGAAGTTAAGAGATATTCAAGGCAAAAGGAGATGGTAATGGGACAGGTTAAAAAATGAAGGGTGGCTCTAAATGAAGTGTAAATTACGCTGGCAGAATGAAAGACAGCTGCCACGTGGGAGAGAAGAACAGGAGACACAAACAAAAAGTGTGGATAAAAAGTATATATATATATATATGATAGGGGCCAGGTTATGATAGGGACCGGTCGCCTGTCACTTTAATTCACCGCTCCACTCCCACTCAGACCTCACCGTCCTCGGCCTCTTGCAATGTTCCACGGAAGTTCAGCGTAAGCTCGAGGAACAGCACCTCATCTTTCGATTAGGCACTTTACAGCCTTCTGGGCTCAAAATAGAGTTCAACAATTTCAGATCATAACTGCCCTCAGGAAATCCTGCAGCGATGTCCTGGGGCTGTGCTACTACGTACCATAGGCGTATATTCAGGACTGTTTTTAGGGTGTCAGATTTTGCACAATTTCCAAGTAACATGTATAATTCTAAATATCATGTGCATGTATGTCATGACACATTTTTACTCTAACTTTAACAGCCACCCTAACCTAGCATATAACCCATACAAAACCATATGAAAACAAGGGCTAGGGCATACCAAACTTTGTACTGGACTCACTCCATTCTCATGCCAGTATGAAATGACTAGTGAAGGAGTTACAGTGACACCCTTCCACCTCAGTAGCAATCATTTTGTTCCTTTTTCTAATCAGAGTTCATTTTTGTTTTCTATTTCCGTCCAGGGATACTACAAGAGGACTCCTGATTACCTTCCGATCCGGGAGTGGAACCGTATGGGTTGTTATCCTGGTCCCATGGTACATTCAACGTTCCTCATTGACCTGCGTCGAGAAGCTACAAAAACCCTGGTGTTCTATCCTCCTCACCCGGACTACACCTGGGCATTCGATGACATCATTGTCTTTGCGTTTTCCTGCAGAGTGGCTGGTAATTGTTTCCATTTTGTAGAAATCAATGTTTGATTATAGCCAAGGTGGGATAAATCTACTCATCCTACATTTCCTCAAATCTTAGTAACAGGCAAGTGGCAACGTTCCAGCAAAGCAGTGATCATAGAACACTTGACAGCACCGATAGCGCAGCGTTGGTTATGTTTTGCTGTTTTAACTGTTCACTCGGGCATTACCAGGTAGCTCTTTTGGCGAAACAATAAACAAATAAACTGCAACTTAACAAAAAACATTAAAGGAAGCTTAACAAATTAAGTTAAAATGTTGTTGCCGGGGGTGATGATGCACTCCAGTCCCTCCGGTGCCCGCCGGTCGCGGAAGGTCGGGCATTACCAGGTAAAAGCAGCCTTGAGTGTCATTAACTTGCACCAATTGTGACGCAACGGACGCCTGGCCAGCGAACTGGCAAGAGCTGGAGGCCAAAGTCACCGCTCGCCTAGGACGCTGGACAGGACTGCTCCAAGTGTTGTCCTACAGGGGTCGAGCGCTGGTCATAAACCAGCTGGTGGCTGCCATGTTGGGTACTGGTTGGTCACTTTGATCCCTCCCCCTGCGTTTGTCGCCAAGATACAGAAGAAGCTCATCGACTTCTTCTGGGACAAAAGGAAGCACTGGGTCTCTGCCGCGGTTCTGAGTCTCCCACTTTGGGAGGGCGGTCAGGCGCTGGTGTGCCTACGCACCCGGGCGGTGACTTTCCGTCTTCGGACGCTGCAGAGATACCTGTACGTGGAGAATGGTGTGCGCTGGCGACGAATTTCTTCCGTCAGCTGCACGGCCTCAATTACGACACGCAGCTCCTGTTTGTGGAATTGGGCTGTACGCGTGCCTACCTGCGGGAGCTGCCTATCTTCTACCAGGAACTGCTATGGGTCTGGAACAGCATCGCCTCCAGGCGCAGTTCTCCCCCGTCAGGAGTGGCGGCTCTCCTTCGGGAGCTGCTGCTCAGGAATCTGCACCTCCACGACCGACGGCTTGGGTGGCTGACTAGGTGCAGGGCTATGCGTGGCAGGGTGACTAGAATCAGGGACCTGCTCAATGGCGGAGGAGTGGGCTGGATGGCACCAGAAGAGCTGGCGCAGCGCCTGTCCTTGACCAACATCCAGCCAAATCCATCAAGTTGCTGAAAGCGGCACTGGGCCCTGATTCCACTAGGTGTATCGAGGTGGCTCAAGCACGTGGGGCGATCCCGTCCGAACTGACCCCTATTCGGATGGAATTCCTCATCGGCGCGCAGCCCCGAAACCCCTCTCGGGAACCGGCGCCTCACAACTTGAGCCACCTCGGGGAAATGTCCTCCGTGCCCTTTAGCTCTGCGCGGAGGGGTTTCCTGTACGGGCTGCTCCTGCACACTCTCCACTTTGTCATCTTCGCCTGCCGACTGGACACGCCATCTTGCCGTCCGGCGGAGGTCCCCAATGGGGGGCTCTCTACGCAGGAGTCCCCCCCTTTTCTATTGGGGTCTTGGCCCGGAGGGTGTTGCATGGAGCAGTCCCATGTAATAAAATGTTAAGTAGGTTCATGGACTCCCAGGCCGCCTTCCTTTTTTTCCGGCCTAGAGGAGTCCGTGTTCCATGTTTATATTCAATGTGTGAGGTTGCAGCCCCTGTTCCGTTACATAAAGGGGCTGCTCCGGGATTTTTGGTTGCACTTCAGTCCCACGCTCCTGATCTTCAGTCACCCGGTGCGGAGGGGAGCGGGTAGGTCGGAGGACCTCCTCGTAGGACTGCCTCTGGGCCTGGACAAAGTGGCCATTAATAGGTCCAGGCAGCGGGCAGTCGAGGGGGTCGTCCAGCCCGATTATCTGCCTTTCTTCCGCAGCTATGTTCGCGCCTGGGTGGACCTGGAGATGGAGCACACATTGTCCGCCAACACACTTGAGGCCTTCCGAGACCGGTGGACGCCGCAGGGACTGGAGTGCATCGTCACCCCGGCAAACCAAATTTTAGTTTAATTTGTTAAGTTTTAGTTAAAGTTTTATTAAGTTACAGTTAATTCACAGTTAATTTGGTTCAACACAAAAAGAGGACCAATTGCGATGCAACGTCTAGCCAATCCTAAGCTTTAACTAAAAGGGTCTTCACAAATGGTAAATGGTAAATGGCACGAATGTGGAACGCATAAGTGGCCATAAATATTTTACGTGGAACGTACATCCTCATACAATTATCTTCTCCATTAATAAGCTGCTTCGTTAGTGGAAAATTAACATGTAGAAATCCTGCAACTACCAATTTGTTTTCCCAGATGGCTAATAAGATGTATTAATTTTACCCTCGTGGCTCGTGGTTCTCTTTGTTTTCTGTAAGACTGACAGACATCTTGCTGCGTCTCAGCTAAATAATTGTACTAATGTGTAAGCAGCGTGACATGCAACTTTAATTTTTATTTTGCCAGTAATATTTACAGTAATGAGCTTCTGGAGGGAAAAAGTGCAAACAGAAGTGGTTTGGAAGATCCAGATTTATTTTGTTCCGATTTCTTCCTCTGCCACCCCCGCACCCCACCCCCACCCCGACTCTTCTGAAGGTGCAGTCTCTTTTTTGAGGTACTGTTCCATGAGCCCTAGCTGGCCATTCTTTAGATGTAAGCTTATAAAGTGAGTGTCAGTAGGCTATTAGATTATGGGGACATCACAGCTGAGCCTTTTCCTGACCTGACCTGTTGCTTACAAGTGTGCATTTCCCAGACGAGGTCACTGAATAGTGATAAGAAGCAGGAACACGGCATGTAAAACGGGCGACAGATCTGATCGCATCAGTTTCCCACCGGGCAAGATAGCTTAAAACTACCACCCACCACCCCCGTCTGATTTTCTACCTCCTTAACCCAGGATTGTCAAGTTTCATTATAGAGTCACAATAAACTCTGAGCTAAGGTTTAAAGAAAAAAAGAAAGACTTGCATTTATATACAGGGCCTTTCACAACCTCAGGTTGTCCCAAGGTGCTTTGCAGCCACTGAAATCTTTCTGAAGCACCTATTGGGAGTTGAACCTGGGACCTTACTGGTCTGTATGGCTCAATCGTCAAGGCTTTTTCGACAGCACCTCCCAAACCCACGGCCTCCACCACCTAGAAGGACAAGGGCAGCAGGTGCATGGGAACACCACCACCTCCAAGTCACACACCATTCCGACTTGGACATATATTGCCGTTCCTTCATCATCGCTGGTTCAAAATCCTGGAACTGCCTCCCTAACAGCACTGTGGGAGCAACTTCACCTCATTGACTGCAGCGGTTCAAGAAACATAGAAACATAGAAGATAGGAGCAGGAGTAGGCCATTCGGCCCCTCGAGCCTGCTCCGCCATTCAATGAGATCATGGCTGATCATCCAAACTCAGTACCCCGTACCTGCCTTCTCCCCATATCCATTGATACCTTTAGCTCTAAGAAATATATTGAACTCCTTCCTGAATATATTTAAAGACTTGGCCTCACCCGCCTTCTGTGGTAGAGAATTCCACAGGTTCACCACTCTCTGGGTGAAGAAATTCTTCCTCATCTCTGTCCTAAATGGCTTACCCCTTATCCTTAGACTATGACCCCTGGTTCTGGACTCTCCGACCATCGGGAACATTCTACCTGCATCTAGTTTGTCCAGACCTGTCAGAATTTTATAAGTTTCGATGAGATCCCCTCTCATTCTTCTAAACTCCAGCGAGTATAAGCCCAATCGACCCAATCTCTCCTCATACGTCATTCCTGCCATCCCAGGGATCAGCCTTGTGAATCTTCGCTGAACTCCTTCCATGGCAAGAACATCCTTCCTCAGATAAGGCGACCAAAACTGCACACAGTACTCAAGGTGTGGTCTCACCAAGGCCCTGTACAACTGCAGCAGGACATCCTTGCTCCTGTACTCAAACCCTTTCGCTATGAAGGCCAACATACCATTTGTCTTCTTCACAGCCTGCTGCACCTGCATGCTTACCTTCAGCGACTGGTGCACAAGGACACCCAGGTCTCGTTGCACTTCCCCTTCTCCCAATCTATTGCCATTCAGATAATAGTCTGCCTTTCTGTTTTTGACACCAAAGTGGAATACCTCGCATTTATCCACGTTATATTGCATCTGCTACGCTTCTGCCCAATCACCCAACCTGTTCAAATCATCCTGGAGTTTCTCGGTATCCTCCTCGCAGCACACACGCCCACCCAGCTTTGTGTCATCTGCAAACTTGGAGATATTACATCTAGTTCCCTCGTCTAGATCATTAATGTATATTGTGAATAGCTGGGGTCCAAGGACCGATCCCTGCGGTACCCCACTAGTCACTGCCTGCCACTCGGAAAAAGACCCGTTAACTCCTACTCTCTGCTTTCTGTCCGCCAACCAGTTCTCTATCCAAGTCAATACCTTGCCCCCAATCCCATGTGCCTTAACTTTACATGCTAATCTCTTATGCGGGACCTTATCGAATGCCTTTTGAAAGTCTAAATACACCACATCTACTGGTTCTCCCTTATCTATTTTCCCAGTTACATCCTCAAAAAATTCCAGTAGATTAGTCAAGCACGACTTACCTTTTGTAAATCCATGTTGACTTTGTCCGATCCTGTTACTGTTTTCCAAGTGCTCAGCTATTACATCCTTTATAATGGACTCTAGCATTTTCCCCACTACCGATGTCAGGCTTACCGGTCTGTAATTCCCCGCTTTGTCTCTACCACACTTTTTGAATAGTGGGGTAACATTAGCTACCCTCCAATCCATGGGTACTGTTGTGTCTGTGTGTTGATAGAGACACTGAAGACAGGAGTTGGTTTCATAGGTGTTTACTAAACAAAGTCTGGAGGGGAACTAACTGATACAACACAATATACAGGCTTATATAGCCCGAGTGGCCATTACCGGCATTACAGTACACATGGGGCTCTTAAAGGCACATACACTACAATTCCTCCCCTTTTAGCCAACCAGTACATAATATTTTAAGTAATTATTAATTACATGTTACAAGAAAAATAATCCACACATTGCTGCAGTTAATTAATTATAAGTCAGTCTCTCTGGAGGCTTCCTGACTCGGTCCGGATAACGCCTTGGTGGTGTAGTAGTGTGGTAAACCACTGCTAACTCTGTACATGTCTGTGTGGTAAACCACTGTTAACTCTGTACAGGTCCGGGCATGTCTCCGCCCCTGGCTCCACCCCTAAGCCCGGGTATAAAGGTGACTCACCACCCTTCCCCCGGGAGCTCTTAGGATGGATCCACTAGCAGAGGCATGCTCCAGTTCTTAGTCAATAAAAGCCTACTTCGTATAAGTTCAACTCGTAGTCTTTGGTGTTGTTGATAGTGCATCAATTTTATTGACTAAATTTTCGACATGGAGCAAATCTTGAAGCCGGAACATTTAGATCTGGATCCTCAAGCAGCAGATGCAGCCAATAACTTTGAACACTGGCTGAGCTGTTTCGAAGCCTTCCTGGAGGCCTCCAGCACTACCGTCACTACAGATGACGCGAAACAGCTTGTCTTGAACTCACGGGTGAGCCACCGAGTCTACTCGATCATCCGAGACGCCACAACTTACGCGGCCGCCATCGCGACGCTAAAGGAACAATACGTGAGGCCTGTTAACGAGGTCTACGCCAGACAACTCCTGGCTACCCGAAAACAGCGCCCCGGGGAATCGGGCGCCGAATATTTACTGGCACTGAGAGTCCTCGGCCGGGCCTGTAATTGCAAAGTGGTGACGGCCAAGGAATGCACGGAAGACCTGATCTGAGACGCCTACGTAGCCGGCATCAGGTCCAACTATACTCGGCAGAGGCTGCTGGAACAGAGGGGGCTCGACCTGCAGAAGACGGTGGCCCTCGCTAACTCGTTAGACGTGGCCCTCCAGAACATGGACGCCTACCCCCCTGACCGGATGGCCACGTGGATGTCACGGGAGCAGCCATCTTGGGACCCGGTAAGGCCACAAGCCACCAGCAGCCCAACTACAGCTGCAATGACCAGAGGCCAGAAATGCTACTTCTGCGGCCAGGCCAAGCACCCCAGACAGCAATGCCCAGCAAAGGACGCGACCTGCTCCAAATGCGGCAAGAAAGGCCACTACGCGAGAGTGTGCAGGGCGAAATCGACCCCCAATTCCAGCAGCGCCGCGTTTGAACCGTGCAGGCCGCCATTTTGGACCCCACCAACCACGTGTGAGCCGTGCGGGCCGCCATTTTCGGCACCACCAGCCATGGGGGAGCCGCCATCTTGGACACCATTTCAGGACCAGGCCCCCGGCGCGGGCGAATACTACAGCAACCCACCGACCTCGACGATGGCCTCCATCACCCTGGACCAATCTAGGCCCCATCAACTAGCCAGGTCCATGATGAACGTAAAGGTAAATGGCCATGCCACAAATTGCCTTTTCGACTGCGGAAGCATGGAGAGCTTCATCCACCCCGACACGGTGCGACGCTACTCCCTATCGGTTATGCCCACACGCCACCAGGTCTTTATGGCCTCAAAGTCCCATACGGCGGACGTCGGCGGCTACTGTGTAGCGACTCCGACAGTGAACAGCGTGGAGTACAGAGATTTTAAATTCCTCGTCCTGCCACAGCTCTGCGCTCCCGTACTGCTAGGATTAGACTTCCAGTGCCATCTGGAGAGCGTCAAGATGGCATATGGTGGGCCCCTGCCCCCGCTTACAGTCTGCAGCCGGCAGAATTTAAACACGGCGCCGCGCAAAGTATGCAGCCTGTCCACCCTGAAGGTCAAACCCCCCCCGTTGTTCGCTAACCTCACCAAAGACTGCAAGCCAATTGCTACTAAAAGCAGGCGGTACAGTGCCGGGGATAGGAGCTTTATTAAATCAGAAGTAGAAAGACTCCTGAGGGAAGGGATTATCGAGGGCAGCACCAGCCCATGGTGAGCCCAAGTGGTGGTAGTGAAGACCGGCGAAAAACAACGCCTGGTTAGTGATTACAGCCAGACGATCAATCGATACACGCAATTAGACGCATACCCACTTCCCCGCATATCTGACATAGAAACATAGAAACATAGAAGATAGGAGCAGGAGTAGGCCATTCGGCCCTTCGAGCCTGCTCCGCCATTCAACGAGATCATGGCTGATCATCCAAACCCTAGCACCCGGTCCCTACACCGACAGCCATCCCACCCAAGCCTTATCCCCGTAACCCTGTAACCCTGTCAACCAGATAGCACAATACCGGATATTCTCGACGATTGATCTGAAGTCGGCATACCACCAGCTCCCCATCAGGCCTGAGGACCGCCAGTACACGGCCTTCGAGGCTGACGGTCGCCTCTACCACTTCCTCCGAGTCCCCTTCGGCGTCACCAACGAGGTCTCGGTCTTCCAAAAGGAGATGGACCGGATGGTTGACCAGAACGCGCTGCAGGCCACCTTCCCCTATCTAGACAACGTCACCATCTGCGGCCATGACCGGCATGACCACGACGCCAACCTAGAAAAATTCCTCCGTACGGCCCAACGGCTGAATCTGACATACAACAGAGAAAAATGTATGTTCCGCACCACGCGCCTCACTATTCTTGGCTGCATGGTGGAAAACGGAGTCATCGGCCCTGACCCCGACCGAATGCACCCCCTCCTGGAACTACCCCTCCCCCACTGCCTAAAAGCCCTGAAGAGATGCCTAGGGTTCTTCTCTTACTACGCCCAGTGGGTGCCCAACTATGCGGAGAAAGCCCGGCCCCTCATCAAGTCAACCTCCTTCCCCCTGATGGCAGAGGCCCGTGCGGCCTTCACCCTCATAAAAGAGGACATTGCGAAGGCCACAATGCATGCAGTGGATGAGTCCATCCCTTTCCAAGTGGAGAGCGATGCATCCGACTTCGCCCTAGCCGCAACCCTTAACCAGGCGGGGAGACCCGTGGCCTTCTTTTCACGGACCCTCCAGGGCCCCGAAATTCGACACTCCTCAGTCGAGAAGGAGGCCCAGGCGATAGTGGAGGCTGTACGGCACTGGAGGCATTACCTGGCCGGTAAACGTTTCACCCTGCTCACTGACCAACGGTCAGTAGCATTTATGTTTAACAACAGACAAAGGGGGAAAATCAAAAATGATAAGATATTGCGGTGGAGGATCGAGTTATCCACCTACAACTACGATATCTTATACCGGCCCGGGAAACTTAATGAGCCCCCAGACGCCCTATCCCGTTGGACATGTGCCAACGCACAAGTCGATAGGCTACGGACCCTCCACAATGATCTCTGCCACCCGGGGGTCACCAGGTTCTTCCATTTTATTAAAGCTCGCAACCTGCCTTACTCCATCGAGGAGGTCAAGACCATGACCAGGAACTGCCAGGTCTGCGCCGAATGCAAACCGCATTTTTATAGGCCAGACAGGGCACACCTGATTAAAGCCACCCGCCCCTTCGAACGTCTCAGCGTCGATTTCAAGGGGTCCCTTCCCTCCTCTGACCACAACACGTACTTCCTCAATATTATTGACGAGTACTCCCGTTTCCCCTTCGCCATCCCCTGCCCGGACATGACCAGCGCCACAGTCATCAGGTGCCTCAACGACCTGTTCGCCATATTTGGCTTCCCCAATTACATCAACTGCGACAGGGGCTCGTCGTTCATGAGCGACGAGCTGCGCCAGTACCTGCTCGAGAAGGGCATAGCCACGAGCAGGACTACCAGCTACAACCCCCGGGGTAACGGACAGGTAGAGAGGGAGAATGCAACGGTGTGGAAGACCGCCATGCTCGCCCTAAAATCCAAGGGCCTCCCAATCTCCCGCTGGCAAGATGTCCTCCCCGATGCGCTCCACTCCATACGATCACTGCTCTGTACTGCCACAAACGCCACCCCTCACGAGAAGATGTTCGTCTTCCCCAGGAAATCCACCTCGGGGACATCACTACCGCCATGGCTGATGTCTCCGGGACCCGTCCTGCTCAGGAAACACGTGAGGAGCCATAAGACGGACCCCCTGGTCGAAAAGGTTTATCTCCTCCACGCCAACCCACAGTACGCCTACGCGGCGTATCCTGACGGGCGGGAGGACACAGTCTCAATTCGAGACCTCGCACCCTCAGGTACCACCCGAAACACCATCGATCACCATCCACTACCTCCACCCACCACCACTACCCACGACGCACCACCGGGGTGTCTACCACGAACTGACGACATGCCAGTGCCATCCCTACCCCAAGAGGACGACACGCCAGTGCTCCGTCCCACGCGAGAAGCGGCCGCGGGTAAAGAACCGCCGCAACCGGCACCACGAAGATCATTACGGCAGACAAGACCCCCGGAGAGACTTTCGTACATGAACTTTTGAAACACTTCACCCCGCCGGACTCTTTTTTAAACGAGGGGTGAATGTGGTAAACCACTGCTAACTCTGTACATGTCTGTGTAGTAAACCACTGTTAACTCTGTACAGGTCCGGGCATGTCTCTGCCCCTGGCTCCGCCCCTAAGCCCGGGTATAAAGGTGACTCACCACCCTTCGCCCGGGAGCTCTTAGGATGGATCCACTCGCAGAGGCATGCTCCAGTTCTTAGTCAATAAAAGCCTACTTCGTATAAGTTCAACTCGTAGTCTTTGGTGTTGTTGATAGTGCATCAAGTAGTTTCTGGTGGTGTAGTAGGTTCTTTTGGCAAGGCTGATTCGGCTTGAATGCCAGTGTCGGGTTCATCGGGTTCCAGTATCACCGGATCAGAGGTAGATATGGGTATCTCTACTTCATCGTTAGGCGTATAGAGTTGTGGTGTAGGTTGTCCCTTTTCGGATGACTCTATGATTTGGTCAGCATGGCGCCTTATTATGCTTTCTCCGATGTCCACGGTATACATCAGCGGTCCTAGTCGTGTGCAGATAGTTCCAGGCTGCCATTTCTCGGTATGGTAGTCCCGGGCCAAAACTTGTTGGCCTATCTGGAAGGTTCTAGTTAGCCTTTCATTCATGCCTTGAAATTGCCGGTTCTCCACGTCCCTTCTGATGTTGGGCTTGACCAAATCCAGCCAGCATCTTAGGCTTCTATTGAAGAACATCATGGCGGGAGTTTGGTTTGTAACCATATGTGTTGCATTCCTGTATGCGAACAAGAAGTTATCCACCTTGTGCTGAAGTTTTATGTCTTCATTACCCATGGCCTTCATGGCCTTCTTGAAGGTCTGGACAAACCTTTCAGCCAATCCATTGGTGGCGGGATGGTATGGGGCGGACGTGTAGTGCTTAACCCCATTGTTTTTTAAGAACTTCCTGAATTCTTCGGACACAAATTGCGGTCCATTATCAGAACAGATCTGTTCCGGCAGCCCATTCCTGGCAAATATGGTCCTTAATACTGTGATGGTTTTTTCCGTGGTGGTGGAGGACATCTTTATTACCTCCGGCCACTTGGAGTGTGCATCAACCGCGATTAATAACATTGAGTCCATAAATGGACCAGCAAAGTCGATGTGTACCCTTTGCCAGGGAGATGAGGGCCACTCCCATGGATGTAGAGGGGCTTGGGGTGGAGCGTTTTGGACCTTCTGGCATCCTAGGCAGCTCTTGGTCATTTCTTCGATGTCTCCATCGATACCTGGCCACCATACAAACGCCCTGGCTAGGTTCTTCATTTTCACTCCACCCAGATGCCCCTCGTGAAGCTCCTTTAGAACTTTATCCTGGAGTTTGGGTGGAATCACCACTCTGGATCCACACATCAAGGTTCCTCGGCACACTGACAGCTGTTCTCTTCTTTGCGAGAATGCTGGCAACAGTGGTTCGCCATGTGCTGGCCATCCCTTCACTGTTAAATCGTAGACTCGTGAGAGAGTCGGGTCATTTCTAGTTCCCCTTTCAATGGCAGAATTTGTTACTGGTAGACATTCGACTATGGTAGAGTGGAAAATCTCCACTGGGTCTACGGTAGGTGCTTCTTCTACCGTTGGCAACGGTAGGCGCGATAACCCATCAGCATTCCCATGCTGTTTTGATCCTTTGTATTCTATGTTGTATTGGTGTGCCCCTAGAAAAAGGGACCACCTCTGTAGCCTTTGCACTGTCATAATGGGAACACCCTTTTTAGGGTTGAATATGGAGATGAGGGGTTGATGGTCAGTCAACAAGGTAAATTTTTGTCCGTGTAGGTAATGGTTGAATTTCTTCACTCCCCATACCAGGCTGAGTGCTTCCCTGTCGATTTGGGCATAGTTACGCTCAGCTGAGTTCAATGAGCGTGACGCAAAAGCTATCGGCCGTTCCGAGCCATCAGGGAATTTATGCGATAATACTGCTACGCCGTAAGGGGATGCATCACACGCCAGTCTGATTGGCAGTGATGGGTTGTAATGAGCCAAAACTTCTTTGGACGTGATTAAATCTTAGCATTTATGGAAGGCACGTTTACAGTCTTCGCTCCATTTCCAAATTACTCCTGTTTGTAGCAGTTCATTAAGAGGGTGTAGAAGAGTTGATAAGTTCAGTAAAAATTTATGATAGTAATTTATTAATCCCAGGAATGACCTTAATTGTGAAACATTTTCAGGTGCTGGGGCTTTTATGACCGCTTCAATTTTTTCAGGTGACTTATGCAACCCTTCCTTGTTAATTATGTGGCCACAATATGATATTTGATTCTGGAAAAATTCGCACTTGGGGCGATTTGCTCGTAGGCCCCGTTCTCTCAGCCTAGTGAGCACCTGCTCCAAATTGGCAAGGTGCTCGTTGTCGTTTTCTCCTGTTACAAGGATGTCGTCTAGGTAGCATTGAGTCCCCGGAATCCCTTGGAGGACTTGCTCCATAGTTCTTTGCCAGATAGCTGGAGCGGATGCTACACCGAAAACCAGTCGATTGTACTGGTATAGGCCTTTGTGTGTATTTATCGTGAGATACTTTTTAGAGGCCTCTTCAACCTCCATCTGTAGATATGCCTGTGCCAAGTCAATTTTGGTGAAACGTTTCCCTCCGGGTAGTGAGGCGAAAATATCTTCTATCCTCGGAAGAGGATACTGTACCGTGTCAAGGACCAGGTTTACAGTCACCTTGAAGTCTCCACAGATGCGAATTTTTCTCTGTTCTTCAGATTTATCATTATTCAATGTTTTCTTCATGACCGGGACGATGGGTGTTGCCCACTCGCTCCAATCTATTTTGAATAATACGCCTGCCTTTTCCAAATTCTCCAGCTCTGCCTCGACTGCTGGACGAATTGCGTATGGCACCGGCCTTGCCTTAAAAAACTTGGGAATTGCCGCATCTTCCACTTTTATTGAGGCAGTGATGCCTTTCAAGGTTCCTAGTTTCTCTTGAAACACTTCCTTGGCGTTGGCCAAGATGTCTTTTAATCGTTCAGGTATGACGTCATCATAATTTTTTTCCTTACTGGTCACCGTCAGTGCCTGAATGGAGTGCCAGTCTAAACGTATTTTCCTGATCCATTCACGTCCCAACAGCGGTGGACCACCATCTTGTAGAACGTATAAATACAACTTCTGTATTTCCTTGCCGTTGTATACAACAGGCACCCTTATTTTTCCTTTGGGGTATACTTTCTGCCCCGTATATGTTTTCAAGATAATGGATGTGTCTTTTAAAGGTATATGCGGAAATAGCCGCTCGTAATCCCGTCAATTTATGACGGTCAGAGCTGATCCTGTATCTAGCTCCATTTTAACTGGGGACCCTGCTATTGTGAGGGTAACCCAAATGGTCTGGTAATCTTCTTTGGCAATTACATTATGTAATTTGAAAGAGCTTAGTCTCTTGTTTCCGGAGTCGCTATCACTCTTCTGGTCTTCGGAGCTACTGTCCGTCATCATTTGTACCTTTCTGTGCTTTTCCTTGTTGATTTTTTTTCTGTTAGTGGATTTTTTGTTTCCAGATTGGCATACACGTGTAATGTGTCCCATCTTTCCGCATTGCCTGCATGCTTTGTCCTTGAACCAGCAGTCCCTCTGGTCATGGGTGGATCTGCCGCAGCGATAACATCTCTCGAAACCCCGTGTCATTTCATGGGTGCCGAAGTCCTGTGGCTTTTGCTGTATTTCTGCAGCTCCTCTTGCACTGAAAGCCTTGTCCAGTGTCAAATCTTTCTCAGAAAGTAGCCTTTTTTGTGTTCCTTCACTTTGTCTTGTAGAGAATCTGCCAGTCCTGCCCCGAATTGGCAGTGTAGGGTATCAACAATCTCCTTAAAATTCTTGTCCATCGGTTCGGCTGGAGTGATTAAGTTTCATAACAGCTTATATGTCTTTGCGCCCATTAGATTTAGAAGTACTGAAGCTTTTTTTTCATCTTCTATTCCATTTGCGGTGCAATATACCTCCACTCTTTCCACATATGTGGTCCAATCCTCTGTCTTGTTATCAAAAACATCAATATTGCCAGACTTAGGCATCCTAGAAAAAAAATGGCGCTTCCCACGCTTCCCCGCCGCTGCTGCCGATGACAACGCTGTTTCCCGCGGTTTCCGTTCTTTTTATTTATTTATTTACAGTTGGAGACTCATTCCCGCCGGACTCTCTCTCTAGGTCTGAACGCCGACCTGCTTGCAGCGCCGGCCATCTCCCGAGTGCTCCCTCCCCGTCTGTTACTGCTTGCATCCCCTTTCGCTGCTTGGCCTAGCTGTAGAGCCAGCCGCTGGAGCCCCAGCCCGACGCCCAGGAAGGATTATTGCAGTACCTGCCACCAGCTTGGCTAGCTGGTGAAACCACAGCTTCTTCTTTTTCTTGATTTTTCTTCAACTTTGGACGCCAGAGGACTCGATGTCCTTGAGGTGCTGCCGAATTGCAGGTAAGTCTGTTTCCAATTCGTCGCCACTGTTGTGTCTGTGTGTTGATAAAGACACTGAAGACAGGAGTTGGTTTCATAGGTGTTTACTAAACAAAGTCTGGAGGGGAACTAACTGATACAACACAATATACAGGCTTATATAGCCCGAGTGGCCATTACCGGCATTACAGTACACATGGGGCTCTTAAAGGCACATACACTGCAGGTACAGTTCCAGATTCCAGCAAATTTTGGAAGATGATCAGCAATGCATCTACTATTTCTAGGGCCACCTCCTTAAGTACCCTAGGATATAGATTATCAGGCCTTGGGGATTTATCGGCCTTCAATCCCGTTAATTTCCCTAACACCATTTCCCTACAAATACTGAATTCTTTCAGTTCCTCCCTCTCATCAGACCCTATGTTCTCCAACATCTCTGGGAGGTTATTTGTGTCCTCCCTTGTGAAGACAGAACCAAAATATGTATTTAATTGGTCTGCCATTTCTTTGTTCCCCATTATAATTTCCCCTGCTTCTGACTGCAAGGGACCTACACTTGATATCACTAATCTTTTTCTCTTCACACATCTATAAAAGCTCTTAATCAGTTTTTATGTTCCCTGCAAGCTTACTTTCATATTCTATTTTCCCCTTCTTAATTAATCCCTTTGTCCTCCTTTGTTGAATCCTAAACTGCTCCCAATCCTCAGGGTTACCGCTTTTTCTGGCCAATTTATATGCCCTCTCCTTGGATCTTATGCTATCCCTAATTTCCCTTGTTAGCCATGGTTGAGTCACCCTTTTTGTTTTATTCTTATCCCAAACTGGGATGAACAACTTCTGTAGTTCATCCATGCTGTCTTTGAATGTTTGCCATTGCCTATGCACCGTCAACCCTTTGAGTGACATTCCCCAATCAATCCTACCCAATTCACGCCTCATACCATCGTAGTTTCCTTTATTTAAATTCAGGACCCTAGTCTCCGAGTCAACTACTTCACTCTCCATCCTAATGAAGAATTCTATCATATTATGATCGCTCTGACCCAAGGGGCCTCGTACAACAAGATTGCTAATTAATCCTCTCTCATTACATAATACCCAGTCTAAGATGGCCTGATCTCTGGTTGGTTCCTTTACATATTGTTCCAGAAAACCATCCCGTAAACATTCTAGGAATTCCTCCTCCACAGTATTTTTTACTAATTTGGTTAGCCCAATCTATATGTAAATTAAAGTCACCCATGATGACTGCTGTGCCCTTACTGCATGCTTCTCTAATTTCCCTTTTAATGCCATCCCCCAACCTCCGTATTACTGTTTGGGGGTCTATATACCACTCCCACTAACGTTTTCTGCCCCTTGATATTTCTCAGTTCTACCCATACAGATTCCGCATCATCAGAGTTAATATCCTTCCTTTCAATTGTGTTAATCCCCTCTTTAACCAGCAATGCTATCCCACCTCCCTTTCTTTTTTGCCTATCCTTCCTAAATATTGAATACCCCTGGATGTTGAGTTCCCAGCCTTGGCCACCCTGAAGCCATGTTTCTGTAATCCCAATCAAATCATATTCGTTTACCTCTATTTGCGCAGCTAATTCATCCACCTTGTTCCGAATGCTCCTTGCATTAAGACACAAAGCCTTCAGGCTTGTTTTTTTAACACTCTCAGACCTATATGAATTATTATTTACTGTGACCATGTTTGATTTAAACCGTTGAGTTCTTTGCCTTCTATGCCTTCTAATTTAGTTTTTCTCCTTCCTGTCTTTTGCTTTTTTCCTTGTTTCCCTTTCCTCTGTCTCCCTGCTCAGGTTCCCAACCCCCTGCCACTTTAGTTTAAACCCTCCCCAACGGCACTAGCAAACACTCCCCCTAGGACATCGGTCCCGGCCCTGCCCAAGAAAAAGGCTCACCACCACCTCTTCAAGGGCAGCTAGGGATGGGCAATAAATGGCAGCCTTGCCAGCGAAGCCCAGATCCCAAAAATGAATGCATCAGGTGGGAAGGGGATCAGGCTCCGCTATGACTCAGTGGTGGCTGGGTGGTCTGCGGGCACTCGCCGACAGAGTTCACACGTGAAGATTGCAGAGCCAAACTTTATAATAAAATACATTGCATTTTATTTGTGGATTGCTTGATGCTGGTGCAACAAATGAAAGTCTAACCTTGTGTCAGCACTCGTGCACTGATTGGATGACCTTTCAGCAAATGTTTCCTCCACTCCCATCACCACCCCTCATCCCCCCCGCCCCGCCCCTTACCTGAATAGACAATGTAAAGTTGGCTTTCCTACAATTGGCAGGACCAGCAAACTCAATGAAAGCGGAGTCACCTCTAGCACATGACTAATAACGTCTTTGGTTAGTTAGACAAGCAGGCATCACCAGGAAGAGGTAGGAGGGAAGAAGCAAGAAATGGCTTTGGATAATTTTTCTGCCTGTTACAAAGTTAGCCAGATATCAGCCGAACTGTTAGTAATTGATACCTTCAGAAAACTCTTAATAGGAAACATGTGGGAACAGAAACTTGGAAGTGTAGACAGACCAACTAGCAGCTGATTAATTAATATAAATGAATGGAACAGGAGGGAATTTCAAACTTCATGCATAATTTATACTTGGGTATATCTCAAAGAGCATGTTAATTAATACTCTGTGAAAGTGCTTATTCAGACCATGCTGAATAGAAGGTAAAGCTCACGGAGAGATTAATTAGCATCTCCCCTCGATTCAAATGTTAATGATACCTCAAGTTTTTCAATTTTCTAAATACTAACGTGTTATCAATTGTCCGATGCCTGACAAACATTCCGAAGCACATTGTATCTCAGGCGTGGAGAAGTGCAGGTAAACAGTACAAGTTTGAATTCATTCTTCGTCTTTTTAAAATGATACTTATTAAATGTTGAGCACCGAATTCATAGAAAAACTTACTGATTTAGCGTTGAAAGACCAGGCTTGATATGTGTAGCAGTCATTTCTACAATGGTTTCCCCAATCCCCCGCTGAAGATCAGCGGAAACCCCGGAGAATTGACAAACGGCAGTTATGACGGGACATCAGGGGCCCCAGTCCGAGGAGATTCTACCCTCATGTTTGCGTTGCCAACCCTCCCGGATTGTCCTGGAGTCTCCTGGAATTGGAGATTGATCTCCAGGGCACTGCTGCGAGCCACCCAGGAGAACAATGTGGGTTTATTTTCATTTCATTTTCTTTGAACGCTTTATTTATTAGTTCTAAAAATTTTGGAGATGAGGGGGGAAAAAGTCTGTGTGCCTGGGCAGGAGGCAGGAGATTCTGTGATGAAGCCTCCAGGAATACATCCGCGAGAGCTGGCGACCCAGGAAATAATGTAATAATTGTAACAAAATTATTGGAATTTTTTGCACATGGCAAAATGAATGAATGGCGCTAAAGCATTGGATTTTCATGTCATATCATAATTTTTCAGATGTTATTTAATAAAGTCCCTCACGTAAGTGTGTTGGCTAAATTGAGAAGTCAGGAGATCAAAGTTGAAGTTCTAAATTGGACTATTAGTTGGTTCTAAAACAAGAAACATAAAGGTTGTTGGTAATTGTTATAGATCAAAGGAAGTCCTTGTAATCACCAAGTCCCTCTGGGATAGGTGGTGGAACTCTCGCTATTCATTTGTATTCATTCATGATCTTGGTGAAGGTGCTGTTGGGAAAATGTTTAGGTTTACGCCATTTTTCCGACGTTTTCCATGGATTTTTCACCAGACGATTGGGAGAACCGCTGCAGAAATTCAACCACTTAATCTTTACTGTGTCATGGATGAGTTTACACATCCTGCCGGCTGTTTTCTGGGCCATCAATAAGCTGGCTGGTCCATTGGAAATTCTGCCACGTTTTTATGCATCAGTGTGATGGTGCCACGACCACCTTCAGTGTTTAGGTTTATAATTGGCTGAAATAAGTGGCATTTGAAGTCAGCTTCTGTCTGAACTCAGGAGTGTTAATGCTGTGCGTTGTCTGAATTCTGAGTTTATGCCTGCAGCCAGTATGCATTGGTATCTCTGCACAAAAGGCTGCACTGCCTGTCTTCAGCCTGACAGGCACTGACTGGATCAAATTACACATTCCAGGTAGAGTGCAGGGTGGCTGCTGTCCAACTACACCTCCCACTTCCCTGCATTGTCTGTACACTAGCGGACACGACGTTGCCCATAAACGCGTCCTACGTTTTACGTCTTATTCTCTGGCCATTGTCCTGTGGCATGCTAACAACATCTTGCATTTATATGGCACCTTTAATGTAATAGAAACGTCACAAGGCGCTTCACAGGAGCGGTATCAAGCTAAATCTGACACCAAGACATAGGAACAGATATTAGGACAGGTGACCAAAAGCTTGGTCAAACAGGTAGGTTTTAAGGAGCAACTTAAAGGAGGAAAGAGAGGTAGAGAGGCGGAGAGGTTTCAGGAGGGAATTCCAGAGCTTAGGGCCTAGGCAGCTGAGGGCACAGCCGCCAAAGGTGGAGAGATGAAAATTGTGGATGCGCAAGAGGCCAAAAGATCTCCGAGGGCTGGAGGGTTGGACGAGGTTACAGAGATAGGAAGGGGAGAGGCCATTGAGGGTGTTGTAGGAAAAATGATTCCTCGGAAACTAGACTTTGAGTAAGAGAGACAACTTTATTAAATGACAGAGCTCTGGGAGAAGCGTCTGCAACCACGCGGTCTGCGAGAGCACCTTCTCCTCGATTGTGGTGCGTGCCGAGCTTATATACAATTCCAAGAAGTTGGTTTTAGATCATTCAATCAATTTGTTTATTAGCGCATATCGTTATTTTCCTCCAGTCAGGAGTTTACACACTCGTGTTGCCAATTCTGCCTCTTCAGTGATTGCGAAAGGTCTTTGTTCTGTCTTGTTCTGTCCGCGTCACCGGCGGAATGTGATTAGTTTGATAATAGGGTACCAGTGAACCTTGTTAGTTCTCAGTGATTGCGAAAGGTCTTTGTTCCGTCTTGTTCCGTCCGCGTCACCGGCGGAAGGTGATTAGTTCGATAATAGGGTACTAGTGAACCTTGTTAGTTCTTGGGACTGCGATAACAGGACACGAGATGAACTTTGTTCCAGCCATGCATAGGCATGGCATGTCTCATTGTGCAGTGATTCAATTAGTCCCAGTCAGCGAATTTGTTGTTTGTGTCTTTTCCAGCAAAATTTTATTCTAACAGTCCCTCCTCTTGGTCCTGGAGCACGATTCATTTGCTCCCAGATGACCATCCTCGGTCCCCTTTCGTCGGTGCTTACAGCCACTGGCTTATGTCCGGGGGTTCGGTTGCTCCTTCGACAGTGTCGTATTGGTGTTCTTCGTCCCTTGGTAGCAGGTTGGTGTGTTCCTCCTCGATAGAGGCGATCGGCATCACGGTTTTCATAGCAGTTTGGCAACACAACTTTATAAGGCTCAGCGCACAACACATCAACATACAAATTACAACTATTATTATTATCCCTTGCATCATCCACGCTCCCCACCCGGTTTTCCCTAGCAACCAATCAAGCCATCCCCCTGTGCTTGTGGGTTGATGGAGCTTCTTTATTTCTTCTTGGATATGATTTGCTAGGCTCGTGATATTCTCGGAGCTACCTGGGACATATGTACAGCAGTCTGTCCCGATCAGGGCACAGGTGCCGCCTTGCGCCGCCAACAGATAATCTAGGGCCATCCTATTCTGTAAGGCGGTGGTCCGGATCGCCACCATTTCGGCACTCATTTCTCTCAGGGACTCAGCCGTATCATTGGCTATTTGTTTGAGCACTGCTGCCATGTTTATGGATTCCCTTGCTATTTTTCCTGTTCCGTACCAGGGGAATGCTATAGCCCAGAATCTTTCGGTTTCCGTAATAGCTCTCTTAACACGCTTGGCTGGTTGCCATAACGACTGGTACCCGTAGTGGTGGGTTAGGGAGGATAAATGATGGATGTATGGTACTACGTATCCTATATAGCATGACCCAGTCCAGGTTCGTGGAAGCCATGGATACGCCTTATATCCGCAAATGAAATAGGTATTATTATAGGCCTCAAATTTGTTCCAAAGTTGGTACATGATCCCAGGTATTCCCCTCCAGGGTAGATTGCTAGTCCGGTTTAGCACTTCGGATAAATTAAACGTTCCCACGTAGGGCCATTCTAGGGCACCTGGTGGTTCAGTACTGGTTTTGGTTAAAGTGTAATTATACTTGCACTTACTCCATCCAACCACTAACCCTGTCTCGTCATAGTTTACCAAGCAGACTTCCCCCTCTGCATTGTTTAGTTTTCCCCCTGTGCTGACTAATAGCTCTTCTGGATATCTTCGATTATCGTACTGGGGATGAAACCATCCTTTAAAGTTTGTGGGGTTATACCCTGCCTGTTTCCACTCATGTTCCAGCTGACCTGGATTCAAGCTATTTTGGGTTTGTATGGTATCCTCCTTATTCCAGGTGGTATTAGAGTATAATAACCACCCTACCATCTCCTCTACCTTAAAGGGGATAGGCCTTAATGGGATTCCTCCCCCCGTATGGGTGGGCACATGGGCGCACACCCAGCAGGAGCTTTGGCCCATTTTTTCGCATAGGCATATGACATATACAGAAAGGTATTTACATGCAATCCTCTCTCTTTACGTAAATGGGGTACCGCGCTTCCCGTGACAATATAAAATAACGCCATTACCCATAATACTCTAAACATGATTAATATATCACTACAGTCCAGTCTTTACAGGAATTTTATGACAAAGGGTATGCAGATCACCTGTAAAACAGATTCAGAAAGTAGCCAGTCAGTCGTCTTTATATACTTTCAATTGTGTCCAATGCTTCCATACTCCTTTACCCCTTATGTCTAGACAGGCACAGGTATCCCCACTGATTATGATTTCATATGGCCCACTCCATTTTGGGGCGAACCCTGGTTTGCTGGGCAGAGTTTTCACCATGACTTTACTACCCGCTGAGGGAACATAAGCCGTCATTGTGAGCTCTTGTGCCCGATCCTTGTCCTCCTGATTATCACGGACATTCTTTCGCATCTCCTTTAATTGAGTGCTAAGTTCCAGAACGTATCGTTTTAGTCTGTCTTTTAAAGGGCCTACATCGGCCCCACCTGTTATGATGCCTTCTAGCAATTGCATCGCCCTTCCTGTCATTAATTCATAAGGGGTCAAGCCTGTCGTTCGGTTTTCAGTGGCTCGCAGCTTCATTAGGATATTGGGCAATACTTCAGTCCAGGTTTTCCCCGACGTCTGCATTGCCTTTGCCAATGCATTTTTAAGGGTTCGGTTCATTCGTTACACCATGCCCGAACTTTGAGGGTGGTATGGGATGTGGAATTTTTGTTTAATTCCCATTAATTGGCATACCGTTTTTATGACACTCCCGGTAAAGTGGGTACCTTGATCAGAGTCCATTTGAATTGGTATTCCCCACCTGGGGATTACTTCTTCAGCTAAGACTCTGGCAACCATCAAAGCGGTGCAATTTCACGTGGGGAAAGCCTCTACCCAGCGGGTGAATTGGTCTATGACCACGAGGCAGTATGTTTTGCCGTGTGACGGTGGAAGGGGACCTGTGAAGTCTATTTGTATATGCTCCCAGGGCCCTCGCGGCCTTGGTTGATGTCCCATTTTGACCTTTATGGGTCGCCCGGGGTTATACTGCGCACAGGTGATACATCGATGGCAGTATCTCGCGATATCTCTTCCCATCCCCTTCCACCACCATTCTTTGCTGAGGCTTCCCATCATCGCTTCTCTCCCTGAGTGTACAAGCCCATGGTGGAGTTCTAATAGCGTATTTTGAATGCACTTGGGGGCCATTACCCTGTTATCCTTTCGCCAGACATTATCGCTTCCCCGCTTTGTGCCTTGTTCTTCCCACGTACCTTTTTCGACGTCGGGGGTGTCCTCATGGAGTTCGTCAATACTTATCTCGTCCTCGGAGCTGCTCACAGCGGCTATTGGTACTTCTTCGATCCTTTCTTGCTCTAGCGCCCTTTGTGCTGCTTGGTCCGCAGCCTGGTTCCCCTGGTGATTTAACCAGTCCGGGCTAGTCTGGTCCGGTTCCCTCTGATGTGCCTTAATCTTAATTACTGCTACCTGTTGGGGTTTGTCGCTAGCTTCTAGGAGGGCTTCTATCCTCAGCTGGTGTTTTATGGGATTGCCTCCCGTAGTAATGAATCCCCTCCTACCCCATGCAGTCATATAATCGTGGACCACCCCAAAGGCATACCTACTATCTGTGTAAATGTTCACGATTTTATTCTCTGACAACTCTAGTGCCCTGCTGAGAGCCACTAGCTCTGCCACTTGGGCCGATAGGCCTCCATCAATCCGTCCTGACTCTACGGTTTTTAATTCACCATTAACCACCGCCCACCCCGTTCGGGGCAGCCCATCTATATACTTGTGTGAACCATCTACGTACAACGTCTCTTCCGCTGTCGCTAAAGGGGTGTCTTTTATCCTATCTTCTTCCAGGTTCATATCTACGTCCCCACAGTTGTGGGGCACCCCAGTTCCCAGTATTCCTTCTGCCGGGTTCTCCCCCGTGTCTCTAACAATGGTTACTGCTTTACTCGGAGGGAGGAGGACGGCCTCCCACTTGGCACGTCTCATGTTCGAGACGGATCTTAATTTCCCGGTATTCAGCATCTCTACCAGAGTGTGTTTAGTGTGCAATTTAATGTTTCCTGTCATTACTATCGGCTCACTAACCTTTACTGCCCAAGCTGCACAATCCAATGCAGCTATGCACCGGGAGAGCCCTGTGACTACCGGTCCCTCCGCTGTGGAATAGTAGGCGACGGGCCTTCTTTTATCCCCATGATCCTGTGTAACTACTGCTGTGTAAAACCCTTCTTCATTGTTGCAATGTATGTGGAAGTCCTTACTCATATCTGGCAGTCCTAGCCCTGGGGCTGATACTAGCTCAGACTTTAGTTGAGTATAAGCTTCCTCTTGTTCCGGTCCCCAATCTATCGGTTCCAACGCGGGTTTACCCCCTTTCACTAATCTTTGTATAGGTTCTGCTAATTTAGCGAACCCCGGGATAAAATTTCTACTGTAATTAAAGAGCCCCAGTACCTTCCTGACTCCGCGTACTGTTACGGGTCTCGGCATGCCCTGGACAGCGTGTTTCCTGTCCTGTGGCATTTCTTTAAGTCCTTGGGAGATTAGATGACCCAGGTATAGGACCTGAGTTTTTCCTATCTGTGCTTTTTTAGGGCTTACCTTGAGGCCAGCCGTCTCTAGGGCCCTTAATACTAAATATAGGGTTGCCAGATGGTCTGCCTTCGTTTCCGAGGCTATTAGTATGTCGTCGACGTACTGCAAAATAGTGCTTCCTTTAGGTACTTCTATCTGTTTTAGGATATCACTCATGACGCGGTGAAAAATAGCTGGGCTATTATGGAATCCCTGTGGCAATCGGGTCCATGTATATTGTTTATCCCCTACTGTGAATGCAAATTTCTCTTGTGATTCCGGATCTAATGGGAGTGCCCAGAATCCGTTAGCTATGTCTAAACCGGTGAATATCTTCTGTTCAGGGGATAGCCCATTCAAAATTGTTGAGGGACTGGCAACGATGGGGTGTAATTTAGGAGTGACCTTGTTGAGGGCCATGTAGTCTATAGTCAACCTATAGCTCCCATCAGGTTTTTTCTACTGGCCATGTGGGGGAATTAGTAGTGCTCGTGGTTTCCCTCAGGATACCCCTTTCTACTAGCCCCTTCACTATGTCCACGACTGCCTTCCTGGCCTCCGCCTTTATTGGGTACTGGCGGTGTGGCTTGTGTTCTGGTCTGGGAATCTTAATAGGGTCGATACTAGCTTTTCCTGTATCTAACTTTGTTTCAGCCCATACCCCAATCACGGAATCACAAATGGCTCCGTATACTCCCGTATCTTCGTGCCAGTCCCTGGTAGTTACGGTGGCCACCCCAAGGGTGCCAGTGTTATTTGTCAGTTGTCTAATCTTTTCCTTACGGCCATCCGCCTTTGGCCATGTTAACTTTCCTTTGTCACAATCAATTATTGCTTTGTACTCCCTCATTATATCATCACCTAATATTGTACCTTCATTATTTTTACACACATAGAATTTCATGGGGAGGTATATATTATCGATTTCCACCAGCTGCGTGGTGCTCAAATAAGCTGGCACTTTAGTGCCATTGAGTCCTTGCAGGAGTATTGACTTACTAGTCGTGGGGAGGGGGAGGTTAGTGACGGAAACTGATGCGCCTGTGTCCACCAGCATTTCACATTGTCGGCCCCCTACTAGTGCAGACACATAAATTCTCCCCTCCCTTTTACCTTTTATGGGGGCCACAGGACGTCAACTACTACGCTTATATTCCTGCCATTCCTTATATTCTTCGGCGGTCAGGGTGTTTTGCCCCTCACTAGGCCTGTGTTTTCCGTAACAGGCGGCCTCTAAGTGCCCCCGTTTTCCGCAATAATTGCACTGTTTGTCAACTTTCTTCCCTTTGCATTCTTTTGCAAAGTGGCCCATCTTTCCACAGTTGTGGCATGGTCCTTTCTTGGGTCGGGTTCCAGATTCCCAATTAGTCACGGCTGCTACCTTCTCTTGCTTTACCTTAACCTTATCCTTATCCTTATCCTCCATCCCACTTCCATCTACCCCACAAGCCCATTCTACCAGGTCATCATAGTTTCTGGCAGTTACTACCCCCATCTTAATGATGCCTTGGTGTCTGGGTGACAAGCCATCCTTAAATGCCTGTATAAAGGCCGGGTCCGTCCTAATGGCATTTTGTTGGCCCGAGCTGTCTTGGTAGATATTGAATAATCGTTCTCCATATTCTGACGCTCCCTCACCCTTTTGTTGTTTGGTTGTTGTGATTCTATTCCAATTCGTGGGGGAATCACCTAGGACCCTCTGGACTTCTGTCTTAAAAAGGGCAAATGCCGGCTGTTGGGCGTCCATTTCGTCAGTGAGGGCTACCACGTGTGTCCAACGCCCTCCGCTGTAGTCCCGAGCGGGTTGAACTGCATGCCCGCTTGCCACAAGTCGCCACTTGTCCGCAGGGCAGGCTGCTCGGACCAATTGGTGAATATCCCTTAGGTGCAACTGGTGCCCTACCCAGACGGCGTTAAGTTCCGTCCAGAATTTAACATTCTGGCTCCGGGGCTGGAGTTTTCCTAAGACGGTCATGATCTGTTGTCTTTCTCTGGGAGTAAATGGTTTGTAACTGGCGGTGGGATTAGCCAATGTCCCGCCCCGACTCACAGGAGCCATCTCGACTGTTTCAACGTCCCCCTCGTCTGCAGGGGCTGTTGGTTCTGCACTGTAATATGGGGGAAGGGAGGTGGTGTCTGGACAGGTCCCCATTCGCCCCCCCTCGTATACCTTACACTCTAATTCCTTTATAATCTTTGCTTGACATTTCACCTTTGTCTCGAGTTCCGTAACCATCTGTACTTTGTCTTGTGCAACTTTCTTTATTACGTTTACTTGTTCAATGAGTCCTGCTAGTTGGTGTACTAATAACACTCCTGCCTTCTTGGTTTTATCCTTTGTCTGTTTAGTCAACCAGCTTCTCTGGAGCTCTAAAGTCTGTGATACATCCCAACCGTCTTTCTGCATCTTCTTAATTAACGACTGTCGATCTGTCATATAAGAATATGTGAGGGAGCCCGAAGGTCCCCTCTTAACTTCCTCACCTGACATCGCCGCTGCTTCACCAATCGTTCCTTCGTGTCTGGAGATCTGTTCCTTAGAGAGCCCCCCTATTCTTTCCTTCCGAGAATACCCGAGCTTTTTGTCGCACTCTATGCCAGCGTTCTCAGAGGTCCGGGTTTGTCTTTCTCTCAAAACTGCCCGGACGTGTAACGCTTGCTTGTTGGACGGAGTTTCTACCCCTCCCCGGTGTCTGTTTACCTGATCAGGGTCCTACAACACCGACACTAATAATCTCCTAGTTCACTTAGCAACATGATATAATGCAGAAAAATGTTAACCATACTCGACTAGTATCACGACTTTAGAACACCTTGGAGTCTCGGCACCTACTTCATGGTCCTGGCCTTCGCGTGGGGCATTTGCCCTCTTAACAACCGGCCTGAGGCTAGGTGTCTGAGACAAGTGTCCTCCTGGTCCGAGGTTTTTCTTAGTTACTATTACACAAATACAAATACACAAATACAAATCAAGTAGTGTCTCTTACCCACTCAGTCTGTGTCCCAGATTCGTTTTCGTGCCGCTTCACCGTTCAGTTGCCTTGTCGAGTGTCTCTGATTTATGGGTGGTCAAAAATCTGACTACTCACCCTGGTCACTGACTCGAGCGACTGTTCAGCTCCGTGGCGCCCTGCTCGCACCGCCAATTTGTTGTAGGAAAAATGATTCCTCAGAAACTAGACTTTGAGTAAGAGAGACAACTTTATTAAATGACAGAGCTCTGGGAGAAGCGTCTGCAACCACACGGTCTGTGAGAGCACCTTCTCCTCGATTGTGGTGCGTGCCGAGCTTATATACAATTCCAAGAAGTTGGTTTTAGATCATTTACATTCATTCAATCAATTTGTTTATTAGCGCATATCGTTATTTTCCTCCAGTCAGGAGTTTACACACTCGTGTTGCCAATTCTGCCTCTTCAGTGATTGCGAAAGGTCTTTGTTCCATCTGTTCCGTCCGCGTCACTGGCGGAATGTGATTAGTTCGATAATAGGGTACCAGTGAACCTTGTTAGTTCTTAGGACTGCGATAACAGGACACGAGATGAACTTTGTTCCAGCCATGCGTAGGCATGGCATGTCTCATTGTGCAGTGATTCAATTAGTCCCAGTCAGCGAATTTGTTGTTTGTGTCTTTTCCAGCAAAATTTTATTCTAACAAGGAATTTGAACACAAGGATGAGAATTTTGAAATCGAGGAGCTGCTGGGCTGCAAGCCGATGTAGGTCAGCGAGTACAGGGGTGATGGGTGAACGGGACCTGGTGCGAGTTAGGATACAGGCAGCTAAGTTTTGAATGAGCTCAAGTTTGTGGAAGGTGGAAGGCTGGCCGGGAGAGCGTTGGAATAGTCAAGTCTAGAGGTAACAAAGGCATGGAGGAGGGTTTCAGCTGCAGATAAGCTGAGGCAGGGGCGGAAACGGGCGATATTACGGGGGCGGACGTAGGTGGTCTTTGTGATGGAGGGGATATGGAGGTTTTGCTAACCAGAGTTGCAATATGCTGCTGAGGGGAATGTAGATGAAAGTGTAATAAAAATGTATGTGACATTCAGGCTGGCGGTAGGTGCTCGTTCATAACTGGTATTGCAGTATTACAAACCTTCCTTCATCAATGCTTTACCAATTTGTGTCACATATTATAAAGGGTTAATTGTTGATGCTTTATTTTATATTATCTTGTAAACATGTGTAATGTGTGAAAACTATTCCTGTTGAAGAACTCTCTGCTGACCCTTCTACCTTGTTCAAAGGATCTTTTTAAGTGGAAAATTGTCTTAAAACATGTGACATTTTTACCGGGGGAGGGCATTTGTATATCTTTACTTAAAATGCCTCATTGATTATAATTGTTGCTAGGTGAATAAAGGCTGACCGAGAGGTACAAAATGACTACACGCTATTCTAAAAGATCGCTTCAACGCCCCTCCTCTCCCCGCCTCCTCCCTCAAACTACACATAAGTACACAGAGCTGTTGAGTTATAGTATACTTTATCCACACTATATTTATAATCATAGAATGATGCAGCACAGAAGGAGGCCATTCAGCCCATTGTGCCTGTGCCGGCTCTTTGATAGGGCTACCAATTAGTCCCACTCCCCTGCTCTTTCCCCGTAGCCCTTCAAATTTTTCCACATCAAGTATTTATCCAATTCCCTTTTGAACATTACTATTGAATCTGCTTCCATCACCTTTCCTGGCAGCGCATTCCAGATCATAACAACTCGCTGCGTAAAAAAAATGTTTCCGCATGTCGCCTCTGGTTCTTTTGCCAATCACCTTAAATCTGTGTCCTCTGGTTACCGACCCTCTGCCACTGGAAACAGTTTCTCCTTATTTACTCTATCAAAACCATTCAAGATTTTAAACACCTCTATCAAATCTCCCCTGAACCTTCCCTGCTATAAGGAGAACAACACCAGTTTCTCTAGTCTTTCCACGTAAAAGTCTTTTATCCCTGGTACCACGCTAGTAAATCTCTTCTGCACCTTCTCTAAGGCCTTGACATCCTTCCTAAAGTTTGGTACCCAGAATTGGCTACAATACTCCATCATGGGACCTAACCAGTGTATTATAAAGGTTTAGCATAACCTCCTTGCTTTTGTCTCTATGGGGGAAAAATTCAGTGGATCCCCATTTGGGGCGCTAATTTTAGTGCCCTGATAAAGTTAGTGCCCCTGCTCTGTAAATTCAGTAGTAGTGCCCCAAGCAGGAGGTGGGACGCTACTGGAAATGCTTCCCCTCCTTCTTGGGGTGATACCAGTGCATTTCACAGTGCTACGTGCAACAGCGCCACACACGACGGCACATAGTGCCGCATAATTGCAGGCCTAGCCCTGTGCGCACCGGGGCCCTGCCGGGCTGAGTGATCATGACCAGCACCCCAAAGAAAAAAGAGGAAGGGGGCAGCTGCTGGCAGTCGGCCAAAAAAAATGGCTGCCCGACACCTGCCCTTTAAGTAGCGCCGCCGCGGCTGCAAAAACGCCACCCTGACCCTGTCGGACATATCGTCCGACGAAAGGTCAGGGGGCGCAGTCCAAGGTTGCGGCCAGAGCGCAAGCGGGGCACTGTGCACAGCGATGATGTCATCGCAGGTGGTGTAGCGCCATGGGGCACCACTGGCTACTGCCGCTAACCTCCTGCTGAATTTCGCGGGAGGTGCTAGCGGCGCCGCTCCCGGGCGCAAGGGGACTTGATTGATGTTACATGCTTGAGGATCAGGTTATGTTATTGGTGATGGACTTGGTGAGTAACTGGGCAGGGGCATCTGGGATCTTTCCGATCCGGACTGGGAATGGTGATGTCCAGTAACTTGGATTTTTGTGTCAATCTTTGTTTTTACGTTTGGGGTTGCAAAACATTAGCTGTGGTCTCATGTTTAGATACATTGGATGTGTATGTAAGTTTTGTACTTAGCGTTAAGGCAACAGTTTTTTTTTCCATGTTGCTTGTTAAAAGTATAATGGAGGCCTTCTAATGGTAACTCTCCTGTAGAGCAAACAACACTAAAAGTGTATGAGCTGATTCCCACTTAGCATTGATATTCTCAGTAAGTACCCAAGAACTAAAATAATTAATCCATCGCCAACAGCAGCTATTCATTAGATCATGATGGGGTTGCAAAGAAAATCATTACAGTCCCATAAGAATAGGTTTATAATTTGGTAATAATCGGAGTTCATTAAGAATTTACTCAATACAATCGCGCTGGCTATACTTAAACTCTCAATGAAAATTTATCGCAGAGGGGCACAGTAACTGATTAACTACAAACAGATGATTACCTATTACTTTTGTGCAATGCACTTTTTCATGCTAATCCATTTTGGGTCAGTTGCAGCACTTCATTATAAAACTGGAGAGAGGAAGGCAAAAGCTTTTTTAAAAAAACATAATAAGGCCACCAGGGCATTTAATGAACCTTTTGTTCATCTCTCCCAAGTCACTTACAACAGCACTTTCAAATTCCCAACTGTCCAGCCTTTGGCCCTCCATTCACCATGACATTTCTGCTGCTACCGATCTGCTCAATCACACCCGCACCTCCACCTTTGATACACTAGTCCCCATTAAAACCATTACCCTATCTCACCCTGGTCATTCCTCCTGGTACGGCCCTCATCTCTGCTCCCTTAAGTCCAAGGGACGCAGGCTTGAATGTTTATGGCAGACAGCTGGTTTAGCCATTCATCGCCTAATCTGGCTGGACCACATAAAGCACTATCGGGTCCTGCTCTCCTCTGCCAAAACTGCTCGCTATCCCAGGATCATCCTGGAATGCAAAGATAACCCTCGACTTCTCTTCACAATAAACCATCTTCTTAACCCCCTCTCCCCTGCCTCCTCCACCCTCACCTCTGACAACAAGTGTGAGGAGCGCATGGATTTCTTTGTCAGTAAGATTGAGACCATCTGTTCAGCTGCCTCTGCTGCTTCCCTCCCCCTAGCCCACCGGGCCAAACTTCCTCTATGGTTCCCCACTGCCCTAGCCTGGAACTCTCATCTTTCTCCAGTTTCTCTCTTATCTCCCCACATGCCCTCTCCAAGCTCATCTTGTCCATGAGACCCACATCCTGCTCCCTCGATCCTATTTCTACCAAACTGCTGACCACCCCAACTTCACTTTCTGGCCCCCATGTTAGCTGATATTGTTAACGGTTCTGTCTCCTCAGGTACTGTCCCCCTCCCCTTCAAATCTGCTGTCATCACCCCTCTCCTCAAAAAGACCATCCTTGACCCTTCTATCCCATCGCCAACCTCCCTTTCTTCTCAAGTCCTTGAACGTGCTGTCACCTCCCAAATCCGTGCCCGTATTTCCTGCAACTCCATGTTTGAATCCCTCCAATCAGATTTCCACCCCACTACATTACTGAAACAGTTCTTATCAAAGTCACAAATGACATCCTTTGTGACTGTGACCATGGTAAACTATCCTTTCTCAACCTATCTGCAGCCTTTGACACGGTCGACCACACCATCCTCCTCCAACCCCTCTCCTCTGTCATCCAGTTGGGTGGGACTGCACTCGCCTGATTCCATTCTTATCTATCCAGTCGTAGCTAGAGAATCTCCTGCAATGGCTTCTCTTCCCGCTCCCGCATCGTTACCTCTGGTGTCCCCCAAGGCTCTATCCTTGGCCCCCTCCTATTTTTCATCTACATGCGACATCATTCGAAAACACAACGTCAGGTTCCACATGTATGCTGAGGACACCCAGCTCTACCTCAGCACCACCTCTCTCGACCCCTCCATGGTCTCTAAATTGTCAGACTGCTTGTCTGATATGAGCAGAAATTTCCACCAACTAAATATTGGGAAGACCGGAGCCATTGTCTTCGGTCCCCACCCCAAACTCCATTCCCTAGCCAGCGTATCCATCTCTCTCCCTGGCAACTGTCTGAGGCTGAACCAAACCGTTCGCAACTGTACTACGTTAAAGGCGCTATGTAAATGCAAGTTGTTATTGTTTTGGCACGTTCTCAATATCATTTTTGATTCATCTCCAGTTTCTGTTGCATTTCACCAGTTTAATTGTGGTGAGATTTCAGCTCCAGTCCAGCTTGCCAGACCTCGTTATCTGCACCCCTTTTGCCCTCTTGTAACGCGAGTGATAATCAATACGGTGAGGAGCCAGGAACATGATGTTAAAATGAGGAAGCTAAGAGTTTAAAATAATTTAGGCAGCAGTTTCTTCACACTTCCAGCTAGAATAGACTGCCATTGACGATAGTGAATAACGAGTGAAACTTGCTATTCAGAACCATTTAATTTCCTTAGTATTTTGAAAGCAGGATTTTTTTTTTATAAACCTAAGCACTTACAGTGATAGGATTTTGTCATAAAAATTGTTTCATGTTAAATGAGATGAGCTCAGTGTGCCCTAGGCTCAATTCACAGAGGAGGTGGATGCCACAGCATGTAACTGTCCATTGTTGTAGCATTGATGAGCAGTCTCACACAGAGGAGCACTACATTCTGCATTTATTTACTAGCTGTAATGTCAAAAACTTCTCATGATGATTTACAGAGGGAGAGAAAATAATAAAATAGATATAAAGGGAGAGGCAGCAATGGAGAGGCTAAGAGTGGTAGGCAAAAGCTTGGTTGAAAAATTGGGTTTTAATTAGATTTTTTTACATAGAATTATATTGAAATTACAACATGGAAAGCAGGCCATTTGAATCAACCAGCCCATTTTGGAGTTCATCCTCCACACAAGCTACAGTCCTAATCTTAAATGCCTGCCCTGTTCCCATATCCCTTTTATCTAATTTCCCTTCAACCACCTTTCCAGTCTTAAGTGTTGACACAGCCTCTGCTTCACACCACTGAGTTCAGCAGTACATTCCACAGCCTCACAAACATTTGTGGGAATAAGTGTCTCCTCTTCTCTGTCCTAAATCTCTTGCATTTAATCTTATATCTTTCTCTCCTCATTCCAAACTCCTCAATCACCTGGCTTTCGGCCTCACCATAAACTCCACTCCCTTGCCACTGATTGTATCTCCTCCTCGGCCACTTGCCCTGGCTGAACCAGTCCATACTGTACTGTATATACCTTTAAGGGGGGAACTACTTTTTACAGCTCATGTATACTGTAGTACCGGCAGTGACCACACCTGTATATAGCACTGAGTAGTAATCTGTACAGTTCAGTTCCAGAGTGAGCCACGTTGAGTAAACACCTGTTGTACCGTTCTCCTGCAGTCTGTGTCTTACTACTGACGGACACAACATTGGCGACGAGGCAAATTCGATCCTACCTGCAACTCTGCATCACCTCCCAGGGATTCATTCCTGGAGACCAGTAGATTGGAGGTCAAGGCCAGAGACACGGACGTCGACCACGAGCAACCGCCCAGTCATCCAGCAGAGACTCGAGAATTGCAGGGGAGGCTGTTGAGAGACAGGCTTGGCTTTCCAGTCATGGTGGTCCAGCGAAATGGGCTGGCAACAGGTAGTGCGCAGACCCTTCCCGGACAGTGGCGGGCTAGAGCCCGACCGAGCGGCACAGCAAAGGGCCGAGCAGCATCGATGAGAGAGAGAGAGAGACGGCAGAGCGCACAGGGCACAGCCGGTGTTCAGGGGCCGAGCAGCATCGAGGAGAAGGAGAGAGACGCGCAGAAACCCGCGAGGCACTGCCATTGCCACGAGGACCGCCGAGAGCGGTGTTGGCAGCAGCGCAGGAGAAGCGCGCAAAACCTACAGGGTGCCGCCATTGCCATGAGGACCACCGAGAGCGGCATTGGCAGCAGCGGGGGAGGAAGGAAAGCGCGGGAGACGCCATTTTAAGCCATTTTAAACCACACCCAAAATGCCGAAGAGTGGCAGTATCATCGCATTTGACAATGAAGTCGAAGATTGGACTACATATGTCGAATGAATAGAGGTATACTGCAAGGCAAATGAGGTGTCAGATGACAAGAAAGCGCCGGTATTGTTAAATTTAATGGGTGCAAAGATGTATGGCTTATTACGAAATCTAGTAACCCCAGCGAAGCCAGTGGAAGAGAGTTTTGGAGACATAGTGACGATACTACAAGAACATTTAAACCCCACACCGCTGCTGATAGCAGAAAGATTCAAGTTTCACAAACGGAGCCAGCATAAGGATGAAAGCAATGCTGAATATTTAACAGAACTGCGCAAGCTATCGAAACACTGCCAGTTTGGAACGGGACTGGCAGATACCTTAAGGGACAAGTTTGTGTGTGGGCTTCAAAGTGAAGGAACCCAGAAACGGCTTTTATCTGAAAAGCATTGCGGTATCATATGAAGCAGCAGCACGGGGCGCTGCAGAGATAAAACAGAGACCGCAAGAATATGGCACAAACGAAATGTCATACAGAACAGAGAAGTGCTATCGCTGCGGCAGAACAACACACGACCACAATGATTGCTGGTTCAAAGACAAAGTGTGCAGACAGTGTGGAAAAGTAGGACACATAGCACGAGTCTGCAGGTCGGGAAAGAAAACCAGCAATAAGAAATCTCCAAAAGAAAAGTACAAGAAGGTACATAAGGTGACGGAGAATAGTTCAGACGAACAAAAGAGTGATACCAACTCCGAAAGCAGGGAGCTGAGTTGTCTGAAACTACACAATGTGATCAAAACAGAGGATCACCGAACCATTTGGGTCACTCTCAAGATAGTAGGAGTCCAGGTAAAAATGGAATTGGACACAGGATCAGCCCTAACAGTCATAAACCGACGGGACTACGAGCGGCTATTCTCACACATACCCTTGAGAGACACAAAAATTATTTTGAAGACGTACACGGGGCAAAAAGTCTACCCCGAAGGAAAAATAAGGGTGACCGTTATATATAACGGTAAGGAAACACCAAAGCTAGACCTGTATGTATTGCAAGATGGAGGACCACCATTACTGGGCCGTGAATGGATCTGGAAAATACAGCTGGATTGGCATTCCATACAAGCACTGACTGTGGCTGCCAAAAAGGATGACGACGTCACACCTGGGCGACTGTCAAAGATCCTAACCGACGCGCAAGAAGTGTTCCAGCAAGGACTCGGAACACTAAAAGGCATGACAGCAACAATTAAAATAGAAGAAAACGCAAGCCCAAAAATTTTTAAGGCCAGACCGGTACCTTATGCGATCCGCCCAGCTTTCGAAGCAGAGCTGGAGAGTTTGGAACGTTCAGGAGTACTGTCCAAGGTCGACTGGAGCGAGTGGGCTACACCCATCGTCCCTGTGATGAAAAAGTCGTTGAGCAGCACGCCTGGGGAACCAAGGAAGGTTCGCATCTGTGGGGACTTTAAGGTAACAGTGAACCCAGTCCTTCACACCGTGCAATATCCACTTCCGCGGATTGAAGATATTTTTGCCTCGCTATCTGGAGGGAAACGCTTCACTAAGATTGATCTGGCCCAGGCGTATCTGCAAATGGAGGTAGAAGAAGCATCAAAAAAATACCTCACAATCAACACCCATAAAGGTCTCTACCAATACAACCGGCTGGTGTTCGGGGTAGCATCAGCTCCGGCTATTTGGCAAAGGGCAATGGAACAAGTCCTGCAAGGGATCCCAGGGACCCAGTGTTATTTGGACGACATCCTGGTCACGGGCGAAAATGAGTGATCACCTCGCCAACCTGGAGCAGGTGCTCACTAGATTGAAGGAATATGGGCTCCGAGCTAACCGCCCCAAATGCGAGTTTTTTAAAAAACAGATCTCGTATTGTGCCCACGTTATCGATAAAGAGGGGTTACATAAGTCCCCAGAAAAGATTGAGGCAGTAGTCAAGGCTCCAGCACCGGAAAATGTGTCACAACTGAGGTCGTTCCTTGGGCTGGTAAACTACTACCATAAGTTCTTGCCAAATTTGTCTACAATACTACACCCACTGAACACCCTACTGCAAACTGGAGTGCCATGGAAGTGGAGTGACGAATGTAAACGAGCTTTCCAGAAGAGCAAAACACTAATCACATCGAAAGAGGTATTGGCCCATTTCAACCCAGCACTACCAATTCGGTTGGCGTGTGATGCATCACCCTACGGCATTGGAGCGGTGCTGTCGCACAAATTCTCGGATGGCTCAGAGAGGCCAATAGCCTTTGCGTCACGATCACTAACCTCAGCCGAGCGTAACTACGCCCAGATTGACAGGGAGGCCCTCAGCCTAGTGTGGGGAGTGAAAAAGGTCAATCACTATCTGCACGGGCAGAAATTCACCTTGCTGACTGACCACCAGCCTCTTGTCTCCATTTTTAATCCGAAGAAGGGCGTTCCGGTGGTGACTGCGCAACGACTACAAAGATGGTCACTCTTTCTAGGGGCGCACCACTATGTGATTGAATATAAGGGCACGAAATAGCATGGAAATGCTGATGGGCTATCACGCCTGCCACCGCCTACTGCAGAGGAAGCACCAGCAGTGGATCCTGTCGAAATATTTCATTCGACTATAGTTGAATACCTACCGGTAACTACCGCTCATATAGAAAAGGAGACCCGAAATGACCCGACACTGTCTCGGGTATATGATTTGACGGTGAAGGGATGGCCAGCACATGGCGACTCACTGTTGCCAGCATTCTTGACAAGAAGAGAACAGCTGTCAGCGTGCCGGGGGACCTTGATGTGTGGATCCCGAGTGGTAATTCCACCAAAATTAAGGGATAGAGTGCTCAATGAGCTTCATGAGGGTCATCTGGGAGGGGTAAAAATGAAAAGTCTTGCCAGGGCTTATGTGTGGTGGCCGGGAATCGCTAAACAAATCGAGGACCTGACCAAGAGCTGCTCAGGATGCCAGAAAGTCCAAAATGCACCACCACATGCCCCTCTACACCCATGGGAGTGGCCCTCATCTCCATGGCAATGGGTGCATATTGATTTTGCTGGTCCATTCATGGATTCAATGTTTTTAATAGCCGTGGATGCGCACTCGAAATGGCCTGAGGTCATCAAAATGTCCCCCACCACCACGGAGAAAACTACGGACCATTTTTGCCAGGAATGGCTTGCCAGAACAGATTTGCTCCGACAATGGACCACAGTTTGTGTCCGAAGAGTTCCAGAGGTTTATGAAGAAGAATGGGGTAAGGCATTACACATCCGCCCCGTATCATCCAGCCACAAATGGATTGGCTGAGAGGTTTGTACAAACCTTTAAGAAGGCAATAAAGGCTATGTACAATGACAACATTCCGCTGCAGCATATGGTGGACAATTTCCTGTTCGCCTACCGGAATGTGACACATGCAGTCACCAACCAGGCCCCGGCCATGATGTTCTTTAACCGAAGGTTAAGATCTCGCCTGGATTTGCTCAGACCAAACGTATGAAGAGATTTTGAGAGTAAGCAATTCCAGCACATCCATGAGAAGCCAACAAGGAGCTTCAATGTAGGGCAACCAGTCTCGGCCCGCGACTACCGAACAGAAAAATGGCAGCCAGGAACGATATGCACATGGCAGGGCCCACTAATGTACACAGTGGACGTTGGGGAGAACATCGTGAGATGCCATGCTGACCAGATCCTAGAGTCACAGGAACAAGTCAACCCCATGCCTCGCCCATACGTACCTGGTGAGGAACCCGACATACAGGTCGCATCTACCCCAGAAACAGTAGCATCGGAAGCTGATGACCCAACCGACGACAGGGGGCCAGAATCGCCTCCGCATCAAGAGCAAGACATTCGGGAAAGGCGCTATCCAGAAAGGATCAGGAAGCCTCCCCAAAGACTGAATATATAAATGGACTATTTTCAGCTAACGTTGTATGTTAAAAGTGTTAATTGTAATTAGTTTGATATTTAATTGTTAAATGAATGTTATGGTACTGTTAATCTAAAAGGGGAGGAATTGTAATGTATATACCTTTAAGGGGGGAACTACTTTTTACAGCTCATGTATACTGCAGTACCGGCAGTGACCACACCTGTATATAGCACTGAGTAGTAATCTGTACAGTTCAGTTCCAGAGTGAGCCACGTTGAGTAAACACCATTTGTACCGTTCTCCTGCAGTCTGTGTCTTACTACTGACGGACACAACACATACAACACCTTGACTGAGCTATTCCACCTCAGCAACATTTTTTTCCGGTGCTGCACACAAGAGCGCAGCCATACTTACTTAATTCTGAATTGATATTTTTGCCCCTAATGTGTCATTAAATTGCTCTATGTCCATGCCCAGAACATTACATGTAAGGCACCAATCAAAATGGGACAGACATCCAGTCTGCTCCTCGCGCTGTATTGCAATGCTCCGAGGCAGCCATTATGAGGTATGTATGAGCGAGGTGTGTTGATTTCCCTCCCCCCTTTCTTTTCTTTTTTCACTTCTTAAGATGAACCAGCACACCCTGACTCAGTATCGCCCATTGCCTAGTGGGCAGCTATTGGGCACAGCAACCCTCGGGGTTAGGGAGGGGGGAAATCAGCTTGGCTTCCCACCTGGATCACTAAAACATCACTAAAACAGATTATCTGGTCATTTATCACATTGCCATTTGTAGGAGCTTGCTGTGCACAAATTGGCTGCCACGTTTCCCTACATTACAACTGTGGCAGCACTTCAAAATATACTTAATTCACTGTGGGACATCCTGAGGTGGTGAAAAGCGCTATATAAATACAAGTTCTTTCTCTCTGAATTATTTTACTAAGAAATATGAATTATGGCAAATTCAATTTGCTAAAAACACAAAATAAACCTGCAAATACTTTCATCTTGTTTCTGATTTCTCATGATTGCACTGCGCCACAAATCTGGCACAAAGCTTGTTATCTCTGCTCGGGAATAATACAGGAGTGGAAAACCAACTTGTATTTCATTAACAAGAATTATCTATGCCTCACAGTAAAGTCAAGATTCCTCTCCCAATGTTTTACAATTGTGTATGAGTAAATTTTAAGTGCTTATTTAGAGACCAGCAAATAAGGACAGTGATGTAATAATACGTCAATATCTTTGCTATTGTTTGAATGCGTATATTATTTCCACATTACATCACTATAGATTCCATTCCATTCCCCCAATCCTAACTGCATCTTAAAGTTCCTTATTGGGCCATGCAGTGCACTATGAATATCAATTAGCTTTTCCCAGAATTTCCTGCTCTAGAATGATTTAAAAGAAAAGAAAAACTTGCATTTATATAGCGCCTTTCACGACCACTGGACGTCTCAGCGCTTTACAGCCAATGAAGTACTTTTGGAGTGTAGTCACTGCTGTAATGTAGAAAACGCAACAGCCAATTTGTGCACAGCAAGCTCCCACAAACAGCAATGTGAGAATGACCAGATAATCTGTTATTGTTATGTTGATTACGGGATAAATATTGGCCAGGACACCGGGGATAACTCCGCTGCTCTTCTTTGAAATAGTGCCATAGGATCTTTTACATCCACCTGAGAGAGCAGATGGGGCCTTGGTTTAATGTCTCATCTGAAAGACGGCATCTCCGACAGTGCAACACTCCCTCAGCGCTGCACTGGAGTGTCAGGCTTGAACTCACAACTTTCTGACTCAGAGGCCAGAGTGCTACTAACTGAGCTACAGCTGAAGCTGATGATTTACTAAAACATCATTAGCTGTCAGGACAAGTCTCCATCAGTCCCTCAAAGAATACGCCCTGGAAGAGCAATCTGGCAATCCAACTCTAGCAGTAGAGAATGGACTTCCATCTGGCAGATCCAAGGTTGAATCCTTGACCGATGATCAATGTCAGTGATCTTCAATCGGTCCCCTTTTGTTAATTCTCTGTCGGGCCACTAGAGGGAGACTCCCTGGCAGCAGGGTGCTCCGTTTGGAAAGGTGAGAAGAACACAGATTGTATCACTGACAGTGGCCATTCGCAATTCGCTAACCAGTTCTCCGCCCTCCTGTTCAGGACATTTATCTGGCAATAGAGAGGAGGAAGGTGCTCAAACACACCCTGAAATTTCTATGATGTGTTTTTATCGGATCACTCGTTCTTTCAAAAGAACGTGCCTTATATGACTTGATGGAACACAGAAACCGTGCATGTTCCTCCAGAGCTGGTCAGCTCTGCAATTCGACCAGTGAGAGCCGATTAGTTGGGCTTGAGCTCACCGTGATGAAGTTATTGATAGACTGGCAACACATTACCAGCGCGCGCGGAGGCTTTGTGCTTTAGAGCTTTTGTCCCAAAATAATCATTACATTAAAGAAGTAATAAAGTTTCTATTTCAACCACATTGCGAAATTCCTATTTGAAACCACCCCACCCTGGAAAAAATCCTCTCTACGCCACTGAAGAATGGTAACGGCAAGGATTAAAACCTGACAAAATGAAGGCAATGAATAGAGCGAAGGGATAGACTGCCCTCTGATGTTGTTGGCTCACTGCTGCCCTGTGTTTAAACATTGACTCCTGCATGAACACAATTATTCTAAGTTCTACTCTATAATAAATAATTATGTACCCAGTAAATTGAGCCAGTAAACAGAGTGGAGTCCTAGTTAGGCGGTAATATAGATCCCAACGGCATCAACTCTGCCAAAGTTTTTGTCATATATAATGATCTTCAAACAAACACACTGACAGTAATAGTTTTACAAACTTGCATTTAAACTCCGTCTCCTGCAGCTGAGCGATAAATGAGCTAATGCGGAATATGTATCGGGTTTTACATTGAGGAACTTAGTTGTGTTTTTCTGCCTCTGGCATTAAGTGAAAAGTGAAAGTTCAGAGGCGTTTACTCCAGTACAATATATAGGTCTGCATACATTTCAATCTCTATTTTTCTTCCTGTTTGATGCTGGTCGCTCCAGAATGTACTTTTTATATTAAAGGTAAAGACTGTGCAACCACTAGATGATGCTGCTGCACTTACTTATGAGACAGAGTAGAGGCATTCAGGAACATAAGAATTGCTAGACGAGAAAAGACCAATATCCATCTAGTTCACCTTCTACCATCCTTTTACCGGCACAGACACGATGAGCCGAATGGCCTCCTTCTGTGCCATAAAGTTCTATGATTCTAACCTGGTAGTCGCATGATACAACAATAATGGAGTTGTTGATTAGTCATAGCAATCAATCTCTAGCAATTAGTCTACAACAGACCCAGACACCAGGCAAGGAAACCCCCAGTGGCGGAGAGCTTCATATTAAAAGTATACTCCAGCTTTTAGTTTGAGATGCACTTTTCCCCATTCCAGTATTTTCACATTTGAATGCCATTCCACACTGTCATTATTAAATATGAATTCCTCACACCCAGATATTAAACTGCCATTGTTCCATTATTGGGGACTTTTTTTTGGGGGGGTGGGTGGAGGAATAATAAAACAATTCCAGAACAGACAGAAACAATTTGATTTGGAAACATCATTAGGAATTCCGCATGTTAGCCCTGCATTAAATTTGTTCTGCGCAGTTGCTTAGACTTGACTGCAGTGCCAACCCTTTTTAATGCAGTTTTTTTTAAACTTCTGTTTGAAATTAAACACTGAAAACTTTCTTCATGGGACGTCACTGGAATTGGGTGGCTGCCTGGTCGTACTGAGAGGAAGTTGAGATGAGAGGGCTGGGAATGCACCCGTTACAGGTGCAGACCCGGCGTTGCCCAATTCCCAGGAAAATGAAAGCTGCTCATAACACATCCCAGTGCAAAAACACAGTCCCTTTAACATAACGGCCTGAGAGTCAAGTTGTATAAAATGGGAACATTGTGTTGCTGTAGCTTTGGAGCAGGGATGCTTGAGGAGGAATACATATCTGGCACCAGTATTCAGGTACTGTGACTCCCTCACTGATTGCACACCTATTATTTCTCCCCCTCCTTTTCCCCCTTGTTTTTCCCCAATTTTACTAAAATACTTGCCTACCTTTTAGTTTTCAGTTCCGATGAAGGGTACTCACTTGAAATGAAACATTAACTTGTAGCGGTTCGTGTAGATCGCCACTAAATAAGAGAGTTTGACTTCGACGAACTAGTAACAAGTTGTTTATTTACAGGAACAGACTAATTACATCAGGTAAGATAGCAGGTAAGATGGCTGACTGTAGGAGCACCGTGGTGTAGGTCTTGTCCCAGCGGGGACTCCACGAGGACTGAGTTTGCAGTCCTGCGGGGAGCGTGATGACGTCATCACGCTCTGCTGTGTGTTCCCGCGCTTTGGGTGTCACGTGATCGCGTCGTGACGTCAGTGCATCTCCCCGGCACAGAGGCTGGCCATTGAGGCCGAGGTCGCGAGGCCGGGCTGTGCCGGTGCATGCCGTGGGAGCGGGAGATTGCGTCGCTCCCGTCGGCCGGTCGTTGCGGCCGAAGACGCTAGGCCGGGCTGTGCCAGCGGCCATCCTGGAAGGCCGAGTTGGGCCGGCAGCCGCCGCACGCACGTCACGTCGTACGTGACGTGACGTCAGCACGCTAGGGCGCGTCTTAAAGGGGCAATGGCCCCAACAGGTAAGTTAAAAGGGCAACGGCCCCAAAAGGTAAGTTAAACATACAGTAAGGTAAGTTAACGGGAATTATGTATCTCAATGTAAGGGACAACCAGTGGTACCGCCACAAACTCATCTTTTCTCTCTACAGAGGCTAACTGAGCTGTTGCGTATTTCCAACACTTTCTGTTTATTTATGTGTACAAGTCAGAGGCTATATAGCTTTTCTGCCTGTTAGATCATCCAGACAATAGGTGTATTTTTCTTGTTTGCTATTTATAGAGGAAAAAGTAGCTGTGGGTGTAAAGCAGTGTGTCTCACTCTATATACTGGAGGTTTTAAAAAAATATATGAAGGGATTTGGTCGGGTCAGTAGTGAAAGACTAGTACCTCGGGTTGCGGAGTCGTGACGAGAGGGTCATCAATTTAATATTGTCACTGAGAGTGAGGCTGAACTTAGGAAAAATCTGTTGGAACATGGAATGCTTTGCCACAGGGAATGGTTGAGGCAGAGACCATTGCATCTTTTAAAGGACAAATGGGTTTAAACAATTGAAGCAGAGGAATATACAGAGCTCTGGGGACAAAGCAGGGCAGTAGAATTAGTACTGGATTGCTCGAGCAAAGAGCCAGCACAGCCTCCTTTTGCACTGTAAACCTCAATGCTTATATTGTACCTGTACTCGAGCACAGCAAAAATTGGAGTTCTTAAGTGCACACCCAAGTTGGTCCGAGTTTTCTACAATTAGTCCACCTCCAAGTCTACTCTTGAAAACAAACCTAATTTCCTTAACTTTGCCTTACAACATGTCACAATACCTGGAATCATCTTTGCTGCTCCCGCCTAACTAAATATCCTCCAATATTAAGTGACCAGGACTACAGATTAGGCCTGATCAACACATCTACAGTAACAATACAACCTCATTTGATTTATACTTTTGCCAATGCATCTGAGGACCTTATTTTTCTATCTTACTCCAGCTAATCACTATGAAAATATTTTTCTGGAGTTATTCACTATAACCCTTAAATCTTTTATCCGCTCAGCATGCTATACTTGGCTACATTTGGCTACAACTTGTGTTAAACTTACTGGTCGATAGTTTCTGAGTATGTCTGGAACTAATTTTAAGTAATGTAGTATGTATGAACAGCATTCACAAACTGTTTAATTACAAATAGAAGCACACTCCGATTCACTTCCGGGCAGGATTAAGTAATTAAATTCATAGCTGTAAATAACAATCTCTTTACTTAATCTTTTCCCATTATATCAAACTGTTTAAAATATATACTGTATATTTATACATGTTCGTGGCTTCCTGTTAAATACCTCTATTCGGGGTAACAAAAAATGTTGCTCACACCCCTGTGAGAATCTGGATTAAGTGGCTGGTGATGAGCAAACCAGATCCATAGCACTGGACTTGGATGTCTGGAGAGCAGGGAAGGTGGCACATAGCAAGCTGTCATATGTACCTCCTCCCAGCACACTGAAGGCAGATATCTGTCATATAGATGGTAAGGAAACTTTGAGGCTTTGGGACAGCAGCTGCTTGGCACGGCCACAACTGGGAGGTGTTCCCAGGAAGCAGAGTATGAGAACTCGCATTCACATCTGCAGGGATTTGAAGCCTACCATGGCTGAGTTACAGAGAGACAAGCAGCAGCTGAAGGACTGCTGCACCTCCAACTGGAGAAGCCACCATTTGATGGGATATGATATGTGTCCATGCTGCGGTCAGGATGATGATGATGCACAGCCCCCTATGATACTTGTGATGACCTTCCAAAACCTGCTGTCTGCCTCAAACATAAACTTGCCAGTTGTCTAATAACCAACCATTGACTATCCTCCTTGGGGGGAAGGGCGACATAAATGGGGTTGATGTGGCTCCAAGGTGACACGCCGGGTAATGGAGGTTTGGAACCATGTCAACCATTTGTAACAGGCTCAGTAATCCAATACTTGGCCAGGCAGATATACTGTACATCAGGGCATTGTTTGATCAGCCATTCTGGCTCATTAATGGCCTTTGGAGGGGTAGTCATGTCAATGGAGGCTGGCATTCTTCCCACTCTAACTGATCGAAAGATAAGAAAGAACTTGCATTTATATAACACTTTTTATGTCCTTAGGACATCCCAAAGTTCTTTACAGCCAATTAATTACTTTTTAATTACACCAGTACTATTGAGAACCCATTTTTAAAAGCGTTTGCCAATCAGCCATTTTTCAGAAAACAGTTCAGCTGAAACTCTGCCTTAGTGCGGAGCAAACTAATATCAGGCTGATATATGAATGTACTTGTCTGTAATTATGTGGCAAAAGTAATTGGCAACAGGTGTCAACCTTAGCTCAGTTGGTAGCACTCTCGCCTCTGAGTCAGAAGGTTGTGGGTTCAATTCCCACTCCAAAGACTGGAGCACAAAATCTAAGCTGCCACTTCAGTGCAGTACTGAGGGAGGGCTGCACTGTCGGAGGTGCCCTCTTTCAGATGAGACGTGAAACCAAGGCCCCATCTGCCCTTTCAGGTGGGCGTTAAAGATCCCAATAGCACTATTTCGAAGAAGAGTAGGGGAGATCCCACCGGCTGCTGCATTTTCTACATTACAACAGTTACTACACTTCAAAAATCAATGTGTTATTTGTAAAGCGCTTTGGGACATCCTGAGGTCATGAAAGGCGTGATATAAATGAAAGTCTTTCTTTATTCTATCTATATGTTTATTGTGCCAGAGGGGTACTATGGGGGAGAAATTTGGTTGCTTTGCACCTCCCGTTAGAGCCCTAAGAGGGTTCTAATGGGGCGCAAAGCAACTAGCACCCGGGCGCGGCGCCGCCAACACCTCCCGTGAAATTCAGTGGGAGGTTAGTGGCGGCGGTAACCGTTAGCGCCCCGCGGTGCTGCGCCACCGGTGATGATGTCATCGCCGTGCACAGCGCCCTGGCCGCAATCTTCGGTAGCGCCCCCTGACTTACGGCTGGACGCTATGTCCGACGGGGTCAGGGGGGCCTACCTGCAGCCAGGGCGGCGCTAATTAAAGGTGAGGTGCCAGGCAGCCATTTTTGTTGCTGGCTGCCTGCCAGCACCTGCCTCTGTTGCCATTCCTGGCCTCCTGAACACCACCCCTCCACGGAGTGCCGGCTGTGCTCCATGAGCCCGGCACTTCTCTTGAGTGCCGGGCTCTTTTGCTGCCACTCCAATCCCCGGTGGCCCAGCGGTGCCCTGGGTCGCACTGCGCAAGCCCCCTCCCCTTTAAGAAGGGGAGGAAGGCCTGCAATACCGCAATTTCCCCCTATGTGTTGTAAGGATGGGCATTCCTATTTTTATAAAATCAGGTCACTGTTATAGTTTCTATTGGAGGGACGCCTTGATTGGATTGTGCCTCAGTCTATCAGTTAAATTCAACTAAAGGTGCATGGGTCTAGGATAGGCCTACAGTTCTGTAGTGAAAATTCTTTGACCACTGCCTCATGAAGCACCACTTCCGTTGAGCACAGAGTGCAGCATCAGTGGATTTACTTCCATGTTGTCTTAGTTAGGAAGGCATCAATGCACATGAACTTATGTTGCCATACCTTCATTGTCGCTAGGTCAATATCCAGGGATTCGCTATCTAACACCATTGTGGGAGCACCATCGCCACGAGGGCTGCAATGGTTCAAAGAGAGGCCTATCACCACCTTCTCAGGGCAACTCGGGACGGGCAATAAATGCAGCCTCGCCTTTGTCACCCACATCCTGGGAACAGTTTTTTTAAAAAAGGTCATGCTTCTAACAGAACAAATGCTGAATAATTTTTATTTTCCGTTTTGTTTTAGACATCCAGATGCACATATGTAACAGAGAGCACTGCGGCTATCTCCCAGTGCCCCTGAAGGCCCAGCAGTCCTTGCAAGAGGATACTGAAAGCTTTGTCCATGTTCTGCTTGAAAGAATGAGTAAGTTTATTGACAAGCACGAATAAAACTCGAACTGCCATGAGACGTTTTCTAACAAAAAACCTCCCTGGGATATCGGGAAAAATAGGGACATTGGCAAAGGAGGAACTGACGCAAATCAATATCTCTAAGGATATGGTGTTAAGGAAGCTAAAGGGATTGAAGGTGGACAAATCCCCAGGGCCTGATAACATGCATCCTAGGGTACTGAAGGAGGTGGCCCTAGAGATAGCGGATGCACTAAGGATGATTTTTCAGAATTCATTAGACTCGGGAACAGTGCCGATGGATTGGAGGGTAGCTAACGTTACCCCACTATTCAAAAAGGGGGGTAGGGAAAAAGCAGGTAATTACAGACCTGTAAGCCTTACATCAGTTGTGGGCAAAATGCTGGAGTCCATCATTAAGGATGAAATAGCGGAGCACTTAGCAAATGGGGACAGGATAGGACAGAGTCAACATGGATTTACAAAGGGTAAATCGTGCTTGACTAATCTATTGGAATTTTTTGAGGGAGTAACTGGTAGAATAGATGGGGGAGAGCCAGTAGATGTGGTGTACCTGGACTTCCAAAAGGCCTTCGATAAGGTCCCACATAAAAGATTAGCATGGAAAATTGAGGCTCATGGGATAAAGGGGAAAGTTTTGGCGTGGATAGGGAACTGGCTGTCAGATAGAAAACAGAGAGTTGGAATAAACGGCTCATTTTCTGAATGGCAGGCAGTAACAAGTGGGGTACCACAGGGATCTGTCCTGGGCCCCCAGCTGTTCACAATTTACATTAATGACCTGGATCAGGGAGTCGGATGCAGCATTTCCAAATTTGCAGACGACACTAAACTAGGAGGGGGGGTGGGCTCAGAGGAAGAGACCAGGAAGCTCCAGAGCGATTTGGACAGACTGGGCGATTGGGCGGATAAATGGCAGATGCACTATAATGTGGACAAGTGCGAAGTTATCCACCTTGGGTGCAGGAACGGGAGGGCAAATTATTATTTAAATGGCAATAGATTGGGAGAGGGGGAAGTACAGAGAGACCTGGGTGTTCTTGTACACCAGTCACTGAAGGCGAGCATGCAGGTGCAACAGGCGGTCAAGAAGGCAAACGGTATGCTGGCCTTCATAGCAAAAGGGTTAGAATACAGGAACAGGGATACCTTGCTGCAGCTGTACAGGGCACTGGTGAGACCACACCTCGAGTACTGTGTACAGTTTTGGTCGCCTCATCTGAGGAAGGATGTTCTTGCCATGGAGGGGGTGCAGCGGCGATTCACCAGGCTGATACCAGGAATGGCGGGAATGACCTATGAGGAGAGACTATGTAGTTTAGGGATGTACACACTGGAGTTTAGAAGATTGAGAGGGGACCTCATAGAAGTGTATAAAATTCTGACAGGTCTAGACAGACTGGATGCAGAAGGAATGTTTCCCTTGGCGGGTGAGAACAGAACTAGAGGACATAATTTAAGGATAAGGGCTAAACCATTTAGGACAGAGATGAGGGGGAATTTCTTCACTCAGAGAGTGGTGAACCTGTGGAACTCATTGCCACAGAGGGCAGTGTACGCCAGCTCATTAAATATATTTAAGAGGGAATTAGATATATTTCTACGGGCAAAAGGGGTTAAGGGTTACGGAGAGAAGGCGGGGACGGGATACTGAATTAAAGGATCAGCCATGATCTCATTAAATGGCGGAGCAGGCACGAAGGGCCGAATGGCCTACTCCTGCTCCTATCTTCTATGTATAAATACTGTTTAAATCATCCAGGTACTGTGGAACTTTTCAGAAAAAAAATTGCAGAAACACAGGTGAGGTGCTGGCTTATTACTAGAGAAATAGTTAGAACGCCAGGTTATTTCTTCACCGACCTTCCTTCATTCATTGAATTAAACAGTTAAGAAAACCATGATGAACTAGTTTAACTTCACGATTGTAAACTGGTTCAGTAGGGAATAGTGGTTCATTAAATTAAAAACCCATATTTGCTTGGTCCCAGATTCCTTTTGTTCCAAATCTCGTTCTCAGTTCCCACCATCATAGTGACAATAGATAGGAGGAGGGTGTGCCTGGAACTTTTCTTCTTAGGCAGTTCCTTGGGACCGAGGATGACTTGCTTCCACATTAAAAATGAGTTCTCGGGTGACTGATGAGTCCAATGCGGGACCTACAGTCTCTGTCACAGGTGGGGCAGACGGTGGTTGAAGGGGCGGGTGAGTGGGGTGCTTGGGTTGACATGCGCTCCTTCCGCTGTTTGCGCTTGGCTTCCGCTTGCTCCCAGCGAAGAGACTCGAGGTGTTCGGCGCCTTCCCGGATGCTTCTCCTCCAATTTGTGTGGTCTTGGGTCAGGGATTCCCAGGAATCAGTGGGGATGTTGCACTTTTTCAAGGAGGCTTTGAGGGAGTCCTTGAAGCGTTTCCTCTGCCTACCTGGGGCTCTCTTGCCGTGCCGGAGCTCCGAGTAGAGTGCTTGTTTCAGGAGTCTCGTATCGGGCATGCGGACAATGTGGCCCGTCCATCGGAGCTGATCGAGCGTGGTCAAAGCTTTGATGCTGGGGATGTTACGCTGAGCAAGAACACTGATGTTGGTGCACCTATCCTGCCAATGGATTTGCAGGACCTTGCAGAGGCAGCGTTGGTGGTACCTCTCCAGTGCTTTGAGGTGCCTGCTGTACATGGTCCATGTCTCTGAAGCATACAGGAGGGTCATGTCGACCATGAGCTTGGTGCTGGGTTTGAGGTCCTGAACTACAGAAGCAAAGAAAGGTGTTTAGAATTCTACATTGTGTATTTGAGGGGCTGGTTTCAGCTTTGACCCTGCCTTCAGTGCTGTGTAGAGATTTCCACAATGGGGTGAGACTGTGGCAGGATTCATAGCAGGGCTTAGTGTGGAACAGGATGTGAGTGGCAGAGCTTTAGATGATATGGAATTAATGGAGGGGAAAGAATAGGCGCCTACAAAGAGGACATTACAAATTTGGATCTGCTGTAAACTGCTTCTCGTGTTCAATGGCATCAGACGCTCCCTTAAGCGGTTTGAAAGTCCTACTTTTATGAGAGTTGACTCACAGGGCCCTATATCTACTCGGTACTGTGGGCAGGACAATAACTGGACTGAAGGATTCAAACAGGGAGTTGCGAGAGAGAGGATGACTCACTCAAGGTTTTTAAACAAGAAGGGAGGTTAAAGATTGGGCAGTAGTTGAAGGAGACAAATTGGTCAAGGATGGGCTTTTTCAGGATGGAGTGATGATGGCAGTTTTGAAAGGCAAAGCACCAATGCCTGAATAGTGGGGGCTATTAACAGTGTTGGGGTGCACTGGGACCAGAAAAGGTAGTGGAGTGGTTATGATTTGGGTGGGGAGGGGAGGGGATCAAGGAGGCAGGAGGTGGGCCCCATAGAAGATACGAGCTTGGAAAGGACGGGAGGGGGAGATAGAAGAGAAGCTGAAGGTGACGGATGGTCAGGTTAATATAATTGAGGGTTGGCAGCTGGTCAGCAGCAGGGGTGCTGGGAAGAGGAGATGATACTGAAGCCGTGGCTCAGTCTCAGCCTTTGCCATAAAGAAATCTAGGAGCTCCTGAAACTCGGTGTCAAAGGTGAAAGTGGAAGAAGCAGGAGAAGGGGGTTTGAGGAGGAAGATTGCTGATAAAAGGAGTCGTAGGTTGTTCCAACCCTCCAAGATGATCCTGGCATAATTGAGGGATTTAATGGCGGAGAGGGAAGTGCTGGAATTCCGGACATGGTCCAACCAGATTTGGCAGTGGACGACAACAACAAGCGTGCATTAAGTGCGCTCAATCTTCAGCACTTAAAGGTGGGAGCTGTACTGGGGGGAGAAATGGGGGCTGGGAGATGCTGGGAACGAGGGTGCTTTCTTGCTTAAATGTGTCACTCCTGTGCTGCAAGCTTCGTAGAAAATCTTGAGGATTAGTAAAGTTGGAGATGTTAAAAATATTAGTATCTGGATCCCAAAATCGATGAAACATAGAAACATAGAAGGTAGGAGCAGGAGTAGGCCATTCGGCCCCTCGAGCCTGCTCCGCCATTCGATGAGATCATGGCTGATCATCCAAATTCAGTACCCTGTTCCTGCCTTCTCTCCATATGACTTGATCCCTTTAGCCTTAAGAAATATATCCAACTCCTTCTTGAATATATTTAATGAATTGGCCTCGACTGCCTTCTGTGGTAGAGAATTCCACAGGTTCACCACTCTCTGGGTGAAGAAATTCCTCCTCATCTCTGTCCTAAATGGCTTACCCCTTATCCTTAGACTGTGACCCCTGGTTCTGGACTCCCCGGCCATCGGGAACATCCTTCCAGCATCTAGTCTGTCTAGTCCTGTTAGAATTTTATAAGTTTCGATGAGATCCCCTCTCATTCTTCTAAACTCCAGCGAGTACAAGCCCAATCGACCCAATCTCTCCTCATACGTCATTCCTGCCATCCCAGGTATCAGCCTGGTGAATCTTCGCTGCACTCCTTCCATGGCAAGAACATCCTTCCTCAGATAAGGCGACCAAAACTGCACACAATACTCAAGGTGTGGTCTCACCAAGGCCCTGTACAACTGTAGCAAGACATCCTTGTTCCTATACTCAAACCCTCTCGCTACGAAGGCCAACATACCATTTGCCTTCTTAACCGCCTGCTGCACCTGCATGCTTACTTTCAGCGACTGGTGCACAAGGATGCCCAGGTCTCGTTGCACTTCCCCTTCTCCCAATCTATTGCCATTCAGATAATAATCTGCCTTCCTGTTTTTTACACCAAAGTGGATAACCTTGCATTTATCCACGTTATATTGCATCTGCCATGCTTCTGCCCAATCACCCAACCTGTCCAAATCATACTGGAGTTTCTCGGCATCCTCCTCACAGCACACACGCCCACCCAGCTTTGTGTCGTCTGCAAACTAGGAGATATTACATCTAGTTCCCTCGTCCAGATCATTAATATATATTGTGAATAGCTGGGGTCCAAGGACCAATCCCTGCAGTACCCCACTAGTCACTGCCTGCCACTCGGAAAAAGAGCCGTTTATTCCAACTCTTTGCTTTCTGTCTGCCAACCAGTTCTCTATCCAAGTCAATACCTTGCCCCCAATCCCATGTGCCTTAATCTTACATGCTAATCTCTTATGCGGGACCTTATCGAAAGCCTTTTGAAAATGTATGGATGAAAATGTAAAAATTAGTAATCTGTCTTCACAAAGTTTCATCCAGTTGTCTTCATACAATTGTGAGGTCATGGAACTACAGGAAGACTGGACTCTCCGTTAGAAATTACAGGGTGCCGTAACAGTGCTGTGCCACAGCAACAGATCGTGAACCAGGGCCTAGGGTTTGTGCAATATAGTGTGACATGGGAATGAGGTCCTCGGCTTAGACTGACTGTAAGAAAATGAGCATTACGATCCCAACACACAACATTGTGGATGGACAAACCTGTATTGTCCCTCCATTCTAGAGCAATAGAATTCAAACACAGAGAAGTTATGTTAAACTTATATAGAACCTTTGTTCGACCGCACTTAGAGTACTGTGCACCGTTCTGGTCTCCATATTACAAAAGGGATATAGAAGCACTGGAGAAGGTGCAAAAAAGATTTACAAGGATGATACCAGAACTGATTATACCTATCAGGAAAGACTGAACAGGCTGGGGCTCTTTTCTCTAGATAAGACAAGACAAGACAAAGAGGTGACCTGATCGAGGTCTTTAACATTATGAAGGGCTTTGATAGGGAACATGTTCCACTTGTGGGGAGTCCAAAACTAGGGGTCATAAATATAAGATGGTCACTATTACATCCAATAAGGAATTCAGGACAAACTTCTTTACTCAGAGAGTGGTTAGAATGTGGAACGTGCTACTACATGGAGTGGTTGAGGCGATTAGCGTAGATGCATAAATGCTAGATAAGTACATGAGGGAGAAAGGAATAGAAGGATATGCGGATAGGGTGAGATGAAGTAGGGTGGGAGGAGGCTCATGTGGAGCATAAACACTGGCATAGACTAGTTGGGCTGAATGGCCTCTTTCTGGGCTATAAAATTCTATAATTCTATGTATTCGTTCAAGGCCTAAACCCAAATGTAGATTCGGGAACATAGGAACAGGTGTAGGCCATTCAACCCCTCCAGCCTGCTGCACCCTTCAGTTAGATCATGGCAGATCTGTACCTCAAATCCTCTTAGCTGCCTTAGCTACATACACCTTGATACCCTTATCTAACACAATTCTATCGATCTCAGTCTTGAAAGCTTCAGTTGTCCTAGCTAATTTAAATTAATACTCTTTTCATTGGTATATAAAAAAACTTACATTTATATAGCACCTTTCACATAATGAAGCAACCCAATATGTTGATTATCAGTTTAAGTTGCAGCTTTTGTTACACATTATTGCTTAGAATTTTTTCTTTCCCTCTGAAGGTTGAATTGTAATTTCTAAAGGTATATTCACACTACAACTATAATGTCGGTGCTAAGAGGTCTGGCTTCACACCAACGTTGCACTTAAGGTATAAATGTAGCCTGGATCTGAATGCATGGCACATGACGGTGAAAGTTAGCATCATTGGGGGTGATTTTGACAATGGGGAGCTTATGGAGGCAGGACTCCCACTTGTCGGGTTTTAGTCCTGCCTCCAACTTCTGGCCAACCCACGCTATTTTCCCTTGATTGACCTCGTTAAGCCTGCCCAGCAGGTTTAGCAGGCCAATTAAGGGAAAGCCGATTGCAGAGAACGTCAACGTATGATGCTTCATCTGTCAAAAAATTTTGCCAGATGAATTGTCATTGTTTGACAGCTCTGTGAAGCTGTCAAACACTGACATTCTCTGTAGTTTGATGAAGTCTTGAATTCAAAACCTCATCAAACAGATTTCTTTTGCAGAAATGAGATGGTTGTTGCATTGGAGAATGCAACGGCCATCTGTCATCTCCAACCCGGAGGTCCGAGACTCTTCGCATAACAACCGACTGAAGCCTGCAGGAAGAAACAAAGGTAAGTACACTTTTTCTAACACTTTGCACTTACCTCAGATACTCACCTCTCCACTCTTGCATCCACCACTTACATTCACAGCACACTTTTGCACCCGCCCCCACCCCGACCCCCGACCCCCGCAAACCCACTACTCGCCTCGCTGACCTGGCGGGTTTCGGAGCCTTCGGGAAGCCCGCACTTATGAGGGCAAAATGGTGATAAGCCTATTTTCTGCCTGTTAACTACCTGTTAACAGGCAGTTAATAGGCTTTAATCCCTTCCTGCCTCTAAGGAGACGGGACTCGTCGCGGGACGGCTACCCGCCTCCTGGGAAGATGGCTTGGGGGCGGGTTTGGCACCCGCCCCCAAATTCTGCCATTTTCCCGGCAGGCCCGCCTCCATACCCGCCTCCCCGGGGCTGGCAAAATCGCGCCCCAAGTCTCTGACGTGAAAACAGTGCAGAAGATGTTGGGGAGAGATTAATCAGAATCTGTGAGAACAACATTACTGGTTTTTCAACACCTGTTTTAGAGATTTTACAGTAAGCCGATTTGCCCTCCCCCAGGTATTATTTATAGCCGTAAAAGAATGTGGATGCTTTTGAACGATTGCTCAGAAAAGCTAAAACCACTTTACACCAATGTAAACCTGTGTACTTTAACTGGCTTTAGTAGACAGCAATTTAAGTTCAGGATGATGGTTGTAGCCACGAAAAATAATCGTGGTGCAGGAACAGGAACATAGGAACAGGAGTAGGCCATTCAGCCTCTCGAGCCTGTTCTGCCATTCAATGAGATCATGGATGATCTGTGACCTAACTCCATATACCTGCCTTTGCCCCATATCCCTTAATACCCTTAGTTAACAAAAATACATCAATCTCAGATTTAAAATTTACAATTGACTTAGCCTTAATTGCCATTTGCGGAAGAGAGTTCCAAACGTCTACCACCCTTTGCGGGTGGAAGTGTTTCCTAATTTCACTCCTGAAAGGCCTGGCTCTAATTTTTAGACTATGCCCCCTAGTCCTAGACTCCCCAACCAGCGGAAATAGTTTTTCTCTCTCTCTAATGTGAAAGCTAAACATCATGTTTATCCCTTTGAGATAAAATCATACCTTATTCATTCAATAGTAGTAAAAAAAAAACACAATACTAGCTGATGTAGATTTGAAGTTCAAGTTTGTATGAGGCATCATTCTGGCTGGAAAAGGCTGAAACATTTGGTGTCCAGTTGACTTCAAGTTCATTAACCTTTTGGGGGGGGGGGGCGGTGCAGTAAGAGGGGTCTGTTCACCTGCCGCTAAGACAGTGAAGAGAATCATGTCCATAAAATTCAGTGAACTGATAGGAAAGGAGCTGTGAGCAAAACAGCTGTAAATTCATAAAGTCCCGACACTGACATCCCTTCAGGCATCTTAACCTTTTCGAGTGATGAGAGACACAGCAAGCGAGCCGTGGACTTGACTTGTACGGGCTGGAGTTCAAAGAAAAAAATGAGCACCATTCGCCAGCAATTTACTTCAGCGTTAGTCTTCCAATAAAGATGATGCTGCTGTGCGATCATTTTTATGTTCACAACAAGCACACTTGAATCATTCGATGAGTTTCTATTTGTTTTGTATGTACCTTTAAGAGAGAACTGATTTTATACTGCAGTACCGGCAGTGACCACACCTGTATATAAGGCCATAGCAGGCTTCTGTACTTTCAGTTTAAGCATACCCTCTGTTCAGTGATCCACCCCGACCAGTCCTACACGGTCCCGGGCCGGACCATCCACGATAACATCCATCTGGTCCGGGACCTGGTCCACCACTCCCAGAGGGCTGGTCTGTCGGTCGCCTTCCTTTCCCTGGATCAGGAGAAGGCGTTCGACAGGGTGAATCACGAGTATCTCCTCGGGACTCTGCGCGCATTCGGGTTCGGGACGCATTTCGTCGCCCGGATCCGACTTCTGTACGCCGCCGCGGAGTGTCTGATTAAAGTTAACGGGTCCTTGACGGCGCCCCTTCACTTCGGGAGGGGGGTGCGTCAGGGATGCCCCATGTCCGGTCAGTTATACGCTGTTTGCGTGGAGCCATTCCTGCGCCTCTTGCGGAAGAGGTTGACGGGACTGGCTCTACAAGGGCCGGGCGTGGAGGTGGTCCTCTCGGCTTACGCCGATGACGTGCTCCTCACGGTCACGGATCCTGCTGACTTGCGGAGGATGCGGGAATGCCAGCAGATTTACTCGGACGCATCCTCCGCCAAGATCAACTGGGAGAAATGTTCTGGACTCCTGGTGGGTCAGTGGCGGGTGGACTCCCTGCCGGAGGAGTTCAGGCCTTTCGCCTGGAGCACCACGCACCTCCTCTATTTGGGAGTCTGCCTTAGCCCTGCCGAGGACGCCTGGCCGGCGAACTGGCAAGAGCTGGAGGCCAAAGTCACCGCTCGCCTAGGACGCTGGACAGGACTGCTCCGAGTGTTGTCCTACATGGGTCGAGCGCTGGTAATAAACCAGCTGGTGGCCGCCATGTTGTGGTACCGGTTGGTCACTTTGATCCCTCCCCCTGCGTTTGTCGCCAAGATGCAGAAGAAACTCATCGACTTCTTCTGGGACAAAAGGAAGCACTGGGTCTCTGCCGCGGTTCTGTGTCTCCCGCTTAGGGAGGGCGGTCAGGCGCTGGTGTGCCTTCGCACCCAGGCTGCGACTTTCCATCTTCAGATGCTGCAGAGATACCTGTACTTCGAGAATCCTCCGAGATGGTGTGCGCTGGCGACGTATTTCTTCCGCCAGCTGCACGGCCTCAATTACGACACGCAGCTCCTGTTTGTGAAAGTGGGCTGCAGGCGTGCCGGCCTGCGGGAGCTGCCTGTCTTCTAACAGGAACTGCTATGGGTTTGGAACTACGTCGCTTCCAGGCGGAGCTCTCCCCCGTCAGGAGCGGCGGCTCTCCTTCGGGAGCCGCTGCTCAGGAATCCGCACCTCCACGACCGCGGGTTCGGGCGGCTGGCGGAGGGCAGGGCTGTGCCTGGCAAGGTGACCAGAGTCGGGGACCTGCTCGATGGCGGAGGAGCGGGCTGGATGGCGCCGGAGGAGCTGGCGCGGCGCCTGTCCTGGGCCAACGTCCGGCTCGCGGTCGAAGCCATTGAATCGGTGAAAGCGGCACTGGGCCCCGACTCCACTAGGTGTATCGAGCGGCTCAAGCACGTGGGGCAATCCTGTCCGAGCTTACCCCCGTTCGGACGGAATTCCTCATCGGCGCCCGGTGCCGAAACTCCCCTCGGGAACCGGCACCTCACAACTTGAGCCGTCTCGAGGAAATACCCTCCGTGCCTTTTCATTCCGCGCGGAGGGGTTTCCTGTACGGGCTGCTCCTGCACACTCTCCACTTTGCCATCTTCATCTACCATCCAGACACGCCTTGGAGTGGCGTCTTGCCGACTGGCGGTGGTGGAGGTCCCCAATGGAGGGCTCTCTACGCGGGAGTCCTCCCTTGTTCCATCGGGGACTTGGCCTGGAGGGTGTTGCATGGAGCGGTCCCGTGCAATAAGGTTTTAAGTAGGTTCATGGACTCCCAGGCTGCCTGCATTTTTTGCGGCCTGGAGTAGTCCGTGTTTCACGTTTATATGGAGGGTGAGAGGTTGCAGCCCCTCTTTCACTACTTGAAGGGGCTGCTCCTCGATTTTTGGTTGCACTTCAGTCCCACGCTCTTGATCTACGGTCACCCGGTGCGGAGGGGAGTGGACAGGTTGGAGGACCTCCTCGTGGGCCTGCTCCTGGGCCTGGCTAAAAGAGCCATCAATTGGTCCAGGCAGCGGGCGGTCGAGGGGGTCGTCCAGCCAGATTGCCTGCCTCTCTTCCGCGGCCATGTTCGCGCCCGGGTGGCCCTGGAGATGGAACACGCGGTGTCCGCCGGCGCGCTTGAGTATTTCCGCGACCGGTGGGCGCCGCGGGGACTGGAGTGCATTATCAACCCGGAAAACCAAATTTTAATTTGATTTGTTAAGTTTTAGTTGAACTTTTGTTTATTTACAGTCCAATTGGGTTTTTTTGGGGTCCAAACAAAAGAGTACCCTCTGTTCAGTAAATACCTGTTATTATTGTTCTCCTGCAGTCCGTGTGTTATTGCTACGCGGACACTACACTGGCGACGAGCAGGTTCGAACTCACCTGCAGTACTGCATCACCTCACGGGGATCATTCCCTGAAAAGAAGCTTCTTGGAGGTCGAAGTCAGAGCAACGGGCATCGACCGCGGGCAACCGCCCAGTGATCCATTGGAGTTCGGAGAATTGCAGGGGAGGCTGTGGAGAGCTGGGCTTGCCTCCCCAGTCAAGGTGTTCCAGCAAATCGTGCTGGTAGCAGGTAGTGCGCCGACCCTTCCGGACTGCGGCGGGCTCGAGCTCGATCGAGCGGCTCTGCAAAGGGGCCATGCAGCGTCGTCGGGAGGAAAAGAGAGAGAGAGAGGGTGGAGCGCACAGGGCACGGTCGGTGCTCAAGAACCGGGCAGCGTAGAGAAAATAAAACGAGGGGAAGGAAAAGTGAGACGCGCTGAAGCCACGGGTCGCCGCCATTACCCTGTAGAACGCTAGGAGCAGTGTTGGCAGCAAGGGGAAGAAGGAAAAGCGCGGGAGGCGCCATTTTATTCCATTGGGGAAGAAGGAAAAGTGCGGGAGGCGCCATTTTAATCCATTGGGGGGAAGACGAAAAAGCGCGGGTGGCGCCATTTTAAACCACCCAAGATGCCGAAGAGTGGCAGTATCACTGCTTTCGACAATGAGTTAGAAGACTGGACCACATATGTGGAAAGAATTGAAGTGTACTGCAAGGCAAATGAGGTGGCCGATGGAAAGAATGCATCGGTATTATTAAATTTGATGGGCGCGAGAACGTACGGCCTATTGCGGAATTTAATTACCCCAGCTAAACCAATGGAGAAAAGTTTTGAAGAGTTTGTTAATATCTTACAGGAACACCTAAACCCTACACCGCTGCTGATAGCAGAAAGATTCAAGTTCCATAAAAGAAACCAGCGCAAAGATGAGAGCAATGCTGACTATCTTACGGAACGACGCAAGTTATCGAAGCACTGCCAGTTCGGAGCAGGACTGGCAGACACCTTAAGGGATAAGTTTGTCTGCGGGCTCCAGAGTGAAGGAACCCAGAAACGACTACTTTCGGAAAAGGACCTGACGCTAGAACAGGCTTTCAGCGTGGCAGTATCCTACGAAGCAGCAGCACGGGGAGCTGCAGAAATACAACAGAAACCACAAGAATACAGTGCTAACGAAATGGCATATAGAGCAGAAAAGTGCTATCGCTGCGGCAGAACAACCCATGATCAGAAGGACTGCTGGTTTAAGGACAAAATATGCAGGCAATGTGGGAAAATGGGACACATAGCCAGAGTCTGCAGGTCGGGAAAGAAAACCAACACTAAAAGAACTACTAAGGAAAAGTACAAGAAAGTAAAAAAAATGACAGACAGTAGTTCAGAAGATCAGGAGAGTGATAATGACTCCGGGAGCAGGAGACTAAGTTGTCTAAAGTTACACAACGTGATCGCAAAGGAGGATCACCGAACCATTTGGGTCACCCTCATCATAGCAGGGTCCCAAGTAAAGATGGAATTGGACACAGGATCAGCCCTAACTGTCATGAATCAACGAGACTATGAGCGGCTATTCTCACACATATCCTTGAAGGACACGTCCATTGTATTGAAGACATACACGGGGCAAAAAGTCTACCCCAGAGGAAAAATAAGGGTGCCAGTTAAATACAATGGCAAGGAAACACAGAAACTGTATCTATATATACTACAAGATGGAGGACCACCATTATTGGGACGTGAATGGATCCGAAAAATACAATTGGATTGGCATTCCATTCAGGCGCTAACTGTGACTGACAAAAAGGATGACGACGTCACACCTGGACGACTGTCAAAAATTCTAACTGACGCAAAAGAGGTGTTCCAACAAGGACTTGGGACTCTAAAAGGAGTAACGGCAATGATAAAAATCGAAGATAACGCAAACCCCAAATTTTTTAAGGCCAGACCGGTACTGTACGCGATCCGCCCAGCCGTTGAAGTAGAGCTGGAGAGTCTGGAGCGTTCGGGTGTGCTGTCCAAGGTGAACTGGAGCGAGTGGGCCACACCCATTGTTCCTGTAATGAAGAAATCATTGAGCAGCACGCCTGGGGAGCCGAAGAAGGTTCGCATCTGTGGGGACTTCAAGGTAACTGTGAACCCAGTCCTGCACACAGTACAATATCCACTTCCACGGATAGAAGATATTTTCGCCTCGCTATCTGGAGGGAAACGCTTTACGAAGATTGATCTGGCCCAAGCGTATCTATAAATGGAGGTGGAAGAAGCATCTAGGAAATACCTCACGATAAACACTCACAAAGGTCTTTACCAGTACAATCGACTGGTATTCGTGGTAGCATCAGCCCCGGCTATTTGACAGAGGGTGATGGAACAAGTCCTGCAAGGGATCCCGGGGACCCAGTGTTATTTGGACGACATCCTGGTTACGGACGAAAATGACAGTGAACACCTTGCCAACCTGGAGCAGGTGCTCACTAGATTACAAGAATATGGGCTACGAGCCAACCGCCCCAAATGCGAGTTCTTCAGGAGACAAATCTCGTATTGTGGCCACATGATTGATGAGGAAGGGTTGCATAAGTCCCCAGACAAGATTGAGGCAGTAGTCAAGGCTCCAGCACCGGAAAATGTATCGCAACTGAGGTCGTTCCTCGGGTTGGTGAACTACTACCATAAGTTCTTGCCGAATTTATCTACAATTCTGCACCCACTGAACGCCCTGCTGCAAACTGGAGTAACATGGAAATGGAGTGATGAGTGTAAGCGTGCCTTTCAGAAATGTAAATGCCTAATCACTTCAAAAGAAGTATTGGCCCACTACAATCCAACACTACCGATTCGGTTGGCATGTGATGCGTCTCCCTACGGCATTGGAGCGGTGCTGTCACACAAATTCCTTGACGGTTCTGAGAGGCCAATAGCCATTGCGTCGCGCTCGGTAACCTCAGCCGAGCATAACTACGCCCAGATTGACAGGGAGGCCCTCAGCCTGGTGTGGGAGGTGAAGAAGTTCAATCACTATCTGCACGGGCAGAAATTCACCCTACTGACTGATCATCAGCCTCTGGTCTCCATTTTTAACCCAAAGAAAGGCGTTCCAGTGATGACGGCGCAACGGCTGCAAAGATGGTCACTTTTTCTATGGACACATCAGTACGACATAGAGTACAAGGGTACAAAACAGCATGGAAACGCTGATGGGCTGTCGCGCCTACCGTTGCCTACGGTGGAGGAAGCACCTGCAGTGGACCCTGTTGAGATATTCCATTCGACCATAGTCGAATGCCTACCTGTTACAAACTCAAGTATGGAGAAGGAAACCCGAAATGACCCGACACTCTCTCGGGTCTATGATTTGACGGTGAAGAGATGGCCAGCACATGGCGACTCACTGTTGCCAGCATTCTCGCCAAGGAGAGAACAGCTGTCAGTGTGCGGGGGGACCTTGATGTGTGGATCCCGAGTGGTAATTCCACCCAAGTTGAGAGATAGAGTGCTCAATGAGCTTCATGAGGGTCATCTGGGAGGGGTAAAAATGAAGAGCCTAGCCAGGGCACTTGTGTGGTGGCCGGGAATCGATAAAGTAATCGAGGATATTACCAAGAGATGCACAGGATGCCAGAAGGTCCAAAATGCTCCACCACAGGCCCCGCTACACCCATGGGAGTGGCCCTCATCTCCATGGCAATGGGTACACATTGATTTTGCTGGTCCATTTATGGACTCAATGTTTTTAATCGTCGTGGATGCACATTTGAAATGGCCAGAGGTCATCAAAATGTCCTCCACCACCACGGAGAAAACTATTGCAGTCCTACGGACCATCTTTGCCAGGAATGGCTTGCCAGAACAGATTTGCTCCGACAATGGACCACAGTTTGTGTCCGAGGATTTCCGGAGCTTTCTGAGGAATAATGGGGTGAATCATTACACATCTGCCCCATATCATCCAGCCACAAATGGATTGGCTGAGAGGTTTGTTCAGACCTTTAAAAAGGCAATAAAGGCGATGTATAACGACGACATACCACTACAACACAAGGTGGATAATTTCTTGTTTGCTTACCGGAATGCGACACATGCAGTCACCAACCAAGCTCCAGCCATAATGTTCTTCAACCGAAGGCTAAGATGTCGCCTGGATTTGCTCAAACCAAACATAAGACGAGATGTTGAGGATAAGCAATTCCAGCACATCAATGAGAAGCCAATGAGGAGCTTCAAGATAGGGCAACCAGTCTTGGCCCGCGACTACCGAACAGAAAAATGGCAGCCAGGAACGATATGCACACAGCAGGGACCACTAATGTACACAGTGGACGTTGGAGAGAGCATCGTGAGATGCCATGCTGCCCAGATTCTAGAGTCACAGGAACAAGCCAAACCCATACCACGAGCATGTGCACCTGGTAATGAACCCGAAGTACAGATTGCGTCTACCTCAGATCAGTGGTATTGGAAGCTGATGAACCAACCAATGACAATGAGCCAGAATCGACTCCGCCGCAAGAACAGGATACTCGAGAAAGGCGCTATCCAGTCAGGATCAGGAAGCCTCCTCAAAGACTGAACTTATAAATGATTATTTCAGTTGATGTATATAGTACAGAGAAAATTGTAATTGTAATTAGTTATTATTTAGTTGTTAAATGAATGTTATGTACTGTTTATCTAAAAGGGGAGGAATTGTTGTGTATGTACCTTTAAGAGAGAACTGATTTTATACTGCAGTACCGGCAGTGACCACACCTGTATATAAAGCCATAGCAGGCTTCTGTACTTTCAGTTTAAGCATACCCTCTGTTCAGTAAATACCTGTTATTATTGTTCTCCTGCAGTCCGTGTGTTATTGCTACGCAGACACTACACTATTTGACTCACATCGTGGGAGAATGACATTGAGAACGATTTTAGCTTGGCAAAATCGGCGTTAACGGGACAGTAACGGTCTCGGAAATGGGCTCCTTGGACTATTCTGCGATGGCGGTATCAGAGCCAATTCTGTCTCTACCCTCAACCAGTTAGCCACACATGAGCACTTTCAACAGTGGTCACTGTGCACAGCAAGCCTGAACCCTGCCACTTTTTCGACTTTGCCGCTTGGGGCTGCTGGGACCAATTGTAGCACTCACACCCACAATGAGGTTGGTTAACTCAGTAGAAAACTGGGATCAAACGCGGGGGCTTCTTGATCTGAATAGTGCAGTACCACCTCATACCTTGTACTAACTGAGCTACTGGGGGTAAAATTGTGGCTTATCAACTTTATATTTACTGAGGAACCTTTGACCCTTTGCTGTTAGCTTGGTCGTTAGGAATTTGCTATGGGCTGGAAGATTTAGCAGCAAATATACTTTTTATCTCCGCCTCAGAGGCTGCAAATAAATAATTCAAAATGTAGCAAACAAACACCAGAGAAGCTCAGATTTCACATTTATAGCGGCTTTTAGCACATTTAGTAATTACTGCTGATTAATGAGGTGGCAGCGTTTAAAGTGTACGTTTGTGACCATGCTTTCACACCAGGTTTCCTCCAGGCTGTATTTGAATGCCTTTTGGTTTTTTTATACCAATTTTCTCTGCTCCACTCTGACCTTGAACGCATTGACGCCTCAGGTATGGTTCCTTGGGTTTCCCTCTGGTGCCTTGTTGAAATGGTCATTATTCTTGTGTGAGCCTTGACAGTGGGTTTCGATAGACTATTTGACCTTTGGCTGTGCTGAAATATATTTGACCATGGCGGGGCGCAGTACAGCCAAGCAATGATTGTTAATAAAGTACCGTGGGATACGTTTGGTCACAAGTTGAGTCTTCCTATTTGTCGCGTAATCACCCGGAGGGGGAACTGGGAATGTTTCTGTGGAGTAAGGGCCATGTAAGGATCATGGACTTTTCCTGCAAGTAAAAATAATTGTTTGTAACGACAAACATGACATTCTCGAGCTCCCTGGTTTGCTTGAACTGCCTCATTCTGCCAAATTTTCATTTCAATATTTACCCATGCAAAATTTATATTTGAATAGGAAGCCCATTTTTGATTTGGAGGCGTCCTTCTTGGCTGGATGGGGGAGGTGATGGTGGAGGGAGGGAGGAGGCCTGTAGCTGTCCTAGTGGCACTGTGCTCAGTACCATCCCCATTGGCATGAATGAAACAGGACACGATTGAGCTCCTAAGGACTGGCTCTAATGCATGTCATTGGAAGGTTGTAGAAAACTAACCCAACAGACCTACTCACCGATTGAATGGGTAAACGATGCCAGTAGGACTGGCGTGATACGGGGTTTTTTTTCTTGGTTTATTGAAATAGTGGTAGTTTGTACTGTAAATATTATTGATTTATTTGTAAAAATGTATCTTTGCATTTATATTGTTAACCATAAAGCTGGTTTTTAAGGCTTTATTCTTATTGTGGTCAATGGATATAATGGATTTACTTTGTAATTGATGAGTTGTATAAGTACTGTTGTACTTGAATAAAGAATTTAAAAAAACAGTAAATGTGGAAAAAAAAACAGACCTACTCACACCCACCACAAAGGGCCACACTGCAGTCTATTTCTGATCATTTGAAGCCTTTTTCTTTTGGTACAAAAAAATCATTTGAATTAAGCAAAGTGAGAATTTACTGAATTACATAGAATTTACAGCACAGAAACAGGCCATTTGACCCAACTGGTCTATGCCGGTGTTTACGCTCCACATGAGCATCCTCATCTTCTTCATTTAACCCCATCTGCATATCCTTCTACTTGTTTCTCCCTCATGTACTTGTCCAGCTTCCCCTTAAATGCATCTATGCTATTTGCCTCAACTACTCCTTGTGGTAGCAAATTCCTTATTATAACCACTCTCTTGGTAAAGAAGTTTCTCCTGAATGCTTTATTGTATTTATTAGTGACTATCTTATATTTATGGCCCCTAATTTTGGACATCCCCACAAGTGGAATTATCAGATAAGTTAAATTAAGCAACTTTGAATTAAGACTGTAGACTGCAATTGGTCAAGTATATGGAAGTGAAGCTGCTGATTACTTTTGTTTCAAGCACTTCTACCTGTTTATTCCTACTCTAGATGTGATTAACTCCCTCTCTCTGAGGAACATTGCAGGATTCCTAGATAAGCTACAATGACCATTTCAACAAATTGTCCCCAATCAAAGCGGAAGTGCTTTTACCAGTCTCAGCCACATAATGTTGAGAGATTTGCCCCACAGGCATGGACAGCATACATGGCAACCTAATGAATATGGACATTCTAATGAATGGCTTCAAAAATGCTTACACAGCCCCAGAAAGGTTGACAATGCAAAAGAAAAACAACATACAACTGGAAAGCAGCTCTGAATCAGAACTGTGATCAAGGCTGCTGTTTCGAGGCAACTGAATAAGTAAAATTCCTTTTTTATTCCATTGGATTTCAATGGCATATGGCATGCGAAAATAAATAGTTACAATGGGAGTGCAGTGGGACATGAACTTGTCAGTCATTTTTTGAAGGGGGAAGTGAGCTCTGATGGTGCAACATTTATCTCTGGATTTTGTGTGACAATTTGTTTTGGGTACATTTTCCAGTCCCCTCAAAAGCTTTTTAACATGTTTCTGCACGTTTTTTTTTGGTTACGCCAGTGAGCCCCTCCCCCCATCTCCCTGCAGGATATACAGTTGGCGACCTAAAGCAAAGGGTAGGCAGAGAACACAGCAAGGTCACACACACAGAAAATGAACCAGTGACCAGTTAATTTGTTCTTGGTGGTGAGGTGGGAGGGAGGACTGTTGAGCCGAAAGCAGCTGATCTTTCGGGAGCCAGCACGAACAGGGGCTTGTAACATGGACATCTTCACAAAATGTAGCAGACTGGCATTTATGCTAACTGGGGGAAGGTGCGAAGTGAAAATAAAAAGTATGATTAAAAATGAAGGAACTGAAGGAAAAATTCCCCCAGTATGGATTAGATGTATATTGATCTGTACAGAACAGCGACCTCAGATCAATACCCCTAAAGAATATGCTGTGGAAGTCTGCATACCATCAACAGAACTTACATTTATGTAGCATGCTTCGTGACCTCAGGACATTCCAAAACATTTTTCAACCAATGAAGTACTTTTGAAGTGTAGTCACTGTTTAATGTAGGAAACGCGGCAGCCAATTTGCGCACAGCAAGGTCCCACAAACAGCAATGTGATAATGACCGGATCATCTGTTTTGCTTTGTGATGTCATCAGACCCACCCTTTCCTGCCTTATATACTGTCATTAGAATTTCTTTATAAAGAGGTAGTGCTTATATCACAGTCATGAATCTTTAAGTATGAACATGTCAGGTGTCATCAGCGCAATGTTCATTTTCATTTGAGGTCTGAGCTGACAGCAGCTGGCAATACAAATGGAATGAAATCACCCAGTAAAATATTTTGTATATATATTTTACTGGGTTTGTATATATTATGTACTCCGACCAAACCACATCCCAGGGTTGAGATAGCTTTGATAAATCATTCATCCATCATTTCAATTCATCTGCCTTCTAACACGCTATGTGTCCTCTTATATTCAGCTCATTTCCTGAATTGTATTCTTTGTAACACAAGATGCACTGTGCAATGCCAAGGCACTGATTACACCATGGTTCATATCATGTTTCTGAATCAATTAAGCATGTTTATGACACAACTAGATTAACTTGTTTCCATGCTGTCATTTCCACATATATCCATTATTCTTTATAATGTGTCCAAGTTATGTTATTAACTCAAACTTGCAGTGAAACAAATCTCAATTCTATCACCTGTTCAAATCATGAAGTGCAATGCAACATCTGGCCAAGTCACGTGATTCGATTACATAATGTTCATCTGTCCATCACTGTTGCCCAAGGTGTCCCCATTGGCATAAAAATAGGGGAAACTGTCAACCAAGATAAATAAGTTTGTATATATTATGTACTCTGAGCAAACCACATCCCAGGGTTGAGATAGCTTTGATAAATCATTCATCCATCATTTCAATTCATCTGCCTTCTAACACGCTATGTGTCCTCTTATATTCAGCTCATTTCCTGAATTGTATTCTTCGTGAACTGCCACAGTTATATTCAGTTTTCAAGTCATAAAGAATCACCAATCATTAAAAAAGGATGTGCTGAGTTTGCTTGGTAATATTGACATTATATAAACCACAGTTAAATATGCGCGCTGTTAACGGTATCTTTGTTTTCCAGTTGACCATCCTCCCATGGAGCCTTCCATACAAGTTTCTGTACCTCCCAAACACCCAGACAAGATGAGATTTGATGAGGTGAGAGAAAGGGCAGAAATAACTACTGAACTATGAAAGACAATGAAGAGAGTTAGCCTGAAGACTATCAGTATTTTTTAAATGATTTTTGCTGTGCCAAACCAGAATCTAATCAGTAGAATTTGTGTTCTAATCAGGCACAATGTTTCAACAAGCACAGGCTTTTGTTTAGAATTAAATCAGCAAACAGATTATTCCACAAGGATAATAATCTTCCAGGGTGTAATGGGATCTCAATTTTTACTTTCCATTGTATTGATTAAACCCCATCATCCACTATTGATTTAGCTACAGAAATGTAGTTACAATAGCATAAAAGACAACATTGACATAAGTGGGATGTTTTATATTACATTCAATTGTCAAGCTTGTTTATAAGAAGGGAAAGCCATCATTAAAACATTGACATTGGAGCAGTAATGAACATGTTGATATCCATTATTAGGTAATAAAGTTATGCTGGGATCGATTTAACTTTAACATGTCCTAGAGTCCAATGGCCAGGAAAAGGGTAGTTCAGTGGAATTGCTTGACAGAGACTTGCTATTTATTTGGAAAGGGCTAGAATATGACTTAAACAAACTTTGAGAAGGTTTGAGAATCATTGCTTACGGATTTCTCTCTCTCTAAGTGGTCCAGCTCCTTGCTGGGGTGAAGCTTTGTGAGATTCCTTCCAGCTAATCCTGCACTTCAATTTGGTTGCTTCTCTAGTTATGGCTTTTTTTCCTCTACAACTGCCTTTTTGAAACACTATGATCACTACGATGCAAATAATTAATATAGTGCTATTAGGCCCTTGATTGTATTGCAAGCTTGAAATTAGTTTAATAAATTTTATAATAAAATCACTCCATTAATTTTAAAAGGCCTGATTAATGAGCTGGTTAATTAATGATGACAGCCTGAGTTGTTTGCTTAACAGCAGTTAATTCAGATTATATCTGAAGTAGTCCTGAGCTCACTGTGTAAATGTACTAGCTGATGAAACATTTTTTCTCTCACTGCCATCTGATCTAGCTGGTGATATCGTCTCCATAAAGTCCGTATGTGTGAAAGTCTAGCACATCAGTCACAATTGAAAGTGTCACGCATGCAGTACTTGTGAAACACTCGCACTTAATTGCTTCTGACGTAAACAACAACAAATGGTGGCGAGACGAGGAACGTACCAAAGAACAATTAGCATCTTAAAACAGGTGTAAAAAAAGAGTCAAAGTAATTTCCTGCTGGTCTCTCCTGACCTGAATACTGGCCCTCCCCCATGGAAAGGAGCTGGGGATTTACAAGCAGCTTGCCAATTTACAACCTTTTCTCAATGAAGGCCGCTCTTTACCTCAGGATGTGCCTCTTTACAACAGTTAGGCTCTATGGCCTTAAAGGGGCGGCCTGGTTAAATCCTATCTTCCCAGCCACTACCAAGTGGTGTTAGTGCAACCCAGGGCAACCTGCCCTCTGACCTGCTCTTTCACCCTGGCAATTCCCACAACAGTATGACTGAGATGGGAAAGCATGGTACAGGGAGAACTGCAGGTGGATACCCACATCCTACCAGCATTCTGTAGCACAACACCTGGGAGCTTCAACACACTGTACCACTCACCGCTTTCCTTATGGGAATCACGTATATTCACGTATCTGGCCCAATTGAAGCCATTGCCTACCATGGTCCTGATGGGGAGCTGTCTATGCTCTGTGTATTCTATTCACCTGAATGAGCTTCCACGGGTCACAATTGGATGCCTCATATATGACATTGAGCTTAGGAAATTGGACACACACCCTCTGATCCGCTATTCCCACCCCATGGCCTATCATCCCTGGGACCTTGGCTCAGAGATCAAGCTTGCCATATGTGATCCTTCCTGGCTCAGGATAAAATTGGGCGTCACCAGCAACAAAATGAATAGCATGTCGAACTAATTTCCAAAGCTTCTGTATAGTAAACTTGCTTGCAGTTGCATACATTACATACACCTTCCCACATCCAACCGCAAAAAATTGCCACGCTAGAGAATTTACTGGGTCGGTCGACAGAGTAGTGCGATAATCCCATTAACTATCTATTGCACTTCTTACTTAATGTTTTGCTTTTACAAAATCTAAATTTAATAAGAAGGAAATTGTATTACCACACTTTACCTAGCAGGAGGTACCTTCAGCTGCCCTAAGCCCTAAGCTCTAGAATCCTCTCCCTAAACCTCAGACTTTCTACCTCTCTCTCCTTTTGAGATGCTCCTTAAAACCTACCTCTTTGACCAAGCTTTTGATCACCTGTCCTGATATCGCCTTATGTATCTCGGTGTCAAATTTTATTTGGTGAAGCGCCATGGGACATTTGACTATGCTATATAAATGCAAGTTGTTGTTGAGGGGTAAGATAAAATGTTTCTCTGGCATCCAGTGGCACAAGCTTAGCCCATTTTTTCAATTTGGTTATTACTGATTTTATGGAGAACAGGCTGACGTGAAAACTCTTCAGTGAGCTGAGAGCCCCACCACTCTGCGTTGTATCACCACCCGATATGGTCAGGGATCAGTGTTATCCAAGATAACCACTGAATGAGTCCTAGCTGTACAATTCACAAGTACCATAAACCACCACCACTTGATAGGTATTCTCTTCAGAAAACGTGCTTGATTAAGAAAAAAAAGAAAGACTTTCCCGACCTCAGGATGTCCCAAAATGCTTTATAGCCAATGAATTACCTTTGTAGTGTCGTCACTGTTGTAATAATAGGGAAATACGGCACCCAATTTGCACACAGCAAGATCCCACCAACAGCAATGAGATAATGACCAGATAATTTGTTTTTGATGATATTGGTTGAGAGATAAATATTGACCAGGACACCGGGGAGAACTCTCCTGCTCTTCTTTGAGTATTGCAATGGGATCTGCTACACCCACCTAAAAAAATTTTTAAATTAATCTTTACTTAATTCTTTGCCAATAAATGGATAAACTGCGACACATCAGGGAGGGGGAGAAGTACCTGGACTCTGTGTATCAGGAGGTGGTCACACCTATGAACTTAATTAATTCAGATGTAGCCCATGGTCAGGGACAGGACGGTGTGACTACGAGTGAGGCAGGTACGGGGATCCAGAAGGTAGTGTTGGAGGAGCCGCAGCCCTTGCTCTTGTCCAACAGGTTCAAGCTTCTTACTCCCTGTGGGGACGGAAGCAGGGGCTGCAGGGAGGATGAGCAACCTGGCCACAGCACCGTGGAGAGGGGGGCCATTCAAGAAGGGGGAGTAAATAGAAATGTTGTAGTGGTAGGGGATAGTATTATTAGGGGGATAGATAGAGTTCTCTGCAGCCAAGAGCGAGAGTCCCGTAGGCTGTGTTGCCTACCCGGTGCCAGGGTTAAGGACATCTCCTCTAGGCTGGATAGAAACTTGGAGTGGGAGGGGGAGGATCCAGTTGTCGTGGTCCACGTTGGTACCAATGACATAGATAGGACAAGGAAGGAGGTTCTGCTGAGGGAGTTTGAGCAGCTAGGGGCCAAATTAAAAAGCAGAACCACAAGGGTAATAATCTCTGGATTATTACCTGAGCCACGAGCGAATTTGGCTAGGACAAATAAAATAAGAGAGTTAAATGCGTGGCTCAAAGACTGGTGTGGGAGAAATGGGTTTTGCTTCCTGGGACACTGGCACCAGTACTGGGACAGGAGGGAGCTGTTCCATTGCGACGGGCTTCACTTGGCCAGTGCTGGAACTAGAGTCCTGGCGGATCATATAACTAGGGCTGTAGAGAGGGCTTTAAACTAACTAGTGGGGGGGAGCCTCCTAGAGAACAAATAATAAAAATGACAACAGAGAAGGTCAAAGACTTAGGTAGCAGTGGGGAAATTAAAAACCAGAGCATGTCAGGAAGGGGCAGAAGGTGTGGAGTAAAAGGTAAAGTAATAAAAAGGGCAAAAGCAGGAACTAAGTGTCACAAAACATATTTGAAAGTTCTCTATCTGAATGCACGTAGCATTCGTAACAAAATAGACGAGTTAAAGGCACAAATAGCTACATATGGGTATGATCTTGTGGCCATTACAGAAACATGGCTACAGGGTGACAATGCCTGGGAATTAAACATACCAGGTTATTTAACAATCAGGAAGGACAGGCAGGAAGGAAGGGGAGGTGGGGTGGCTATGTTAATAAAGGAAGGAATCACTGTAATACAGAGAAATGATATTGGGTCAAAAGATCAGGATAATGAAACAGTTTGGGTGGAGATAAGGAATAATAAGGGGAAAAAAACACTAGTGGGCGTAGTATATAGGCCTCCGAACAGTCACAACTCGGTTGGACGGAGTATCAATCAGGAAATAGTTGAGGCTTGTAATAAGGGAACATCTATAATTATGGGGGATTTTAACTATCATATTAATTGGACAAATCAAATTGGGCAGGGCTGCCTTGAGGATGAGTTCATTGAGTGCATTAGGGATGGGTTTCTTGAGCAGTATGTAACTGAACCAACCAGGGGGCAAGCAACCTTAGATCTGGTCCTGTGTAATGAGACAGGATTAATTAAAAATGTCCTAGTAAAGGATCCCCTTGGAATGAGTGACCATAACATGGTTGAATTCCATATTCAGTTAGAGGGTGAGGAGGTTGTATCTCAAACAAGCGTGCTAAGCTTGAATAAAGGAGACTATGAAGGTATGAGAGCGGAATTGAGTAAAGTGGATTGGGAAAATATGTTAAAGGATAAGACGATACATGATCAGTGGTGTACATTTAAGGAGTTATCTTACAACTTCCAAAAAAAGTATATTCCACTGAGAAAAAAAGGGTGTAAAAGAAAAGACAGCCATCCGTGACTAAGTAAAGAAATTAAGGATAGTATTCGACTAAAAACAAGGGCATATAAGGTAGCCAAATCTAGTGGGAGGATAGAGGATTGGGAAAACTTTAAAAGACAGCAAAAAATAACAAAAAGATTGATTAAGAAAGGGAAGATAGATTATGAAAGTAAATTAGCAAAAAATATAAAGACAGATAGTAAGAGTTTTTATAGTTATATAAAAAGAAAAAGGGTGGCTAAAGTAAATGTTGGTCCCTTAGAGGATGAGACCGGGAAATTAATGGTGGGAAATATGGAGATGGCAAAAACACTGAATGAATATTTTGTATCAGTCTTTACAGTAGAGGACACCAAGAATATCCCAACACTTGACAAGCAGGGGGCTATAGCGGGGGGGAGGAGATAAACACGATCAAAATCACTAAGGAAGTGGTACTCGGTAAAATAATGGGACTCAAGGCGGATAAATCACCTGGACCTGATGGCTTACATCCTAGGGTCTTGAGGGAAGTGGCGGTAGGGATTGTGGATGCATTGGTAATAATCTTCCAAAACTCCCTGGACTCAGCAAAGGTCCCGGCAGACTGGAAAACTGCTAATGTAACACCCTTATTTAAAAAGGGCAGCAGACAGAAGGCTGGAAACTATAGACCGGTTAGCCTAACATCTGTGGTAGGTAAAATTTTGGAGTCCATTATTAAGGAGACAGTAACAGGACATTTGGATAATCATAATTTAATAAGACAAAGTCAGCATGGTTTTATGAAGGGGAAGTCATGTTTGACAAATTTGCTGGAGTTCTTTGAGGAATTAACATATAGGGTGGATAAAGGTGAACCAGTGGACGTAGTGTATTTTGACTTCCAAAAGGCATTTGACAAGGTGCCACACAAACGATTATTGCTTAAGATAAAAAATCACGGGATTGGGGGTAATATTCTGGCATGGATAGAGGATTGGCTATCTAACAGAAGGCAGAGAGTTGGGATAAATGGTTCATTCTCAGACTGGCACTCAGTAACCAATGGTGTTCCGCAGGGGTCAGTGCTGGGTCCCCAACTCTTTACAATCTATATTAACGATTTGGAGGAGGGGACCGAGTGTAACACATCAAAGTTTGCAGATGATACTAAGATGGGAGGGAAAGTAGTGAGTGAGGAGGACATAAAAAACCTGCAAGGGGACATAGACAGGCTAAGTAAGTGGGCAGAGATTTGGCAGATGGAATACAATACTGGAAAGTGTGAGGTTATGCACTTTGGCAGGAAAAATCGTAGAGCAAGTTATTATCTTAATGGCAAGAAACTTGAAAGTACTGAAGTACAAAGGGATCTGGGGGTCCTGGTGCACGAAACTCAAAAGGTTAGTATGTAGGTGCAGCAAGTGATTAAGAAGGCCAATGGAATGTTGGCTTTCATTGCTAGGGGGATAGAATATAAAAATAGGGAGGTATTGCTTCAGTTGTACAAGGTATTGGTGAGACCGCACCTGGAATACTGCATACAGTTTTGGTGTCCATACTTAAGAAAGGACATACTTGCTCTCGAGTCAGTACAAAGAAGGTTCACTCGTTTAATCCCGGGGATGAGGGGATGGACATATGAGGAGAGGTTGAGTAGATTGGGACTCTACTGGAGTTCAGAAGAATGAGAGGCGATCTTATTGAAACATATAAGATTATGAAGGGGTTGGATCGGGTGGATGCAGGGAGGATGTTCCAGATGATGGGTGAAACTAGAACTAGGGGGCATAGTCTTAGAATAAGGGGCTGCTCTTTCAAAACTGAGATGAGGAGGAACTACTTCACTCAGAGGGTGGTAGGTCCATGGAATATGCTGCCCCAAAAAGCTGTCGAAGCTACATCATTACATAAATTTAAAACAGAAATAGACAGTTTCCTAGAAGAAAAGGGAATTAAGGGTTATGGGGAGCGGGCAGGAATTTGGACATGAGTCTAGGTTCGGATAGGTCATGGCCCTGTGGGTAGCGGAGCGGGCCCAGGGGCCGTGTAGCCTGATCCTGCTCCTGTTTCGTGTGTCTAATTCTGTTAGATTCAGGAGATAGTCCTGTCATAGTGGATTGGTGGTTAGGATCAGATCAGCCATGATCTTATTGAATGGCGGAGCAGGCTCGAGGGGCCAATTGGCCTACTCCTGCTCCTATTTCTTATGTTCTTATGTTCTTAAACGCACAAGTGTGAATGTTATGAGAACTGTGGAGTTAGTCAGGAGGTATTGACCCACAATCAGTTTCTAAAAGGATGGTTCTAAAAATACGCACAGCAAATATTAGATGCAGATGGTTTACTTGTCCCTTCTTTTAAGAAAAAAGTTCCCAGTGTGGCTTGTTGGAGACATAAACCACCAGTGGTATATAAAAGCACATGTAAACTGAGAGGAATGTTGAAAACAGTGTGCAATTGTTGCCAGGTCATTAGTGGTAATCAGTTATTTTGAACTTGTGTTTAGATCTTCATGATAAATCTCAAGCGTAGAACAGACAGGAGGGAACGAATGCTCCGCACACTTTACGAACAGGATATTGAAGTCAAGGTAGCAGATGCTGTGGATGGGAAGTAAGTACTGATCCTGAAGAAAAGAAAATATATACATTAACCCCATTAAGATCCTGTTTACACATCAGACACATATTGGGGGCGATTTTCTCACTGGAGGCGAGATGGAGGCGGGTTTCGGTTTGGGTGGGTTTGAAACCTGCCTCTACTGATAGTTTTCAAAAAATTGCGATTTTTCCCATGATTGGCCACTTGATTTCAGAGGTGTTGGATGCCCTTGGTCAATTAGTGTTTTGGGACTGAAACTCGCCTCTGCTGACATCACTTTTCCAGTCTGATTTTATGGCTTCTTGCTGCCTTGGCTCACTCCACAGGATTTCGGCCTATGCTGCATCACCTGCAACATATTCTGAGAAACTACTATGTCCAAATCCAAGGCAAGGGCCTCCCCGAGGCTCTCGGATGAGGCGCTGCAAATGTTGTTTGAGTGGGTGACAGCTAGCATGGAGGTGCTCTTCCACTCATCTGGGAGGAAGAGGCCTGCCAAAGAAACCAAGGCTGTGTGGGTACAGCTGGCAAGGGATATAACCTCCAGATCTGTTTGCAGATTGGGAGAATGTTTCTGTGTATTGATGAAGTGCCGTCCCTGTTGGAAAGCATTAAAATGATTTGATGCCAAAATGTTGGCGTTATGGCATCTGTTCTTTCACTTTAGGCAGTTCCACATTGCGGCCTCCGCCACACTTGCGTTGTCAGGTTGGTGGCCAGAGTGAAAGGAGGCCAGAAAGTCATGCCCATTGTCAATGATGTCCTAGGCTGGAGCCAAGGACATGTGCCAACTTGGGCAACCTATGCAAATCTGGCCATGATAAGTGCATCCTGGGCAGCCATGTGCTCGCGTGCTGCCGCTGCTGCTGGTCGATACACCGGCGCTCTGACCTCCTCCTGCTCCTCTTCCAGATCCTCCTCCTCAGCCTCCTCCTCCTCATCTTCATCTGAGGTCCATGGAGAAAGAAAACAAATGGTTTCCATGCTGCTTGCAGATGCCTACGCGGGGAAGCGCTCATTGCAAGCGGGGAGAGGGTCTTCCAAGGAAGTCCCACTGTTGATAGATTCAAGCTGCAGCACCTCTGACTTCGGAAGGCCTTCTAAAAGTGCTGAAAGGCCTTTTAAAGCAAAGTTCTGGCATCTGCAAGTAATCCTTGATGAAATAAACAATATATTGTTGGACCTGCGGCTGTGAGGAGACCACCCACGAGCTAAACCTGGCGGGGTTTAGGAGGGTCGTGGAACACGCCGAAATGCTCGAAAAATCACAAGGGCCTCTCAAAATAGGCTTAGAGAGGCCCTTACCGAGCATTTAATGATGTTAACTCACGCTATGGCCAGCTGGAGGCGGGACCATTTCCCGACCTCCAAAACCGGCACCGGCAAAATCCCGCGGAGGCGAGTTGGAGGCGGGTTCCGAACCCGCCCTCATTGTTTCTGATTTTCCCGCCTTTCCCACCTCCAAACCCGCCTCCTCCGACGTCAGAAAATCGCCCCCATGACTTTTCTTCAGTGTATATTGCTTTTGGCATAATTTTATTTATTGGAAAAAATCAGGGCAAAAAATTCTGACATCTTTTCCACTGACTTGGGTTGCCATCTTTCACCATTTCGATGGGTGCTAATGGGGCCCGGTTGCTTAAATGGATTGGCTTCCCACTGAAGCCCATGCATCTCATGGGCTACCTGCCCAGGAGTTAAAATTCTCCCTTAAAGCTTCTATTATTATTACATATAAAGTGAACGCATTTGACTTTGTGGTAGTAATTTTAAATCCCTGCAGCAGTGTGCAAATAAATATGTTAAGTTACTGCTTATTTTTTGGGTAATGATTTATCCAGCACCCATATTTTCCCATTTATTCTAGTACCAGCACAGGGTCCCAGGGACAAGTAGAGGGAAAAAAAGGGAATTCTAGCCAGGAAATAAAATGCAATGACCCAAACCAGCTGGAATGAGGATAGAAAGAGATTACTGGAGAATCGATAGAAAAGACACCGAGGTTGTGAACAGTCAGGTTCAGGTTGTGACCAGCTCGGAATGCGGATGAAATAAGAGACGATGGTGCTGAGCTTTTAATAGGAACCCAACAGAACGGCTTTGGTCTTGCCAATGTTGCGATGAATTGATATTGGACCAGAAGGCATGAGGTTTATGCTGCAACCAGTATGCATCACTAGCAGCTCAGGACAGGTTTTCAAACAGTGCCATCAAACAGTATGGTAATATAAGATTGACACACCTAAGTTGCAAACCTTGCATTGGATCTGATGCAGTAGGACTGGGGCATGATGCTGACAGGAAAAACTGCAGGTACCGTTTCCATTGTAGGTCATTCCACGCCATGAAGGGTTGCACTCCATATTGGGTCTTAAAAGAAACATGGTATAATAATGTGACACATGTTTTGTACTGACAGAGCCCTCAACTCAAGCCACCTGAAAGCACTTAACATTGAAATGTTGCCAGGGTACCATGACCCATACTCAGGAAGAATACTGACGCGGGGAGAAATAGGCTGCTTCCTGAGCCATTATTACATCTGGAAAGAGGTAAGAAGATTGATCCTAATGTACATATTCCTGTATTTTAGGTGTTTGTGGATATGTTGTCACATAACGTGTATTTATCTAGCTCCAAAGATTCCATTAGAACTCCCAATGCTTCAGAATGGTCCATCACTTGAGGTAAATGCTTCTGAATATTTTATATTGCCCGGTGTGGAGACATGGGTGATTTTACCAATGGGGAGCTTTTGGAGGCCGGACTCCCACTTGTCGGGTTTCAGTCCCGCCTCCATCAACTTCTGGCCAACCCACGCTATTTTCCCTTGATTGACCTTGTTAAGCCCACCCAGCGGGTTTAGCAGGCTAATTAAAGGAAAGCCAGTTGCAGAGAACTTCAACATATGACGTTTCATCTGTCAAAAATTTTTGACAGATGAATTGTCATCGTTTGACAGCTCTGTGAAGCTGTCAAACGTTGACATTCTCTGTAGTTTGATAGGGCTTGAATTCAAGACCTCATCAAACAGCTTTCTTTTGCAGAAATGAGATGGTTGATGCATTGGAGAATGCAACGGCCATCTGTCATCTCTACCGCGGAGGTGCGAGATTCTCCGCATACTCACCAACTGAAGCCTGAAGGAAGAAACAAAGTTAAGTACACTTTTACTAACACTTTGCACTTACCTCAGATACTCACCTCTCCACTCTTGCACTCATCACTTACCTTCACAGCGCACTTTTGCGCCTCCCCCCCCCCCCCCCCGACCCCCGCAGACCCAGTGCTCGCCTCGGTGACTCTGGCAGGTTTTGGAGCCTTCGGGAAGCCCACACTTGTGAGGGTAAAAAGGGGATAATCCTATTTTCTGCCTGTTAACTACCTGTTAACTTGCAGTTAATAGGCTTTAATCCCTTCCTGCCTCCAAGGAGACGGGACGCGGCGCGGGACGGCTACCCGCCTCCTAGGAAAATGGCATGGAGGCGGGTTGGGCACCCGCCCCCAAATTCTGCCATTTTCCCAGCAGTCTCGCCTCCATATCCGCCTCCCCAGGGCTGGCAAGATCGCGCCCATTATAGATTCAGAAACAAAAACTTTGCTTAGTGTTTGTTTCGTTGAGAGTGAGCCTCGCACTTTTTTATGAAGAGTGTTCCCCCTCTCCTCTCTTGGGCCTGCAATGCCATCTCTGACAGAGATAGGGCTCTGTCCTACTCAGATTATAATATTTCAGTTACGTAGGCAATCCGCACTATATGCAGTATGGCCCAGGGTAAAAAAAGGGTCGATTGTTAGCCCTGAGGCGTGCTGCATCCCATTCACTACTTTGCAGGAAGTTGAATTTTGGTTGGCAAGAGGCATGGGCCTGCTCAGGGAATCTGCCCCTTGAGGTGAGCCCGAGTGAAGAGTTTTGGGAGAACGGCCCGAACTGTAACATCATCAGAGGCTGAGTGGGCCTGGTCACTGACCCAGTGTAATCCTCTGCCAGCATCTCTCTGAAATTGGATGCTTAGAAAATGTACAAGGCTGCCGTGGGGAATAGCTAATCGCTGATCCTCCCTATTACCTCTGGGAGGAATAGGGGGCTTCTGCTTGAGGGCTCGCCCCTGGCGGCAGAGCCTAGATAAGGATCTTACTAGGTGCGGGATCATAGGCATGAATGCACGTCCCAGCAATCCATGGATTAACCTGTTCTTCCTCCAGCACAATGCTGTAAGTGTTCACCAATCTTTTGAGTGGCAGCCTTTCTCCCTGTTGTGGCACAGATTGTAACTTTACAGCAGTAATGTGCATATCAAGGGTCAAGCGTTTATTCACCTTGTAAAACTGACCAACATACGAGGCTATTCGATAGCACGACCTGTCTGTACAGCTCAGCAGTGCGACACAGACCTCTGTACATAACCCATTGTGAAAGCTTTTGGATCAACCGAAAAATGAACACTGATCCTAAAAGACCACTTCTATGGCTTACAACTGTTAGCCATTTTATACAGAAGCCACCTGAGAACAGATCTCCTTTCTATCTCGGCCTGAATCTCCGAGCTGATATCTAATGCACATTCAATTTAGATACCAGTATAGTGTACACGTTGCACAAAAGCCAAAACAGACCCAAGTATCATCTCTCCTTCTGAGGATAAATATGTTTTTTTCTGTATGGTTGATTTATACCATTTATACAATGCCTGTGTATTTATTGGGGCACGCTGGACAAATTTACCAGCCCCTCCACTCCAGCACTATCACATGTCGTGATCGCAGATACTAGCTCCTCAGTTATGGTAGCTTTACAACTTTTCTGTTGTACAATGTACATGTACAGGGCTGACCACAAGACATGATGTGAGTTATGCATCACTAGGTGTGAGTGAATCGGCAATCTTTTTCCAATGTCTAGTGTACAATTAGCTGTCTGTTTTGACAGTGTTTGCCAAAAATCCCTCTTTGCGCATTTTCAAAATTGATGGGTTGATAATTTCATCCTTCACATTTAAAATAACAGGTTTGGGCACCCAGACAAATAACCACTGACCTCAGTCATTAACTTGAATGAGAATTGCTGTTGGATCCCAGAAGCTATTTAACAAAGAAAATAGCGCCACCTATGCCTAGAGAAAGGAACTACTTGCACTGAATTCACTGGCTTCAACCACAGCAGGGGTTGATTAACATCATTGTATTTAAGTTTGACCCTTACAAAAGATTTGGAAGACAGTTATTGAAATAAATACGCCATTTCAACTATTTAATTTAGAAATTAAACATGTGCCAGTTCCCAGATCAAAATGTCCTTATTTTAGTAAATGTGCTCATTAGCAGCGGCAAATAGGAACGCAGGAACAGGAGGAGGCCATTCAGCCCCTTGAGCCTGTTCCGCCATTCAATTAGATCATGGCTGGTCTGTATCATAACTCCACCTATCCACCTTGGCTCTGTAACTCTTATTACCCTTGTCTAACAATAATCTATCAACCTCAGTTTTGACATTTTCAATTGACCCCCCAGCCTCAACAGCTTTTTAGGGCGAGAGTTCCAGATTTCCTTTACCCTTTGTGTGAAGAAGTGCTTCCTGAACATCACCCCTAAATGGCCCAGCTCTAATTTTAAGCTTATGCCCCCTTGTTCTGGACTCCCCCACCAGAGAAAATCGTTTCTCTCTATCTACCCTATCATATCCTTTAATAATCTTAAACACTTCAATTAGATCACCCCTTAACCTTCAATATTCAAGGGAATACAAGCCTAGTGTATGCAACAAAACAGTTTTAAATGCTGTGTCTCTGTGATGCAGGTCATTGACCGAGGGCTGGAGAAGACTCTCGTCTTAGAAGATGACAATAGGTTTGAACCACATTTTCGAAGAAAGATAACAAAGCTAATGGAAGATATCGAGGAGAACCAGCTGGACTGGGACCTGATGTGAGTCCGGTTGTATAACAACGGATTACAAATACTTGATATTGAACATTGCAGAACCTGCCTGTTTCACCAGTTTTCTAAATTAGATTTTTACAGAGCCAGATAGTACACTGGACTGTGCAACCAGTAACCCTCATTTCTTGTATAAGTCGAGGTGACTACATGTCGCAGCTTGACTAGAACAGTTCTCACCTGACTTAAAAACAGAAAATGCTGAAAATCACTCGGCAAGTCAGGCAGCATCTGTGGAGAGAGAAACAGTATTAACATTTCAGGTCAATAACCTTTCATCAGAACTGGAAGAAGTTAGAGATTTAACATGTTTTAAGCAAGTACAGAGCCAGGGTGAAGGAGGGAAGAGGGAGGAGGAGGAAAGCGTCTGTGATAGGGTGGAGGGATTAAATGATTGGAAAAAGGGATGGGGTCAGAAGAAAGTGAATGGGAAGAAGGATCTTGAGGGGCATTGGTATCTAAGAGTTGTTGAAGCTTGCAGTCCTTGAAACCTGAAAGGAAGGAAAAAGGTATTTGTTAAAGCACCGAATGAAATCGAACTGCGGACCAGAACAACTCTGAAACAGGGTGAGTCGGTGTTGCTGAAGTCTCACCTGTTCAGTACTCGGGAGTCCATGGGAGGTCTTGGGGTTTTGGTGCGTGTGTGTCTGTGTTTCCTCTCCTGGGTTTAAATAGTCTACTGGAGACTGAAGGTATCTGTTTAACAACATATTTTGTTAAATGCTAAGCACGCACCCGCTGCTTGTAAAGAGGCATTTGCAGTTTTCAGTTGCTGGCTGTATGCATTATTACAAATTTGCAGCCAACTGCTATAGACTGGGTGTTGGTGCACACCTCCTGTATGAGACTCTTCATATACTGCACCCTCAAATATAATGGCCTTGTCGGTGATACAGAACCCTCCCTGCAAGGTGCTGTCTTTATAATACGCTATAGATCCCAAGGAAAGCATTACAAAAAGGGGCTGACTCAATTTATTGGCCTTGATCTCAAACTACACTGTTGTTTAAAAAAAGCTATTGTCCATCAAAGGGTCAATATTTATTTTCCTTGTGAACAGACAAATGTCAGAAATCATTTGTGCCTTATTTGGTTATTTCTTCCCAGTGACAAATCTTGAGTCCAGCGGTTCACAGCAAAAGTTTATAATATAGATATGAAAGTAATACTTGCATGTTTGCTTTTGTTCATCAGTTGGTTGATGAAAAACAGATGTCAAAATAATTCAACATGTTCTGTTGTATCAATGTAAGGAATGGAAATTGTTCTAAGGTTCCAATCGTATGAGCTGGGCAATTTATCTCACAGATGCTGCCAGACCTGCTGAGTATCTCCAGCATTTTCTGTTTTAATTTAGCTCACCATATGGATAGAAGCTACTGTCGTTTTTAAGAGTCGCCACTCACGCTGAAAAATGGGGGAGACACCTGAGGCCCACCTGACCTGATTTTCAAGAGGGCTTTGAAATAGACGTCCAGCGCATTTGCTTGCACCAATTTGGTGCCCTACGCTGTTTGTAGGACCACGGCACAATTTTCAAGTGCCAGCGGGCAGACGCGCGCACTGGCGCTCCGCTCAGTAGTACTGGATGTAGAGCAGCTTAACCAGCGTCCTTAAAGGGGCCACTGGAGGCTGCTCTAAAAATAGCAACAAATTAAGCGGTGACATTGATTTTAGATGGGTTGGCGATGCAATTATACAATTTTACAGGATCGACATATGCGCTTGGCTTTAATCCCCACACTTTCGTAATTTTAAGAAATGCCCTTGGCTATGGCCTACGCAGGCTTTTTCTTTGAATACTCATTTAAAAAATACCTCTGCCAAACTTAAATCTAAAAAAGCCTTCAACTTCTGGGGTCGATCTGATGTGGCAGGCTAGACATTGGCCTTTCATATCTGAGTGTTGATTCTAATCCCGCCTAGGCTGATGGGATGAATATCTGCTGTGTTGACTACAGTGGCCCTAAGGGAAATGAGTATGGGCAGTCTCAGTTTAGCTCTTAGTCGGAATGGGCTCACAGCAGGAAGTCTCCCCTGTAATTCAGCGCTAAATCGGGAATGTCACTCAGTGAGGTCATAGGATGGTGCAGTAGGATGTTGCCCTTCTGATTTGGGGCTGAAGCACGTTGGAGCTTTACTTTGCACCTGGCCACGTTAAACCTGACCCGGGAGCGCTCCATGCTGGCATTGGTTGGAAGAATAGAAAGTTCTCCATGCGGCTAACATCCCTCGCCTTGATGAGTTTATAAAAAAAAATGTATTACTTTTTACTTCAAAGTGCCTGACTTCCTGGTCAGAACTGCTATCTTCATGTAATTCCTGAGGTTCAAATAACGAGGCTCAGTATGGGAAACTGTGAGTAGAAGCTGAGTAGTACAATGTCACGAATCAGTGGCCAGCCTCAGAAACGACGTGAAGATAGTGGCTCCAATTGGGAGACCAGTCACTGTCAGGTCAAAGCAAGTGGGTATGGGTGAACTCTTTATGTCAAGGCCTGTCCTCGAGTATTCCTTTTAAGTTAATATTGCTGCTATTATTTTGCATTACACCTGCATCCTGAATATTTTGTCCAATTACTCTTTAGAAGTATTTTTCTCTTAACTGAACAAGTGTGTTATCTCTGCGCCACTCTGGGTTTAGGACCTGGAATTGTTGCAGGACTATATCTAACCTGCCCCTTCCCCACAAAGTCACTTACATTTTCCATTCTTGCTTTTACTTCAGCTACATTGGTCGGAAGCGGATGCAAGTGCAACAGCCAGAAAAGTCTGTGCCTGGCATTATGAACCTAGTAGAAGCAGATTATTCCTACTGGACGCTGGCCTACATCATATCCCAGCAAGGGGCCAAAAAACTGCTGGCGGCTGAGCCTTTTGGGAAGATGTTGCCGGTAGATGAATTTCTACCCATCATGTACAATAAACACCCAGTGTAAGTAACTGACAGATGTCTGGGCGGTGGTGAGGAAGAGGAGGCCTGGTTCAGCAATGAAGAGCAGCCGAGGACATTTGAATCTCTTACCATATATAGCATCGATTGAGAAAAGTAGTGTTAGAGATGCAGGTGTCTAATGATTTCCACAGTAGAGATGCTTCTTGACGGGTGCAGAGCTGATAGAGCCCACAATAGCAGTAGGGTACTGGAATCTCATTGACGAGGCCTGAATCTAAATTCGATCTGACCTGTCAATCACCCTTGATTGACTGATTGCTCACAGCAGGTAGGTTCACTTGCTGTCAGCCAGATTACTTGATGGAGCGTTTTTTCATCCGCGAGTACTTCATCTGAGGGGGACGGGTGCTGTTGGCAAGAACGTATACATCCCTGTCACTAGCTCAAATTGGACTCGACGAGACTGACGGTAAATAAAGCTTAAATTCCATCCTACCACCACTAGATTGCCAGGGATTCAAACTCATAACCCTTCCCCATTGACTGGCATAGACTTGACATATTCACATGGAGGGTAGTGGAAACCTGGAACTCTCTCCCCTAAAAAACTGCTGAGGCTAGGGGTCAATTGTAAATTTCAGAACCAAGATTGATAGATTTTTGTTAGGCCAGGGTATTAAGGGTTATGGAGCCAATGGAGTTGGGCTACAGATCAGCCATGATCTAACTGAATGGTAGAACAGGCTTGAGGGGCTGAATGGCCTACTCCTGTTCCTATGTTCCTAGCTCATATTCCCAAGTAGACTTCCTCCTATTTCAAGTGTGCCAACCCCAATATCTGAGTGAGTAAATGCCACCATTTGGTGTGGCACCGAACCATGTACATTGGGCAAGTCCTAAGTTTAATTGCTGGTTTGTGCTGAGTCAGGTAATCGTAGCTTTGGGTAACACTGGGAGGTTAGAGTTGGCCTCACCATCCTCAAGCTAAGGAGGTGCAAAATCAGCCATGGCTTCTGTTGCTGATAGTTACCTAGCGATCCAGTACTAGAAGGGTGAGCTTGTTCATACTGGGCGAGGATAGGATTGGACTTGGTACTCACTGTCCATGCTCAGAAGGGAAGAATGACCAATTTGGGGGAGATACTAGAGGGCTCCTGGTAGCTCTGGTTCTGGACACTACCAGAAATAACTGGCTTCAGGAGAATAGGCAGAAAATCAAAGAAGGAAATAAAAGTACTAATTCAAGGGGCTGAATTTTGCCGGCGCTCAGAGTGCGGGTTTGGAGGCGGGTCCGCTGTCAAAATCACAAAGATTGACAGCGGGTCGGTATCCCGCTGTAAACCCACCTCCTTGTCAGTTTCCCAAATGTCGGGTCTGTCATCCCTGAACCAACCCAACACCAAGCGGCGGGTCAGCCAATTTGGATACTTAAAAGCTTATTAAAAGGTAGTTAAGAACCACTTTCCCATGTACTTACCATTTTACCAGGTTTTCAACGAGGTCCCTGGAGAGCAACTATCACGTCAGGTAAGTATGTTGGGTTCTCAATCACTGGATTGCTGTGAATAGGTGAAAGCTGCAAAAGTGGTCTAAAACCTATCATTTCACAGCTGTTCACTTCCCAATCTTAGAAGCTGGAGCATTAATGATTTGGAACCCACTTTTGAGCTTTATGCACTTTTGAAGTGTTTAGAGTAATCTCTCTATCCAGTGTCACCTCCTTGGAACAACCTATCTCAACATTGACAGATTACTTCTGTCATCTCAACCTCACCTGCCATCTACTCCATCAGCATCGGTGCCCTTGAAAAAATCTCACCTTGGTCCTCAGAATCCCAACACAATCAGCCCCAACACCAGCATCACCAGGCATACCAGCAGCACCAACATCCACATCAACCTTCTCCGCAATCAATTGATGCTGCACTGGACACAGGGCATCATCATCCGTGCACATTGCTGCCCGGGACGCCAGCGATGGCCTCACCATGGCCAGATTTGCTTCACTAAACACTGTACACCCTGGCTGCCAGATGATGCACCAGGTTGGCACCACCCCACACCAACACCATAAAGCATCCCTACAATGTCAAAGCCATTCCTTTCACACTCATCACCATTGGTTGGGGGGGTGGTACCCTTGTGTCTCACCATTCACTGGAACTCACTAAGACACTTTCAAAGTGCACACAAATCTGTCCAAGAACGCAAAGTGGTGACAATAAGGATTTCAATGCTTGACAACACAATAACAGAAAGCTTATATGAACATTGGCAAAACACCCAAGTGCCTACCCTTGTGTGTTGTTAGTTGGTATGATTGGACTAGGATGAGGGTGAGTGTGAGGGTTGGCTAGTGAGATGGGGACGTGATAATGTAGATAGAGAGGGATGGGTGGAGGTGCAAGGGAAGTTGGTGTGTGTAAGCATGTGCAGGAGATGGGTAGGGAAGGCAGAGTGATGGGGATGTGATGAATGGCACAGCAGGATGAGGTTGAGTGTGGCTTTGCAATAACATTTCATGATCTACTGTGATCATTGAAAGGTTTGCGCCGCTTCAGCCAGGTCATCCTGACAACATCCCTGCTTGTGCCCTCCTGTGCAATGTGCAACCAGGCTGCGTTGGTCTCCTGGGGAGGTCTCCACTTCCCATTGGAAGGGAAGAGAACCTCCCTGTGTGCTGTGACTCCCTCCATAAGAATATGGGAGAGGCTGGGTACAGCTGTGCACCTTTGTGCAGTGCTCGTCAGTGTTTGAAGCAACTCAATGCTGTAGAACACTGACAACAGAATGTGGACATGATCCCTTTAAGGAAACCGGCTGATGACATATCATCAAATGACATCATCAAACCCGCTTCCTTTTAAATGGCCGGGACCTTCACACAGCAGGCTTGACAAGCCCAATCAGGGCAAAATCACTTGGAGGAGGCAGGATGAAGACGGGAGCGGAGTTTGAGGCCGCTGTCTGCTCCGGCCGCACCGGACTCACCAGGGCTTGCGAAATCGTGGCCAAGGAGTGGCATTTTCAGAAGGTGAAGGGCTGGAAATCACAGCTCTCATGGACAGAAAATCGTGGGCTACAGCCTCACAATTCCTAAACTGTGCTCTCTGTGATTGCTGATCCTTGCCGGAAGTGTCTAATCATGGAATCAGCCCTAAAATGCTCCCACCCAAATAAACCGCAAAGAGTTGAATCCATGCTCCTGCTGCACCTTACAGACCCACAGACTGGTAGGAGAGTGAAAACTTCCTGGGCAGTGAAGATTGGCTGTTGTCCAAAGTTATAAGAAAACAAGTCTAATCAGAGGCATTCTCATAAAACAAATGGAACTGGTCCAGGATAAATACTCAAAGAATTTTACATTACAGGGAATCACATAGAATTTACTGCAGAATAACGGGCCATTTGGCCCAACTGGTCTATGCCGGTGATTATGCTCCACATGAGCCTCCTCCCACCCTACTTAATCTAACCCCATCTGCATATCCTTCTATTGCTTTATCACCCATGTACTTATCCAGCTCCCCCTTAAACGTATCTATGCTATTTGCCTCAACTATTCCATGTGGTAGCGATTTCCACATTCGAACCACTCTCTGGATATAGAAGTTTCTTCTGCATTCCTTATTGGATTTATTAGTGACTACCTTATATTTATATCCCCTAGTTTTGGTCTCCCCACAAGTGGAAACATCTTCTCTACATCTACCCTATCAAACCTCTATCGGGTTACCCCTCAGCCTTCTCTTTTCTAGAGAAAAGTGACCCAGCCTGCTCAATCTTTCCTGATGGTTATAAACTTTCAGGTTTGGTATCATACTTGTTAAGTCATTTTTGCACCACCGTGTGTCTCTATATCCTTTTTGTAATATGGAGACCAGAACTATGCACAATACACCAAGTGTGGTCTAACCAAGGTTCTATTTCAATTTAACATAACGTCTCTGCTTTTCAATTCTATTCCTCTCAAAATGAACCCCAGTGCTTTGTTTGCATTTTTGATGGCTTTGTTAACCTGCATTGCTAATTTTAATGATTGCTCCTATACGCCATTTAGACTCTTATTTTCCAAGGAGTTTGTGGCCGCATTATTCCTCCGAACAAAATGCATCCCCTCACATTTATTTCACACATTTTACAGGATAGATGCCATTGCCCTTAATTAAATTAGAAGTAGACTTTGTTTACTTGTCAATAATCGTTGAAAACCATGCAAGGAAAATGGTTAATGTTCTCTGGATTTCATCATTTTGCTAACATTACACATTATCATTAACACAATTACGTTACACAACAAACCCCTGCTGTAGTTATTATGAATATGAGCACACCACAAAGGATAATGAGTGGAAACAAGAAAATTGACCCGTGCTCAGGTTGCAAATCACAGGCCACCTGCCAGGGTGATATGTGGTCCAGCTGTCAGCCGTAGCTCAGTAGGTAGCACTGTCACCTCTGAGTTAGAAGGCTTAAGTCCCACACCAGGGACTTGAGTACAAAAATCTAGGCTGATAGTTCAGTGCAGCACTGAGGGAGTGGACACTGGAGTACAAGAGTAAGGGAGTCTTGCTACCATTGTGCAGGGCTCTGGTGAGACCACACCCAGAGTACTGTGCACAGTTTTAGTCTCCTTATTTAAGGAAGGACATACTTGCCTTAGAGGCGGTGCAACAAAGGTTCACTAGATTGATCCCTGGGATGAGAGGGTTGTTCTATGAGGAGAGATTGAGTAGATTGGCCCTGTACACTCTGGAGTTTAGAAGAATGAGAGGTGATCTCATTGAAACATATAATATTCTGAGGGGGATTGACAGGGTAGCTGCTGAGAGATTGCTTCCCCTGGCTGGAGAGTTTAGAACTAGGGGGCATAGTCTCAGGATAAGGGGCCGGCCTTTTAAGATGAGGAGGAATTTCTTAACTCGGTGGGTTGTGAATCTTTGGAATTTTCTGCCCCAAAGTGCTGTGGATGCTCAGTCGTTGAGTATATTCAAGGCTGAGATAGATAGATTTTTGTACTCCAGAGGAATTAAGGGATATGGGATCTGTTGTGTATGTACCTTTAAGAGAATAACTGGTCTCAGACTGCAGTACCGTCAGTGACCACCCCTGTATAAAAGGCGCTAGGGAGCCTCTGTTGTGTCAGTTTCACTATTGACTTCCATCAGTAAAGACGTGTTTTGTTCAACTCCTGCTGTCCGTGTCTCAATTATTCACGGACGTAATACTGGCGACGAGCAGATACGAACCTACCTACAGTCTGCACCACCTCCTGGGATCCATTCCTACAGCGAAGTAAGCAGAGGTCGAGGCCAGAAAGAAAAGAAAGTAAGAGGCAGTAGAAACGGGCGTCGACCGTGGGCATCCACCCCTGTGATAGAGGAGTTGAAGATTGCTGGAGAAGCTGTCGGAAGCGGGGCCTGGTTCCTGTCGACGGTGCTTCAGCTAATCGGGCTGGTGGCAGGTAGTGCACTGATCCTTCCTGGGCTGCGGCGGTCGCGAACTCGAGCGGGTGGTTTGCAACGGGGCCGAGCAGCGTTGTCGGGAAGAAGAGAGAGAGAGGGTGGAGCAAACAGGGCGCGGCCGGTGCTATGAAGCCGGGCTGCGTATAGACCCGTGAAGAGGGAGGCAAGAGTCCCACAGGGTTGTTCCACGACGGGAAAATAATAAAAAAAGAAATATTAAACGCGCAAGAAACCGCGAGGAGCTGCAGGTTGCAACGGGAACTGCGGAAAGCAGCGCCAGCAACAGCGGGGAAGAAGGCAAAACGTGGGAGGCGCCATCTTAATCAGCGGGGAAGAAGGCAAAGCGCGGGAGGTGCCTTTTTGTTAAATCAGGGAAGAAGGCAAAGCGCGGGAGGCGCCATTTTAGATTTGCAAGATGCCGAAGACTGGCTGTATCACTGCTTTTGATAATACAATAGAGGACTGGACCACGTATAAGAACATAAGAACATAAGAAATAGGAGCAGGAGTAGGCCAATCGGCCCCTCGAGCCTGCTCCACCATTCAATAAGATCATGGCTGATCTGATCCTAACCTCAAATCTTCTATCACTCTGCATCCACCCGAACCCATGTGATCTCCCGGGAGAGGCGAAAAACCAGATAAAGACCCAATGGCCAATTTGGGAGAAAAAAATCTGGGAAATTCCTCTCCGACCCATCTAGGCGATCGAAATTCTTCCAGGAGATCACTCTGTCCCTATATTTTCTACAGTGCTTACCTTCTGTAAAGGCGATCTCCACCCCAGCCAGGAACAGGAATAAAACCATCTCCTGAAATCTAACAGAATTAGAACACAGTAGGAGCAGAACAAGGCTACACAGCCCCTGGGCCCACTCCACTACCCACAGGGCCATGACCATTCTGAACCCAGACTCATGTCCAATTTCCTGCCCGCTCCCCGTAACCCTTAATTCCCTTTACTTCTAGGAAACTATCTATTTCTGTTTTAAATTTATTTAATGATGTAGCTTCCACAGCTTTCTGGGGCAGCAAATTCCACAAACCTACCACCCTCTGAGTGAAGAAGTTTCTCCTCATCTCAGTTTTGAATGAGCAGCCCCTTATTTTAAGATTATGCCCCCTAGTTCTAGTTTCACCCATCATTGGGAACATCCTCACCGCATCCACCCGATCAAGCCCCTTCACAATCTTATATGTTTCAATAAGATCGCCTCTCATTCTTCTGAACTCCAATGAGTAGAGTCCCAATCTACTCAACCTCTCCTCATATGACCACCCCCTCATCCCCGGGATTAACCGAGTGAACCTTCTTTGTACTGACTCGAGAGCAAGTATGTCTTTTCTTAAGTATGGACACCAAAACTGTATGCAGTATTCCAGGTGCGGCCTCACCAATACCTTGTACAACTGCAGCAATACCTCCCTGTTTTTATATTCCAACCCCCTAGCAATAAAAGCCAACATTCCATTGGCCTTCTTAATCACTTGCTGCACCTGCATACTAACTTTTTGAGTTTCGTGCACCAGGACCCCCAGATCCCTTTGTACTACAGTACTTTCCAGTTTCTTGCCATTAAGATAATAACTTGCTCTATGATTTTTCCTGCCAAAGTGCATAACCTCACACTTTCCAGTATTGTATTCCATCTGCCAAATCTCTGCCCACTTGCTTAGCCTGTCTATGTCCCTTTGCAGGTTTTTTATGTCCTCCTCACTCACTACTTTCCGTCCCATCTTTGTATCATCTGCAAACTTTGATATGTTACACTCGGTCCCCTCCTCCAAATCGTTAATATAGATTGTAAAGAGTTGGGGACCCAGCACTGACCCCTGCGGAACACCACTAGTTACTGGTTGCCAATCTGAGAACGAACCATTTATCCCAACTCTCTGCTTTCTGTTAGAGAGCCAATCCTCCACCCACGCCAGAATATTACCCCCAATCCCGTGATTTTTTATCTTGAGCAATAATCTTTTGTGTGGCACCTTGTCAAATGCCTTTTGGAAGTCTAAATACACTACGTCCACTGGTTCCCCTTTATCCACCCTGTATGTTACTTCCTCAAAAAACTCAAGCAAATTTGTTAAACATGACTTCCCCTTCATGAAACCATGCTGAGTTTGCCCTATTAAATTATGTTTATCCAAATGTCCCGTTACTGTCTCCTTAATAATGGACTCTAACATTTTACCAACCACAGATGTTAGGCTAACAGGTCTATAGTTTCCAGCCTTCTGCCTACTACCCTTTTTAAATAAGGGTGTTACATTAGCAGTTTTCCAATCTGCCGGGACCTTTGCTGAGTCCAGTGAGTTTTGGAAAATTATTACCAATGCATCCACAATCCCTACCGCTACTTCCCTCAAGACCCTGGGATGCAAGCCATCAGGTCCAGGGGATTTATCCGCCTTGAGTCCCATTATTTTACCAAGTACCACTTCCTTAGTGATTTTAATTGTATTTAGTTCCTCCCCCCCTAGAGCCCCCTGTTTGTCCAATGTTGGGCTATTCTTAGTGCCTTCTACTGTAAAGACTGATACAAAATAATTGTTCAGTGTTTTTGCCATCTCCATGTTTCCCACCATTAATTTCCCGGTCTCATCCTCTAAGGGACCAACATTTACTTTAGCCACCCTTTTTCTTTTTATATAACTATAGAAACTTTTACTGTCTGTTTTTATATTTTTTGCTAATTTACTTTCATAATCTATGTGGAAAGAGTCGAGGTATATTTCGAGGCAAACGAAATAGCGGAGGAGAAAAAGGCATCGATATTGCTAAACTTAATGGGCGCTAGAACGTACGGCCTATTGCGGGACCTGATTACTCCAGCCAAACTGAAGGCGAAGAGTTTTAACGAAATTGTTACTGTCCTACAGGAACACCTAAACCCTGCACCGCTGTTGATAGCAGAAAGATTTAAATTCCACAGGAGAACTCAGCATAAAGATGAGAGCAATGCTGAGTACCTTACGGAACTACGCAAGCTATCAAAGCACTGCCAGTTCGGAGCACGACTGGCAGATACCCTACGGGACAAATTTGTCTGTGGACTCCTGAGTGAAGGAACACAGAAGAAGTTACTCTCAGAGAAAGAGCTGACGCTAGATAAGGCTTTCAGCGTGGCAGTATCGTATGAAGCAGCAGCCAGGGGAGCTGCAGAAATTCAACAAAAACCACAGGAATACGGCACCCACGAAATGACATGGGGATTTGCAAAATGTTATCGCTGCGGCAGAACTAACCATGACCAGAAGGACTGCTGGTCCAAAGACAAAATATGCAGGCAATGCGGGAAGATGGGACACATTGCACGAGTTTGCAGGTCTGGGAAGAAGACCAGCGACAACAAAAAGGCTACTAAGGAACCGTACAAGAAAGTACAAAAGATGACGGACAGTCATTCCGAAGACCAGATGAGCGATAGTGAATCCGGGAACAGGAGACTAAGCTGTCTCAAACTTCACAATGTAATCGCAAAAGAGGATCACCGAACCATTTGGGTCACCCTCACGATAGCAGGGTCCCAAGTTAAAATGGAATTGGATACAGGATCAGCGCTAACCGTCATGAATCGACGAGACTACGAGCGGCTATTTTCACACATACCCTTGAGAGAGACATCCATCGTCTTGACGACGTATACGGGGCAAAAGGTATACCCCAGAGGAAAAATAAGGGTGCCTGTCGAATACAACAGCAAGAAAATACGGAAATTGTATCTCTACATACTGCCAAATGGTGGACCACCGTTACTGGGACGGGAATGGATCAGGAAGATAAACTTAGATTGGCACTCCATTCATGCAATGACGGTGGACGGTAAAAAAGATGAAGACGTCACTCCTGGACGATTGTCAACAATCTTAGCTAACGCCAAAGAGGTATTTCAACAAGAACTGGGCACACTTAAAGGCGTAACCGCCTCGATAAAAATAGAAGAGAATGCAGTTCCCAAGTTTTTCAAAGCAAGACCGGTACCATATGCAATTCGCCCAGCCGTCGAGGCAGAACTGGAGAATCTGGAGAAGGCAGGCGTGTTGTCTAAGGTCGATTGGAGCGAGAGGGTGACACCCATCGTTCCTGTCATGAAGAAAACGTTAAGCAATAAGTCCGGGGAGCCAAGGAAGATTCGCATCTGTGGGGATTTCAAGGTGACGGTGAACCCAGTCCTTCACACAGTACAATATCCTCTTCCAAGGATAGAAGACATCTTCGCCTCACTGTCTGGAGGGAAGCGTTTTACAAAAATTGACCTAGCACAAGCATATTTGCAGATGGAGGTTGAAGAGTCCTCTAGGAAGTATCTCACGATAAACACTCACAAAGGTCTTTACCAGTATCATCGATTGGTATTCGGAGTAGCATCGGCTCCGGCGATATGGCAAAGAGCAATGGAACAAGTCCTGCAAGGGATTCCGGGGACTCAGTGTTACTTGGACGACATCCTTGTGACAGGTGAAGATGACAGTGAACACCTTAACAACCTAGAACAGGTGCTCACTAGACTACGGGAACATGGGCTGCGAGCGAACCGCCCCAAGTGCGAATTTTTTAAGAAACAGATATCGTATTGTGGCCACGTGATTGATGAAGAGGGGTTACATAAGTCCCCTGACAAAATTGAAGCGGTTGTGAAGGCCCCAGCGCCTGAAAATGTGTCGCAACTGAGGTCATTCCTCGGATTGGTAAATTACTACCATAAGTTTTTGCCGAATTTGTCGACAATTCTGCACCCACTGAACGCCCTGCTATGAACGGGGGTAGCATGGAAATGGAGCGATGATTGTAAGCGGGCCTTTCAGAAGAGTAAGGACTTAATTACTTCAAGGGAAGTATTGGCTCACTACAACCCAGCACTGCCGATCAGACTGGCGTGTGATGCGTCTCCCTACGGCATTGGGGCGGTACTGTCACATAAATTCCTTGATGGTTTAGAGAGGCCGATAGCTTTTGCGTCACGCTCGTTAACTTCTGCCGAGCGTAACTACGCCCAGATTGACAGAGAGGCCCTCAGCCTAGTGTGGGGGGTGAAGAAGTTCAATCACTACCTGCACGGTCAAAAATTTACTCTACTAACCGATCATCAACCTCTTGTCTCCATTTTCAACCCTCAGAAGGGGGCACCGATAATGACAGCACAACGGCTGCAGCGGTGGTCTCTTTTCTTAGGGGCACACCAATATGACATCGAGTACAAAGGAACTAAACAGCATGGAAATGCTGATGGATTGTCACGCCTACCGTTGCCGACGGTGGAAGAAGAAGACCTTGCAGTGGATCCAATGGAGTTATTCCACTCGACCATAGTCGAATGTCTCCCTGTGACGAATGCAAACATAGAAAAGGAAACACGGAATGACCCGACACTATCACGGGTCTATAATTTAACGGTGAAGGGATGGCCAGCACATGGCGAACCACTGCTGCCAACATTCTCGCCGAGAAGAGAACAGCTGTCAGTGTGCAGAGGAACCTTGATGTGTGGATCCAGAGTAGTAATTCCACCTAAGTTGATGGATAGAGTGCTCAATGAGCTTCATGAGGGTCATCTGGGTGGGGTAAAAATGAAGAACTTAGCCAGAGCGTTTGTGTGGTGGCCGGGAATCGATAGAGAAATCGAAGAGATGACCAAGAGCTGTGCAGGATGCCAGAAGGTCCAAAACGCCCCACCACAAGCTCCTCTACATCCATGGGCGTGGCCCTCATCTCCATGGCAAAGGGTGCACATTGATTTTGCTGGTCCCTTCATGGACTTGATGTTTTTAATTGCGGTGGATGCACATTCAAAGTGGCCAGAGGTAATAAAAATGTCCTCAACCACCACGGAAAAAACTATCACAGTTTTACGAACCATATTCGCCAGGAATGGGCTGCCTGAACAGATTTGCTCTGACAATGGACCACAGTTTGTGTCTGAAGAGCTCCGGAGGTTCTTAAAGAACAATGGTGTTAAGCATTACACATCTGCCCCATATCATCCAGCCACTAATGGATTGGCCGAGAGGTTTGTCCAAACATTCAAGAAGGCTATCAAGGCAATGTGTAATGAAGATATACCCCTACAACACAAGGTGGACAACTTCTTGTTTGCCTACCGGAATGCGACACATGCGGTTACCAACCAAACTCCAGCCATGATGTTCTTCAATCGAAGACTACGATGCCACTTGGATTTGGTTAAGCCAAACATCCGAAGAGATGTGGAGAACAGGCAGTTTCAGAATATGAATCAAAGGCCGACCAGGAGTTTTAAGATAGGTCAACCAGTTTTGGCCCGGGACTACCGCACTGAGAAATGGCAGCCAGGAACGATTTGTACACGGCAAGGACCTCTCATGTATACCGTGGACGTTGGGGAGAGCATTGTAAGACACCATGCTGACCAGATTCTAGAGTCACTGGAAAACGTCAACTCCACACCACGATCTGATACACCTGGTAATGAAATCGACATTCCAATTGCAGCTACCGCAGAACCGGTAATATTGGAAACAGATGAACCAAACAACGACATTGATCCCGACTCAACATTGCCAGAAGAACCTGATACCCCAAAGAGGCGTTATCCAGACAGAATCAGGAAGCCTCCTCAAAGACTGAACTTATAATTGCTTAAGCTTAACCAATGTATCTAGTAACCGTAATTGTGATTGTAATTAGTTATCATTTAGTTGTTAAATGAATGTTATGTACTGTTTATCTAAAAGGGGAGGAATTGCTGTGTATGTACCTTTAAGAGAATAACTGGTCTCAGACTGCAGTACCGGCAGTGACCACCCCTGTATAAAAGGCACTAGGGAGCCTCTGTTGTGTCAGTTTCACTATTGACTTCCATCAGTAAAGACGTGTTTTGTTCAACTCCTGCTGTCCGTGTCTCAATCATTCACGGACGTAATAGGATCGGGCAGGAAAGTGGATTTGAGGTCGAAGATCAGCCATGATCTTATTGAATGGTGGAGCAGGCTCAAGGGGCTGTATGGCATATTCCAGCTCCTAATTCTTACATTCTTATGTTCTTATGTCGGAGGTGCCATCCTTTGGATGAGATGTTAAATCAAAGCAACATCTGCCCTGGACGCCAAAGATCCCACGGCACTATTTCGAAGAAGGGCAGGGGAGTTCTACCTGGTGTCCTGTCCAATATTTATCCCATAACCAACACCTAAAAACAGATTATCTGGTCATTATCACGTTGCTGTTTGTGGGAGCTTGCTGTGCCCAAATTGGCTGTTGCGTATCCCACATTACAACAGTGACTCCACCTCAAAACATACATCATTGGTTGTAAAGTGTTTCGGGACGTCCTGAGGTAGTATTTTAGTATATCTCCGATAGCACTCTGTCACGTTCTGCACATAATGTCTGGTATTGTTCCTCTCCCTGGTTCTTATTCCTCTGACTGGAAAAACACCCCTTTCTAGTTAACACAGAATGGGACAAAGCTCAGCCTTGTAACATTTTACTTCATCCCAGTACCTGGATCAAATTGAAATACCATTGGTTGCAAATGTCACATGAATAGAAACAATTTAAAAATATTAAAACAAGCAGACTATGCTAGAGGAATATCGTCAAGTATTTCAAATGTCAGCAGTCTGTGGAGTACCAGGAACAGCAGGGCCCATCTCCATTTTTTTTGTTCTGCTTAAAGGATAGGCAGGATAAAAGAGCACCAAATAAGAAGCTCCTTCGTTTACAGAACGAGGCAAGGTAGCGAGGGGAGGGGCACAGATTGGGAAAGTGATTAACAGCTGGAATATTAAACTGAAGAAATACAGACAGATGTGTAAACTGTATGTTAGAAACATGCATATGTTAGATACATAGACCTGGAAATAGTGCTGCGGGATATCGTCATCTGAACAGCTAGCAAGCTGGTACCAAATTCCTTCATCTGTTATTTTAACAGAGGCATTGCCCCGCTTATTTTAAATATGTTAAGTATACATGTGATGATATTGCTGACTGCGATTTCCAGGCTGTAGTTGTGTAGTTTGACAGTGGCCCCAGGAATTGTTTGGGAGCTCCGGAGACGGATCCTCCCCACCACAACTGTGCGAGAGGGTCAACAACAAGACCAACAATCCACAACCTGATTTTCTTCCTTTGTGGCAGGTGAACCCCCGAGAAACTGCCTCGTGGTTTCTGTCTCCTCTCCAAAGTGCACACAGCCCCTGATTCTGCCCCCGATGGGTCAACACCTCAGCACGGCCCCGTGGTGTGCCACAGCCAAGCCAACCAAAAGCCATGTAAAATATAGAGGGAAATAAAAGGTAATATCCCACACGGATGCCTTGCCAGCCCACAGCCCTCCCATCACAGCAGAGTAAATGTAGTTTTATCAGCAAATATTTGGAGTCTTACACCAACACTGTTGCCAAGTTGCACATTTTGGGTGGTCATAGATTTTTGATGCAGCCATTAATAAATCTTCTATTTTGCTAGAAGTGATTATATATTCATTTTAATGGCAAACACCAATGTCGAACATCCCAGGCAATTTAAATAGTGCTTTATTACATCGCTCAAAAAAGCATCCCAAATGCCTTTTACACATGAAAGAAAGAAAAACTTACATTTATATAGCGCCTTTCATGACCACTGGACGTCCCAAAGTACTTTACAGCCAATTAAGTACTTTTGAAGTGTAGTCACTATAATGTAGGAAACGCGGGAGCCAATTTGCGCACAGCAAGCTCCCACAAACAGCAATGTGATAATGACCAAATAATCTGTTTTATACATGACGAATGTTGTTACGTAGCTAACCAAAGCAGCCAATATGCATGCAGCAAGGCCCCATAAATATTAATGAGGTGATTCACCAGTGATTTGCTTTTTCTGATGTTGGCCAAGAGAGTATCTTGTTGTGGGGTACCTTCAGCACACGAACTGCAGCGGTTCAAGAAGGCGGCTCACCACTACCTTCTCAAGGGCAGTTAGTGATTGGCAATAAATGCTGGCCTTGCCAGTGACACCCGCATCCCATAAACAAATAAAATAAAAGAAGGAATATTGGCCAAAATATCAGGAGAACTCCCTGCTCTTCTTCAGATTGTGCACGGCATCTTTAACATCCATCTGAACCTCAGGAAGACAGCGCCTCTGTTTAACATCTCATCCAAAGGGCAGCACTTCTGACAGTGCAGCACTCCCTCAGTACCGGACTAAAGTGTCAGCAGAGATTATGTGCTTAAGTTTTGGAAAGGGGCTTTAACCTACATCTGCTGACTCCAATAATGTGACCAATGAGCCAAGCTGACACCTGTTTACTGCTTAGCACTTGCAGTTTGAACAAATCAGATCCTCCAGGCCATATGATGTTCATCAAATCTAATGTGAGTCAGCCGTGGCTGAATGGGTAGCACCCTCGCCGCTGAGTCAGAAGATCGTGGGTTCAACATAGAAACATAGAAGATAGGAGCAGGAGTAGGCCATTCGGCCCTTTGATCCTGCTCCGCCATTCAATGAGATCATGGCTGATCATCCAAATTCAGTACCCTGTCCCTGCCTTCTCTGCATATCCCTTGATCCCTTTAGCCTCAAGAAATATATCCAACTCTTTCTTGAATATATTTAATGAACTGGCCTCCACTGCCCTCTGTGGCAGAGAATTCCACAGGTTCACCACTCTCTGGGTGAAGAAATTCCTCCTCATTTCAGTCCTAAATGGCTTACCCCTTATCCTTAGACTATGACCCCTGGTTCTGGACTCCCCGGCCATCAGAAACATCCTTTCTGCATCTAGTCTGTCCAGACCTGACAGAATTTTATAGGTTTTGATGAGATCCCCTCTCAATCTTCTAAACTCCAGTGAGTATAAGCCCAATTGACCCAATCTCTCCTCATACGTCATTCCTGCCATCCCAGGTATCAGCCTGGTGAATCTTTGCTGCACTCCCTCCATGGCAAGAACGTCCTTCCTTAGGTAAGGTGACCAAAACTGCACACAATACTCAAGGTGCGGTCTCACCAAGGCCCTGTACAACTGCAGCAAGACATCCTTGTTCTTGTACTCGAATCCTCTTGCTACGAAGGCCAACATACCATTTGCCTTCTTAACCGCCTGCTGCACCTGCATGCTTACCTTCAGCGACTGGTGCACAAGAACACCCAGGTCTCTTTGCACTTCCCCTTCTCCCAATCTATTGCCATTCAAATAATAATCTGCCTTCCTGTTTTTGCCACCAAAGTGGATAACCTCACATTTATCCACATTATAGTGCATTTGCCATGTTTCTGCCCAATCACCCAACCTGTCCAAATCGTATTGGAGTTTCATGACATCCTCCTCACAGCATACCCTCCCACCCAGCTTTGTGTCGTCTGCAAATTTGGAGATATTACATCCAATTCCCTCGTCCAGATCATTAATATATATTGTGAACAGCTGGGGTCCTAGGACCGATCCTTGCGGTACCCCACTAGTCACTGCCTGCCACTCGGAAAATGACCCGTTTATTCCAACTCTTTGCTTTCTGTCCGCCAACCAGTTCTCTATCCAAGTCAATACCTTGCCTCCAATCCCATGTGCCTTAGTTTTGCACGCTAACCTCTTATGCGGGACCTTATCGAAAGCCTTCATTAAGTCCAAATACACCACATCCACTGGTTCTCCCTTATCTATTTTACCAGTTACATCCTCAAAAAATTCCAATAGATTAGTCAAGCATGATTTACCTTTTGTAAATCCATGTTGACTTTGTCCGATCCTGTCACTGCTTTCCAAGTGCTCTGCTATTACATCTTTTATAATGGACTCTAGCATTTTCCCCACTACCGATGTCAAGCTTACCGGTCTATAATTCCCCGCTTTTTCTCTGCCACCTTTTTTGAATAGTGGGGTAACATTAGCTACCCTCCAATCCATGGGTACTGTTCCAGAGTCTATTGAGTTCTGGAAGATGACCAGCAATGCATCTACTATTTCTAGGGCCACTTCCTTAAGTACCCTGGGATGTAGATTATCAGGCCCTGGGGATTTATCGGCCTTCAGTCCCATCAATTTTCCGAACACCATTTCCCTACAAATACTGATTTCTTTCAGTTCCACACTTTCATCAGTCCCTATGTTCCATGGTATTTCTGGGAGGTTATTTGTGTCCTCCTTTGTAAAGACAGAACCAAAATATGTATTTAGTTGGTCTGCCATTTCTTTGCTCCCCATTATAAATTCCCCTGATTCTGACTGCAAGGGACCTACGCTTGACTTCACCAATCTTTTTCTCTTTACATATCTATAAAAGCTTTTACAGTCAGTTTTTATGTTCCCAGCAAGCTTACTCTCATATTCTATTTTCCCTTTCTTAATTAATCCCTTTGTCCTCCTTTGTTGAATCCTAAACTGCTCCCAATCCTCAGGATTATTGCTTTTTCTGGCCAATTTGTATGTCCTCTCCTTGGATCTTATGCTATCCCTAATTTTCCTTGTTAGCCATGGTTGAGTCACCTTTTTTGTTTTATTTTTATGCCAAACTGGGATGAACAACTTCTGTAGTTCATCCATTCGGTCTTTGAATGTTTGCCATTGCCTATCCACCGTCAACCCTTTGAGTGCCATTCCCCAATCAATCCTACCCAACTCGCTCCTCAGACCATCGTATTTTCCTTTATTTAAATTGAGGACCCTAGTTTCTGAGTCAACTACTTCATTCTCCATCTTAATGAAGAATTCGATCATATTATGATCGCTCCGACCCAAGGGGCCTCGTACAACAAGATTGCTAATTAATCCTTTCTCGTTACATAATACCCAGTCTAAGATGACCTGATCTCTGGCTGGTTCCTCGACATTTTGGTCCAGGAAACCATCCCGTAAACACTCCAGGAATTCCTCCTCCACAGTATTGTTACTAATTTGGTTAGCCCAACCTATACGTAGATTAAAGTCACCCATGATGACTGCTGTGCCGTTATTGCACGCTTCTTTAATTTCCCTTTTAATGCCATCCCCAACCTCTGTCTTACTGTTTGGAGGTCTATATACCACTCCCACTAATGTTTTTTTCCCCTTAGTATTTCTCAATTCTACCCATACAGATTCCACATCATCCTTCATTACAATTGTGTTAATCCCTTCTTTAACCAGTAATGCTACCCCTCCTCCCTTTCCTTTTTGCCTATCTTTCCTGAATATCGAATACCCCTGGATGTTGAGTTCCCAGTCTTGGCCATCCTTGAGCCACGTTTCCGTAATCCCAACCAAATCATATTCGTTTACCTCTATTTGCGCAGCCAATTCATCCACCTTATTACAAATGCTCCTCGCATTAAGACACAAAGCCTTCAGGCTTGTTTTTTTAACGCTCTTAGACCTCCCACTCCAGAGACTTGAGCACATAATCCCATCTGTTTTCTCGGGTGGATGTGAAAGATCCCATAAAAGAAGAGCAGGGGAATTCGCCAATATTTACCCCTCAACGAATATCAGTAAAACAAACTATCTGGTCATTATCACATTGCTGTTTGTGGGACCTTGCCATGCACAAATTGGCTATGGTGTTTGTGATAAAAATGATAACTTCCGGGAAGTTATGTCATCACTTCCTGTGAACTATGAACTATGAACTGTGTACATACCTCACTTCCTGTCATATGTCACTTCCTGTTGGACTGGTATAAATACTGGTCTGTTCAGTATTGTAAGAGGCTTCTACCAGAGGCATGGTAAAGACCTCTCTTGTGTATATAGTGTGTTTATAAGTTACTTAAAGCTTACTTTAAAGTTACTTGATGGTAAGTCTCCTTTTTCTTACATCAATTTAAGTAACTTAATATTTACACTGACAAATACTAGACCTTCAGACAAACTCGGAAGTTAAGGATCCAGGGAACCACCCATCATGGAGAAAATCCTTAGACCTATTCGTCTGGACTTGGACCCGAATACACCAGCAGCTGGCAGGGTATGGAAGCATTGGTATCGTACTTTTGAGAATTTTCTGGATGAATGTAAAGCGGATGCTCCTGCTAAATTGAAGATACTTGTCAATTATGTGACCCCAAAAGTGTTCGAATATGTTGATGAATGGGATAATTACGAAGAGGTGATTCGGGCACTTAAGAAACTGTATGCGAAGACCCCAAATGAGGTCTATGCTAGACATCTACTGGCCACAGCCCGACAAGGGCCAGGGGAATCAATTGACGAATTCCTGCAAGAACTTCGCAGGCTCAGCGTAGATTGTAACTTTCAGGCAGCCTCAGCTGAGCTGTACCGCCAAGAAATGATTCGTGATGCTTTCATCTGCGGGATTGCCTCTCCATTTATACGCCAGCGTCTACTAGAAAGTAAAACACTTGAGCTACAAAAAGCTTTTGACCTAGCTTGTTCACTGGATTTGGCAAAGAGAAATGCAGACGTCTATCAGCTGCCCAGATCTCGATCTGCTGCTGTAGCTGCAACCAGACAATTCAAGCGGTCTCAGGTGAACCCTATCATGGGGGAATCTAATTCTGATAATTCTGATGAAAAAGAGGAGGACGACCCCACTTTAGCAGCCTCTTGGCAATCTAGGAAGGAATGCTTCTTTTGTGGAGATGCTTTTCACCCTAGGAAAACCTGCCCTGCTCGCAATACAATCTGCAGTTATTGTGGGAAAAAAGGACACTTTGCTAAAGTTTGCCTATCAAGGGCCTCTACGAGGGCCAATCCAGCTAAGGCCTACCGAACTGCCCCAATTAGGGCCTATCAAGATGCTCCAGCTAGGACCTATCAAGCTTCCTCTCGAGCTCTCTCCCGAAGAAGCACACCGAGAGTTTTAGCCACTCTCTGTGCAATGACACCAATTACAGCTGCTTGCCCACAGAACCTGTCTCATGCAGCCACAAAAATTTCAATTAAAGGGCATACCTTAGATGCCTTAATTGACTCAGGAAGTACTGATAGTTTCATTAAGGAACAGATTGTTGCGAAATTGAAACTACATGTCTTCCCATCGGACCAGGCAATTGCGATGGCCCAGTCATCACTTAATACCAGAATCTCCGGCTTTTGTGTTGTTGATATGACACTTCATGGTCGTATGTATCCCTCCACCCGACTTTCGGTGCTCAAGGACTTATGTAGTGATCTCCTCTTAGGGCTGGACTTCCAAAAACAGCATAAGAAACTCACCATTGAGTTTGGTGGATCCAAACCCGGACTTACTATTTCTAATATACCGTCTAAATTACCACTTTGTGCATTATCAGCAGCTTCACTTGATGAACCCTCATTATTTGCCAGTATTCCGCCTCAATGCAAACCGATAATAACGAAATCGCGGCGCTTTAATCAGGAAGACCAATCTTTTATTGCGGCTGAAATCTCTCGACTTCTAGCAGAGGATATCATTGAACCATGTTCGTCGCCCTGGCGGGCTCAAGTCGTCATTGTCAAGAACCCTCTAAAACCTCACAAACAGCGACTATGCATCGATTATTCGCAAACCATCAATCAATATACTGACTTGGACGCCTACCCATTGCCACGCATTGATGATATGGTTAATAAACTGGCCGAATACAAAGTGTTCTCAACTTACGATTTAAAAAGTGCCTATCATCAGTTACCCTTGAAGGTCTCAGATAAGCAGTACACAGCCTTTGAGGCTAATGGACGGCTGTACCAATTTTGTCGCCTCCCATTCGGGGTTACTAATGGAGTGGCTGTCTTTCAACGGGCAATGGATGGCCTGGTTAAGCAGGAAAACCTAAGGGACACTTTTCCCTATCTTGATAACATTACCATTGCAGGTCACGATCAACAGGAACACGACTCCAACCTCCAAAAATTTCGGGATGCCCTCCATCGCCGTAATTTGACCCTGAATGAATCCAAATCTGTTGAGTCGCAACCGACCATCAACATCCTTGGCTACTGCGTAGGCAATGGTATCATTAAGCCAGACCCAGAAAGACTTCGCCCGCTCCAAGAGCTCCCGTCACCTAAGAATCCGGCTTCTTTACGTCGGGCTCTCGGTCTGTTTGCATACTACACTAAATGGATTCCTCATTTTTCGGACAAAATCCAACCCTTGCTGCATGCTAGATCATTTCCACTGGGAACAGCGGCTGTTGCAGCCTTTAACCTTCTCAAAAAACAGTTGGAGAAAGCGGCTCTTCACTCCATTGATGAGAATCTCCCTTTCGTGGTTGAATGTGATGCCTCGGAGGTGGCGATCTCGGCTACTCTGAATCAGGAAGGTCGTCCTGCAGCATTTATGTCCAGGACCTTACAAGGTGCCGAGCTACATTATCCTCCGGTTGAGAAAGAAGCCACAGCCATCATAGAGGCAGTACGGAAGTGGAACCATTTTCTAGCTCGCCAGCACTTTACATTGATCACGGACCAACGATCAGTCGCCTTCATGCTCGATAATCGAAAACGAACCAAAATTAAGAATAATAAAATACAACTTTGGAGGATGGAACTGGCCTCTTTTGGTTATACCATTCTCTATCAGCCTGGCAAGGAGAATGTGGCCCCGGACACCCTCACACGGGCATTCTGCTCCATTATGTCATCCTCCACTCTCATGGATGTCCACAATGGTTTGTGTCATCCTGGCGTTACGCGCATGCTACATTTCGTACGATCACGGAATCTCCCTTTTTCCACTGGAGATGTAAAGAAAATATGCCCAGAATGCCGGCTTTGTGCGGAATTAAAACCTCAGTTCTTCCGCCCCTCAGATGGTATACTCATACATGCAACCCAACCGATGCAACGACTTAGCATCGATTTTACGGGCCCAGTGCCCTCTTCAACTCGGAACACATATTTGCTCACCATGATCGACGAATATTCACGTTTTCCGTTTGCCTTCCCCTGCTCCAATATGCTGGCGTCCACAGTAATCTGCTGCCTTGAGCAGGTATTTTCTCTCTGTGGCATGCCGGCTTATATTCACTCAGATTGGGGTCCATCCTTTATGTCAAGGGAACTCAAGGACTACCTCTCAGAACGGGGAATTGCTACAAGCAAAACAACACCATACCATCCCATCGGAAATGGGCAGGTAGAGAGGTATAACGGTATCATCTGGAATTCCGTACGTCTCGCTTTAAGATCTCGGGGCCTACCAGACCAGCAATGGGAAACAGTGCTTCCGGATGCATTGCACTCTATACGGTCCCTGCTTTCTACAGCCACAAATACTACACCTCATGAGCGGTTCTTTGGATTCCAGCGTCGCTCATCTCATGGGACATCACTCCCGTCATGGCTAACTACTCCTGGACCTGTATTACTCCGAAGATACGTTCGGACGTCTAAAAATGACCCTCTTGTAGACGAGGTCGAACTAACCGATGCCAACCCCACCTATGCAAACATACGATATTCCAACGGCCGAGAATCTACCGTATCATTACGGGATCTGGCTCCCTGCCCACCAGGACCTAGTGGGACATCGGGTGATGGCATTTCACCAGGAAACTCTTGGGACCTATCGGGTACCCCTCTCCAGGATCCTGATCGGACACCAACTAGCTTGGTGCCGGTAGAACCCCGTGCTCAAGGTTGCGACCCTCCCAGTACCGCGCATGAAAGTACTGATCCGCCACAGACCAGCTCTGCACCTCCCTCTGAACAGAGGCAGTCCGACTTTGAACCTATTGGGGCTCGTACTCGAAGCCATGATCTCCCCGACCCTTCACAGGGCAATCCAGGCCACACAGACTCTGACCAATGGCCAACCGCATGTAAGCGGACCAGCGACCCTCTACGATGGGAATCCAAACGGGTGCGACTCTTCCTTGTTCGGCGGCTGCGGACCAAAAGGTAGACCACAGCCTCCGAATCCTGCAGGAGGGAAGAATGTGATAAAAATGATAACTTCCGGGAAGTTATGTCATCACTTCCTGTGAACTATGAACTATGAACTGTGTACATACCTCACTTCCTGTCATATGTCACTTCCTGTTGGACTGGTATAAATACTGGTCTGTTCAGTATTGTAAGAGGCTTCTACCAGAGGCATGGTAAAGACCTCTCTTGTGTATATAGTGTGTTTATAAGTTACTTAAAGCTTACTTTAAAGTTACTTGATGGTAAGTCTCCTTTTTCTTACATCAGTGTTTACATAAGAACATAAGAACATAAGAAATAGGAGCAGGAGTAGGCCAATCGGCCCCTCAAGCCTGCTCCGCCATTCAATAAGATCATGGCTGATCTGATCCTAACCGCCAATCCACTATCACAGAACCATCTCCTGAATCTAACAGAATTAGACACACGAAATAGGAGCAGGATCAGGCTACACGGCCCCTGGGCCCGCTCTGCTACCCACAGGGCCATGACCGATCCGAACCTAGTCTCATGTCCAAATTCCTGCCCGCTCCCCGTAACCCTTAATTCCCTTTACTTCTAGGAAACTGTCTATTTCTGTTTTAAATTTATGTAATGATGTAGCTTCGACAGCTTTTTGGGGCAGCATATTCCATGGACCTACCACCCTCTGAGTGAAGTAGTTCCTCCTCATCTCAGTTTTGAAAGAGCAGCCCCTTATTCTAAGACTATGCCCCCTAGTTCTAGTTTCACCCATCATCGGGAACATCCTCCCCGCATCCACCCGATCCAACCCTTCACAATCTTATATGTTTCAATAAGATCGCCTCTCATTCTTCTGAACTCCAATGAGTAGAGTCCCAATCTACTCAACCTCTCCTCATATGTCCATCCCCTCATCCCCGGGATTAACCGAGTGAACCTTCTTTGTACTGACTCGAGAGCAAGTATGTCTTTTCTTAAGTATGGACACCAAAACTGTATGCAGTATTCCAGGTGCGGTCTCACCAATACCTTGTACAACTGAAGCAATACCTCCCTATTTTTATATTCTATCCCCCTAGCAATGAAAGCCAACATTCCATTGGCCTTCTTAATCACTTGCTGCACCTGCATACTAACCTTTTGAGTTTCGTGCACCAGGACCCCCAGATCCCTTTGTACTTCAGTACTTTCCAGTTTCTTGCCATTAAGATAATAACTTGCTCTACGATTTTTCCTGCCAAAGTGCATAACCTCACACTTTCCAGTATTGTATTCCATCTGCCAAATCTCTGCCCACTTACTTAGCCTGTCTATGTCCCCTTGCAGGTTTTTTATGTCCTCCTCACTCACTACTTTCCCTCCCATCTTAGTATCATCTGCAAACTTTGATATGTTACACTCGGTCCCCTCCTCCAAATCGTTAATATAGATTGTAAAGAGTTGGGGACCCAGCACTGACCCCTGCAGAACACCACTAGTTACTGATTGCCAGTCTGAGAATGAACCATTTATCCCAACTCTCTGCCTTCTGTTAGATAGCCAATCCTCTATCCATGCCAGAATATTACCCCCAATCCCGTGATTTTTTATCTTAAGCAATAATCTTTTGTGTGGCACCTTGTCAAATGCCTTTTGGAAGTCTAAATACACTGGCCTAGAAATTCAGTATAGCCACTTTTGGGGCGGTAAAGTCGGGCGGCCGCTAAAGTTTGCGCCCGCCGGAAAGTGGAGGCCACTTCGCCGATATTCAGTAGCTTTGGCCAAGGAGTTTGCTCGAGCGCTAAAACTGGCGTTGCACGGCTATCTTTAGGCGCTAAGCCGGCGGTGCAGACTGATACCGCCGAGGCCGGGCGCAGCGCAGGTGCGGTCATGTTTTGATTGACAGCAAACACCCTGGCGCCGGCCAGCTCTTAAAGGGGGAAGGGTCGACTTGGTCTGCTGCCACACCCTGGCTCATAGTGTGTCCGATTTCGGGGCCTCACAGGCCAGCGGTTTCGAACAACTCGCGGCAGCACAGGCCAGGGGTCTCGAACAATTCGGGGCATCACAGGACGCGAGTCGGGCACAATTCGGGGCATCACAGGACGCGAGTCGGGCACAATTCGGGGCATCACAGGACGCGAGTCGGGCCGAATTCGGGGCATCACAGGACGCGAGTCGGGCCGAATTCAGGGCAGCACAGGACGCGAGTCGGGACGACTTCAGGGCAGCACAGGCAGCGAGTGGACAGTTGATCAGTGGTGCCGTGCAGTCACTGGCTGGTCTGATGCGGGCACAGACCAGGGCAGTACGGGCACTCACTGCTGCCACACTCACTGTGTCACGCAGGCATCGCCAGGGCATCCGCCGCGCTGCTGCAGCACAGCGGTCTGGCCTTCACCAGATTGCTGCGCTTGCTGCAGTGCCAGCCCAGCCGAGTGCCAGTGTCTCTGGCGACCAGCGAGCGCCTGGCATCAGCCAGCTTGCCCCCATTGCTGCAGCCGCCACTGCCACTCCCCCAGCAAAGCTGCGACGAGCTGCTGGAGAGACTGATGCTGCCCAGCCACAGCTGCAGCAGTCAGCAGCCAGCCCCTCGAGGGCCAGAGCTCGTCTAGGCCGACCCCCAAGGGCATCTGCCGTCACGCAATGTGCCCCTCAGGAGCCTTCCCCCAGCCTTGCAACACCCACAGGGCCCAGATTGAGGCGGAGCAGCAGGTCAGCCAGGGGCCAGAAAAGGCTGGTCAAGGACTCGCCCTCTCGGCACACAAAGTAGAGTGTGTTGGGAAATGTTTTTTTATATGGGGGTGCTTGTGCTGTCTATGGGGGGGGTTCTTTTGGTAAGGCCGAGGATGAAGGCAAATGTTTTTTTATATGGGGGTGCTTGTGCTGTCTATGGGGGGGTTCTTTTGGTAAGGCCGAGGATGAAGGCAAATGTGTTTTTATATGGGGGTGCTTGTGCTGTCTATGGGGGGGGTTCTTTTGGTAAGGCCGAGGATGAAGGCCATTTGGATGGACAAGTTTTGTTATTCCTCCCCAGGGTGTGGGAGTGAGATGTTTTTGACTGTTTTTTGGGGGTGTTGTGTGTTTTTGGGTTTCATGTGGGAAGGGCCCTGAGTTTGTTCAATAAAGGTTTTTCTTTATTCAGCTTGTCCATGTGTGATGTTTCAAGTGGTTGTTGCGTTAACCGGCTGAGGGCTTGCGGAGCGGCTGCATTCATGTGCCTTCATTGCCACAAGCCATTCCCTGACAGGGGGCCTAGAAGTGTCGTTCAATAAGCCGCCGACGGACGGCCCTTGGACCTTGTGGCTCCCTCCTGGGCTGGTACTCCTCCTCCTCCTCCTCCTCCTCCTCATGGTCCTCCTGCTCATCCTCCTGAGGTGGTGGTCCAACGTGAGGTGGCAGTGCCTGAGTCCTGCGGATAGCCAGGTTGTGCAGCATGCAGCAAACGACGATGAACTGGGAGACTCTATCCGGCGAATACTGCAGAGATCCGCCGGAGCGATCCAGGCAGTGGAACCGTTGCTTGAGGACGCCAATCGTTTGCTCTATGATGTTCCTTGTGGCTTGATGGCTTTCGTTGTATGCCTCCTCAGCAGGGGTCCTGGGCGTGCGGAGCGGGGTCATGAGCCATGTACACAAAGGATAGCCTTTGTCCCCGATAAGCCATCCTCTTGGGGGAGGCTGTGCCTGGAACATGTCAGCCACAGTAGTCTGGCGCAGGATAAATGCATCGTGGCTGCTGCCTGGAAAGCGGGCATTGACAGCTAGGATGCGCTGCCTGTGGTCACACACCAGCTGTACATTTAGGGAATGGTAGCCCTTCCGGTTGGGGTAATCCTCAGCATTGTCGATAGGTGCCCGCAAAGCCACATGCGTGCAGTCAATGGCGCCCTGCACCATGGGGAAGTCGGCGATCCTCGCAAATCCGACTGCACGCTGCTCCTGCCTCTCTCGGGTCATGGGGAAGGAGATGAATTGGTGTCTCCTTGTGAAAAGGGCATCGGTGACCTGCCGGATGCAGCGATGCACGGCGAACTGGGAGATGTTAGCTATGTCCCCAGCAGCAGCTTGGAAGGAGCCGCTTGCATAAAAGTTCAGAGCCACCGTGACCTTCACTTCCACCGACAGAGACGTCCTGCACATCAGCTGTGGACGCAGATCTCTGTGAAGCAGCTGGCAGATCTCTGCAACCACCTCCCTTCTGAAGCGCAGCCTCTTAACACACTGCGCGGCAGTCATGGTGAGATAGGACTCCTGCTGGCGGTATTCCCTGAGTGGGTAAGGCCTACGTTGCCGACGCCTGATGGCCCCTCTGCGTCTAGGCATGGCTGCCCCTCTCACACAGCATCTGCGAGCCCTTCGCACATAATGCTGGAACTGAGGGTTGGAACCCCATGCAGCCCCCATAATATACTTGCAAACAGTGAAATCACAATGAGTCAAATTTCCAAGCACTGGCCAGAAGCCAAAAATACCTCTCCTATGTTGGCCCAAATCAGTAAGGTCTCTTCCTTGGTCTCTGTCCAGAAATCCGTAGCACTAAAGTCATTGCAGCAAAATGGCTGGCCTTTATAGTTCAGTCTAAGTGCCCTTTAGTTAGCGCTCCCCGAGGCCCGCAGTGCCTCTGCTGCATTCCACTTCACAGTTCTTAACAGCGCCACGCCCACATTGGGCGGGCGCCACTGAAGTTCCGGTTTGGGGCACACAAACGGCGTTGCACGACGAAATGACGTCATAAGTTGCGCGCGCAGCTGAGCGCGCACAAACACTTTGCGCCGGCGCTAAATGTCTACTGAAGTTGGGCGTAGGCGCAGATCGTTCTGCGCCCGGCCACTAAGTGCCTAGCGCTCGAGATCTACTCCTCTTATGGCGCTAACGGCTGGCGAACGCAACTGAATTTCTAGGCCACTATGCCCACTGGTTCCCCTTTATCCACCCTATATGTTACTTCCTCAAAGAACTCCAGCAAATTTGTCAAACATGACTTCCTCTTCATAAAACCATGCTGACTTTGTCCTATTAAATTGTGATTATCCAAATGTCCTGTTACTGTCTCCTTAATAATGGACTCCAAAATTTTATCTACCACAGATGTTAGGCTAACCAGTCTGTAGTTTCCAGCCTTCTGTCTACTGCCCTTTTTAAATAAGGGTGTTACATTAGCAGTTTTCCAGCCTGCCGGGACCTTTGCCGAGTCCAAGGAGTTTTGGAAAATTATTACCAATGTATCCACAATCCCTACCGTCACTTCCCTCAAGACCCTAGGATGTAAGCCATCAGGTCCAGGTGATTTATCCGCCTTGAGTCCCATTATTTTACCGAGTACCACTTCCTTAGTGATTTTGATCGTGTTTAGCTCCTCCCCCCCTTTAGCCCCCTGTTTGCCCAGCGTTGGGATATTCTTAGTGTCTTCTACTGTAAAGACTGATATAAAATATTCATTCAGTGTTTTTGCCATCTCCATATTTCCCACCATTAATTTCCCGGTCTCATCCTCTAAGGGACCAACATTTACTTTAGCCACCCTTTTTCTTTTTATATAACTATAAAAACTCTTACTATCTGTTTTTATATTTTTTGCTAATTTACTTTCATAATCTATCTTCCCTTTCTTAATCAATCTTTTTGTTATTTTTTGCTGTCTTTTAAAGTTTTCCCAATCCTCTATCCTCCCACTAGATTTGGCTACCTTATATGCCCTTGTTTTTAGTCGAATACTATCCTTAATTTCTTTACTTAGCCACGGATGGCTGTCTTTTCTTTTACACCCTTTTCTTCTCAGTGGAATATACTTTTTTTGGAAGTTGTAAAATAACTCCTTAAATGTACACCACTGATCATGTATCGTCTTACCCTTTAATCTATTTTCCCAATCCACTTTACTCAATTCCGCTCTCATACCTTCATAGTCTCCTTTATTCAAGCTTAGCACGCTTGTTTGAGATCCAACCTTCTCACCCTCTAATTGAATATGGAATTCAACCATGTTATGGTCACTCATTCCAAGGGGATCTTTTACTAGGACATTTTTAATTAATCCTGTCTCGTTACACAGGACCAGATCTAAGGTTGCTTGCCCCCTGGTCGGTTCAGTTACATACTGCTCAAGAAACCCATCCCTAATACACTCAATGAACTCATCCTCAAGGCAGCCCTGCCCAATTTGATTTGTCCAATTAATATGATAGTTAAAATCCCCCATAATTATAGATGTTCCCTTATTACAAGCCTCAACTATTTCCTGATTGATACTCCGTCCAACAGAGTTGGGATATTCTGAGGTTGTGAAAGACGCTATATAAATGCAAGTCTTTCTTTATGTAGTTTCACTATGACTCCATAATTGGTAGCGCCAGGATCCATTTGTAAAGCACAAGCATGGTGAAAAAGGTTTGGAAAAAGTGCAGAGAACCTAAAGTAAAATGGGACTAAATGAAGATTTTTTTTAAAGAGGGGTGTGGCGGTGTTCTGGGTCAACCACTATCCTTTCACCACAAGCCCCTTTTTGAATTAAATTTTTGAAGGCCCAATCCAGGTGGTAGGAGGTTATAATCTGTAACACAAAACTGCCCCCATAATATAATTTGCATTAAATTGGTAGAATCACTCAGATGCCACAGTAATTGATGGTGTGGACAAAAGAAATGTCACCTTGGCCCATTGGAGCATGCTCTTCTGAGACTGATTTTAAGGCACATTGTTAGGGACTTGAGCACATAATCTAGGCTGACCAGTGCAGTGCTGAGGGAGTGCTGCACTGTCTGAGATGGCGTTTTCTAGATGAGACGTTAAAACAATGCTCCTTCTGTCCTCTCAGGTGGATGTAAAAAGTTCCATGGCACTATTCAAAGAAGAGCAGGGGAGTTCTCCCCGGTGTCCTAGCCAATCTTTATCCCTCAGATAGCATCTGGTCATTATCACATTGCTGTTTGTAGGACCTTGCTGTGCACAATTTGACTGCCACGTTTCTTACAATGCAACAATGACTACCCTTCAAAAGTACTCCATTGGCTGTAAAGTGCTTTGGGATGTCCTGAGGTTGTGAAAGGCGCCATATAAATTTCTTTCTTTACTTTTCTTTACTTTTGGACAGAGTAGAGGGAACTTTACCCTATATCTAACCAGTGCTCCATCTGACCTCAAAGTGCATTCCCTTTGTGCATTTTCCTATTAAATTTATTCCATTAATTTAATAGTCTGGTCAGCAAATGAGCCTAGAGTTAAGAGGCTTCTACTGACACTGATGAGACTTCAAGCCCTGTGAGGTAGATTTATGCCAGTCAGTAATGGAAAATGTAGCATATCAAATATAATTTTGGTAATCATAATTATTCATTACATTTTTTAACAGAGAGGATTATATGACGTTCTACGACCCTCGCGATTTAAAAGCCTTTTCAGCACAGCCACTGCTGATTTACCCGACGCACTACACTGGAGAACCAGGCTATCTCAGTGATACTGAAACCTCTGTAATCTGGGACAATGATGACATATCAACGGACTGGAACCGCAAATTATCCGGTAAAACTAAGAAGCAGGGAGACATCGGGACCGAAGCTCAGAACACAGAGGCACTGCAGCCCCAAGCCCCCATCGACACAGCCTCTCGAGATGAATTATGACGCGGCTCTGCACTACTCGGCTCTGATCTGTGATCAGAACCAACGCCTCTCTGTCAAGCTGATGTAGTTTGGGTAAAATGTCTGCTGGAAGGCAACTACAAAAATCTCTTGGGATAATGTGACGTAGAATCAATTGACAGCTGTAGTATCACTCTTCGAGGGGCTACTTGCACTCTTAAATGGTGGTACGACAGCAGCTGATTTTGGTGACCAATTATTAATTATTGTTGGATTAGTTGATTTTTTGAAGGTGATTCCTTTTTTTTCCATTCTCCCTATCTCTGCGTTGGCTTTCACCTGTTACGTAATGCCCACTACTTTTAATAAAGAGCTCACGGGTGTGGAATCTCCTTAGCACTATCCAAAGGGTAGCATGTGCTTCCGCCACTGTGCAACATCACATTGATATATATCTGCCTCACCAAGGATATTAATCTATGGTCGCACATTGTCGTGGGATATGAGCAGTGCTCAGGACAGAATGGCTAATTGTTCAACTGCTGCAAAACTATTGGGGGCTAAATGTTCAAACTGCTGTTGTCACAAAGGGCATTTTTTGGTGCCACAAATCAATATTCAGAATAATTCTTAATGTTTCTGCTGGTACGGAATTACTGTAAATGCTACTGTTTTTCCAGATTTGTTACTTTAAATAATGATATGTGTGTGTGTGTGTGTGTGTGGTTTGTTCCTATTTATTTTTCCGTTCTTCAGTGGAAGCAGTTGCTTGCAATTCTTGCCTTATTGGGTGGAGGTCAATCATTCACAAGTGCCTCTCCCCCGCCGCACCTCTCTCTCCACCCCTCTGCAGGGACGTTATTGCTGGTTTTCATTCTGAGGCCCATACAAAATGTGTCAAGTTCACTGTCGACCCACGCTAATGTTGATAGTCAAGTGCCACCCCTCCATACTGGTACAATGTGGGAATCCTTTGCTAACTGGATAACCAAAATAATGCAACATGGTGTCAATATTATTGGAACCAAATCTAGCCCTCAGTGTTTGAAATGGTTTAACCCGTTCGCAAGCCAGTTCTGTTCATCCAGATGCTCTTAGAACATTGCATTAGTCTGGCTGTTGGGAGGTAATACCGAAAGTTGTTTATCTCTGTTGATTGCTGTTCATTATTTGCCTGAAATTGTACAGAATGCCATCCATTTCGTTCACAAAATAATGGAATCTTGTGGTGTCAGGACAAGCTTTCAGTGCAAACAGAAATTCAGGTTAATGTTGTCTGGATGGGAGTGCAAACTTCAATTTGGGTTTGTAGAGAAAGGGCTAAGATTTACACTGGCTCACTGCCCCCTAGCGCATTGGATTTAAAATCATCCTTATCTTCAAATTCTTCCATGGCCTTGCCCCGTGCTACCTCTGCAATCTCCTTTTTTCCCATCTGTGTTCTTTAGTCCTCTGACTGTGCAGAGCCACCTTGGGTGTACCCTCTGGTACTCTTTCCCTCTTTTTGCTTCTTTGAAAGCCTTCTTTAAAGCCATCTCTTCAACCAAGCTTTTGGTCATCTCTCCTAACTCTCCCAATATGGGACAGCATTTTTCCACTATTTGGCATTTGGTACATCCTTCTATGTTGAAGGCACCATATAAATGTGCATTTTTGATGTTCAGTTTAGCATATTTAATCGATTCTAATCGGAGTAAGTCTGCCAAACCTCTCAGCAAAAGCGAAGCAGGAAACAATACCAAAGTCACACTGTGCACACAGCCAGCATAAAACATTGCTTCTCATTAACCTTTCAAGTGCACCGATCCATTCCAAATAGTGCACCACCCGTTGCCATTAATAGAGATTCTTTTTAACCGACAAATCTGGCTGTTTCTGCACTTAGATAATTTTCATTGAACTCGACCCAGGCAAAGGTTTTGAATTTCACAGTCAGTTCAAGACGTTATGGGTAAATTTGATCAATTTTGATCAGTTTGCACCCTTTATATACTATGATTTTTGCACCAGATCTACACCAATGGAGTTTCAATTTGACATGGCAAACCTTCCTCTGATCGAGCGACACCACTTCTGATGAGACCTATTCTGGCAGCAGAGTAGACGTATGCCACAGATGGAGTTGACACAACACCCATTGCATGTCATTGGCATCACAGTGTCATGATGCACATTAAAAGCTCCCAATACCTACCTTCAAGTTATACTCGCTTGTGTATTCTAATTTGATGTGACTGTATACATGAGGCATGTAGGTTACATGTGACACCAAGTAAATGCACGTGCATGTGCAATGACTCTCTGAGTTTCAGCCTACTGTGTGTGATACCTATATCCTGGCCAGCTTGAGTAGAGCGAATATTTAACATGCTTTAATTTCATTGGTCACATAAATAGAATAACAGCAAAAGTTCTTCAAGGTGAATTGCCATCTTCTCACGTTTTATATTGTTCCTCACCTAAGAGGAGAGGCAGGTTATCTGCTTACAGGCCTTTGCCTCTACCACTCCATATGACCACCAAAAAGTGCGCTAAACTGTTTTCTGTTTTATTTCCTTGCTCTTGAGCATTCATTCAACATGCCACCCCTTCACCAGCCCGGCTAAAATCAGGACACCGGACATGGGAAAGCAAGGCCACTGGGCCTTTAATGGGCATTAGAATTACAAATCTCCTTAGTTATTCAATATTGCGTGTTTCCCCATTTACAGACCTTGTCCAGAGTCTGGCAAGACCCAAATGAGACAGCAATGCCCCACCCCCCATCAATAAGAAACAAAACAGAGAATGTTGCTCTCTCGGCATAGTGTACGAGGCCTAGAGACACTTCAACAACTTGCATTGAGATAGCATCTTTAACGAAGTAAAATGCCCCAGAGGTACTTCAGCTGTAATTAAAAAGAAAAGAAAACCTTCTTCTGGAGAAGGAAGGCATTTGTCCAAATACACTAAACATAATTTATACCTCTCTCTACATATAATTGTAATGGATGGAAGAGTGTACGGATAGTATCTATATATATAAAAGGATACTTCTGTCTGTCATTCCGTCTGTCTTTCTGTCTGTCTGTCTGTCTTGATTTAACTCGAAAGTTATAGAGCGTACCTACACGTGCGTTACGTCGAAAGAAAGCTGACGATTCCAGAACCGTCCTAAGCGTATTTACATTTCAGCCGGACAAAAATTGCGCCCGCGGTATCCAAAAAACATTCAACATTCCGCTCATTAGCATCTCATTATCCGCTCATTAGCGACAGAGTGACCTTGAGGTCGACCAATCGTACGCCTGGTTCCTGGCGCGTGCGGGTGGGCCCTCCTACAGTCGAGTGATGGGACAATTGACCAATCCTACGCTTTGGTGACCTGACGGTCGACCAATCGGTGCGTGTGTGGGCGGGCCTTATTGTTCTGAACCGAGGTGAGTCGCCGCCATCTTGATTCTAAACTTTTCATTTCTTTTTCCCGCTTTCTGCGTGTTTCTTTTCAAATCTACATCTCCAGCAAAAAAAAAGTTGCTTTTAAAACACAAATTGTTTTAAAAAAAGTTAATTAATTTGTAAATCTTTTCTCTAACCTCTATAATTCTCCTACCTTTCACCGTTTTTCCAGGCCCAGGGCCTAGGCTTCTCCAACTGCCAGCAGTGCAACTCTAGACCCAGGCTCCCGGCCTAGACAGAGACAAACACTGGCAGAGGAGAGAGGGTGTGCTGCCTCAGCTCCATTCCCAGGGTCAGTAGGTGGGGAGCCTTCATAAGCAACTGGGGTAGGTCGCAAACCCCGAATAATAATCTGAAGATCCTGTGTTTGCAGCTGAGGAAATTTCTTCTGCAGACAGCCCCAGGTTAACGGCAGCCATCTTTGTCAAGGAGGGCAAAAAGTTTCAGTGTGACGCCATTTTGATTCAGTGTGTAACAGAGTGCCTGCGCGCCATCTTAGTACAGGAACATCCTTTGAACAGTCAAGCTGTGCAAGGTCTGTAGCTATAGCAACAGCTTTAGCTGCAGAGCTTTAGAGCCACACCCAGTGTTTAGAAGCTGTTGCTAAGCAACAGTGTTTGTTGTCAAATACGGAGATAAGAATCTCCGTATCTCTCAACATTAACTCTGGAGAGTAGGGCAGTTTTAAGGCAAGTCGGATAGCACAAAGTTTCCTGTACTTTAAGTATATCTCCCCCCTCCCTTTCCACCCCCCACCCCCCTTGCCCTCCACACCCCCCCACCCCCCTTCCCCCCCCACACCCCACCCACCCTTCCCCCACACCCCCTTCCCCCACACCCCCTTCCCCCCCACCCCCCTTCCCCCCCACACCCCCACTCCCCCTTCCCCCCCTCACACCCCCTCCCCCCACACACCCCCTGCCCCCCCCACACTCTTCCCCCCCAGTCGCTCCCTCTCTTCCCCCCCAGTCGCTCTCTCTCTTCCCCCCCCAGTCGCTCTCTCTCTTCCCCCCCAGTTGCTCCCTCTCTTCCCCCGCCGTCGCTCTCCCTCTTCCCCCCGTCGCTCTCTCTCTTCCCCCCCCGTCGCTCTCTCTCTTCCCCCGTCGCTCTCTCTCTTCCCCCCGTCACTCTCTCTCTTCCCCCCGTCGCTCTCTCTCTTCCCCCCGTCGCTCTCTCTCTTCCCCCCCGTCACTCTCTCTCTTCCCCCCAGTCGCTCTCTCTCTTCCCCCCCAGTCGCTCTCTCTCTTCCCCCGTCGCTCTCTCTCTTCCCCCGTCGCTCTCTCTCTTCCCCCAGTCGCTCTCTCTCTTCCCCCCCAGTCGCTCTCTCTCTTCCCCCCCAGTCGCTCCCTCTCTTTCCCCCCAGTCGCACCCTCTCTTCCCCCCCAGTCGCTCCCTCTCTTCCCCCCAGTCGCTCTTTCTTCCCCCCCAGTTGCTCTCTCTCTTCCCCCCCAGTCGCTCTCTCTCTTCCCCCCCAGTCGCTCTCTCTCTTCCTCCCCAGTCGCTCTCTCTCTTCCCCCCAGTCGCGCTCTCTCTTCCCCCCCAGTCGCTCTCTCTCTTCCCCCCAGTCGCTCTCTCTCTTCCCCCCCAGTCGCTCTCTCTCTTCCCCCCCAGTCGCTCTCTCTCTTCCCCCCCAGTCGCTCTCTCTCTTCCCCCCCAGTCGCTCTCTCTCTTCCCCCCCAGTCGCTCTCTCTCTTCCCCCGCAGTCGCTCTCTCTCTTCCCCCCAGTTGCTCTCTCTCTTCCCCCCAGTCGCTCTCTCTCTTCCCCCCCAGTCGCTCTCTCTCTTCCCCCCCCCGTCGCTCTCTCTCTTCCCCCCCCAGTCGCTCTCTCTCTTCCCCCCCAGTCGCTCTCCCTCTTCCCCCCCCCAGTCGCTCTCTCTCTTCCTCCCCCCCACCCCAGTCGCTCTCTCTCTCTCTTCCAACAACAACATGCCCTCAAAAGACCCTCGGCACCGCCGGGCACTTCAGCTAGTGGTTAATGTTTTGACGTCTTGTGCATATCCACTCTTTATGATGAGTTGCAGGCAGTTTTCTCCTTTCATGTAAATAGGAACATTACATGAAAGATCAAAGAGGGACCGTCAGTATCAGGACCCATTCTTAAAAAATTAAATAATTAGAAAAGCTATGATTGGCACGGACATCATAATGTTTTGTTCCATCCATTTTTAATTTTTTAAGAAAGTTTTATCATTAAAAACTGATGATACCAGTGGGACTACTATCTTACATGAGTTACAGGGCACAATTTTTAATAGAGGTAAA